>NC_066842.1:9640363-9990028 GCF_001640805.2 Lates calcarifer | reverse complement strand
TCCTCAGACACATGCTAACTGAGTAATATGATAACACAGTTAAAGCATAATGCAAGAGACAAGGAGAGATGTTGTTTGGTAGCAGATGGATGGAGGGAGGGACAGGCTGCAACAGGGATACACAAAGCAAGTTGAACAAATACCAAACAAGCTGTTAGTAAAAACCAAGCTGATGCCATCTGATGTATTTAAAATGTGGAAGATGTTACTCACAGCACAAAACAAACATTATCTTCAGTAGAAGTATTCCCGTCTTTCATACTGCAAGTATCTCACAGTCTTATGTTAAATTTTTGATCTTGTGAACTTGGGTGGCATTTGTCATTAAAAACATGGCTGTGTGGCAGACAACAAAAGATTCCCAAGAGCACATGAATGCACCAGTATCTAAAACATGCTGAAACACTGGTATTGACCTTCAACACTGCTGTGATTCCTTTGTCGTGCACCAGTACAGTAAACACAGACCAGAAGGTGTGCTCTTACCATGTGCTGTGTGCGCACGGCCTCCAGGGGGTAGTCTCCCTTGGCGGTCTCACCACTCAGCATGATGCAGTCATTGCCATCCAGCTACAGCATTGGCAACATCACTGGCCTCAGCGCGGGTAGGGCGAGGTTTCTTGGTCATGCTTTCCAGCATCTATGGGAAAAAACATTACATGTCATATATGTGTATATGCACACTTTGATGAACTTTTCTTTTTAAACAGAGTGATTCTGTGTTCTCTGTGGTATGGTGTCACAGACCTGTGTGGCACAGATGATGGGCTTGCCGATCCTGTTGCACCTGCCAGTCATCATCTTCTGGGCGATGAAGACCTTCTCTGTTGGGATTTCAATACCCAGGTCTCCACGGGCAACCATGATGCCATCGCTGGCCTCCAGGATCTCATCAAATCTATAGGACAAAAAGACAAAAGACTCTTCAACAATTATCTAACGGTTCAGATCTGCGCAGAATCAGCTGTGACCGCTGATCATCCACCAACCTGCGCACACCCTCGTGGTTCTCCAGCTTGCTGATGATCTTGATGTCCTTGCCCTTCTCGCCCAGAACTTTCCTGACAGCCTGAACGTCAGCAGCCTTACGGATGAAGGAGGCAAAGACCATGTCAACGCCCTGCTCCACGCCAAACTGTAGGTCCTGAATGTCCTTCTCAGACACAGCAGGGAGATCAACAGCAGCTCCGGGCAGGTTGACACCCTTCTTGCTGCCTAGCATACCGCCATTCTCAATCTCACACATCAGGTAGTCGTTTCCTTGGGACGCACGAAACATAGAGAAAATTAATTTCCACAGTAGGCAGAAAATAAAAAGAAGAAAATGGAACAAACATGGTTATTGTGTGCTTACCGATTTCTTTGACCCTGAGGGAAATCAGACCATCATCAACGTAGACGTGGCTTCCAGTCTGGACAACCTTGGTGATGTTCTTATAGTCGAGCCACAGAACTTTCTCGTCACATTTTTCCTTGTACTGGTCGTCGAGTGTGAGCTTGATGGTTTCACCCTTCTTCAGCTCAACCTCAGCGGTGCCACTCTAAACAAGACCAGGCAAAAGTTTGGCAATCACTGCAGGAAAACCTTTATACAAGTATTTGTGCAATAAAGATGTTCCCCTCTGAGCCTCTGTGATTTGCTGAGAACTCACTCCCTTGATAAGTCCGGTCCTGATTTCTGGTCCCTTGGTGTCCAGAGCGATGGCCACTGGTCTGTAGTCGACAGATCCTGGTCCAAAGCTCTCAGTTGCATCACGGACATTCTTGATGGTCTCAGCATGGTACTATATGATGTGCAACGTTAAAAAAATATTGAAAAATGATTACACAAGTGAATTGTAATGGCTGATTATTACAAGGCTGAGTTAATGTTTTCATTTAGGTGTCAAATTCCTAAAAAGTGAACGAAGTTTGTACAACAGCAGGTGGGTAAACTTTGTCACGCAGTCCCACAGGCGGCATGGCGCTGGTTACATAACTATGTGTAGTCTGTCTTGAATGACAACTGCAACACATTTTTAGGACATGACATTGTTCCGTTTCATTGTACATAAATAGCTGCACACAGGCTGATCAGGTATACTTTCCAAAAACATTTGAGTTGTAGCCTTAACAACGGGATGTTTGACAAATTAAATGAAATACCTAATTTCCTACTTAATGTGATCAACATGTACAAATGTTACATTGTCTGTATACAGCTATGGATGAAGATAACATAGTCTAGTCTAAGCACTACTGTCTTCAGTTAATAATGAATGCCTCACTGTGGCATCTCTACTTGACTTCTGCTTGTACTGTTGCTACAAGCCTGACTCTCAGAGAGGACCTATTTATAGCTGTACTGACAACTGACGCACCAATGAGACAGAGGTCAAATTTATTTTGCCCTTCTCATATGTCTACTTTGTTGTGATTTTCTGGAGTTATAATTATCATTTTTGTGCATGTGTGTGTTTCTGAAAACCTGGCTAAAATGTGGACTTTTTTATTTTTTTTTATTTAGCATTGCTGACCTATCACACCCCTCCACAAAAGTCATTCTGAGAGTTGAGTTACATTTGGAAAAAAATCATTGCAGTTAACCTTTAAAGATCCAAATATCAACCATGGGTGCTCATGCTACAGCCGGTGATAGATTTGATGGCTCGTCCACTCAGGTGACAGTGAAAAAGGTAAAGAGGCATGACTTTTAAAGGCGAGGGGTCAGTCGTATAAGATCGGCCAAAGACTTGGCCTTGATCACAGCTGGCTCGCCAAATCACAAGCTACAACACAGAGCCGGCACTGAAGGGGAAAGTACAGGCTCATAGATCAAATTACAGGCACAGACAGTTACCAGGCCACAAGTGTAATGTCACACTGCTGCAGCTGTAAAGGGTAAATCCACACTGAATCAGCCACAGAGGGCAAAGATACTGCTGCTGCAGTGCTCCACCTAAGTTCAAACTCTCAAGCATGTTGCACTAGTAGACATGCCTTAATGATGTCATGGCAGGTGTTTCGCCTTTGACATCTAGCCATAAATCACCTGCTGTAACAACACTATTTGGGATTGTGGGACAAGAAGTGCAACAGCCTAGGAGGTTTAAAGGAAAGATTTGGAGATGCAAATAGAAAAACGAAAGCAGGCACTTCACTCACTTCATGTGTGCCATGAGAGAAGTTCATTCTTGCAACGTTCATCCCAGCCTTGATCATTTCCTTGGCCATGTCCACCGACCGGGAGGCAGGTCCTGCATCGAAACAGGTGAATGAGACACAGGGCTGCTAAACATAGATGTTTCAGACCTAGACTCATCAAGATAGTCATTGGATGATTTGTGCACTGTGAAATAAATCAATGGGCTTTGGCAAAGTGGCTGACCAATTGTGCAGACGATGCCAGTGTTGCGAGACACAGCAGGTTCCGAGTCAATATCCAGCAGACACATGTGCTCAAGGAGGGTGTCCGCCATGGCAGCATGCATCTGCTGGCTGTGGATGATGGAAGAGCCCGTATCCTTTGACTTAGACATGACTGGATCCGTGTCTGCAGGAAAAGTCCTGGCAAGACAAAGAGGGAAACAAGAGAGGTGATTGATTTGTACCTAACAGCTCTACCTGTGACATTTCACATCGGTTATAGAGAAGGTTTTTTCATGAATCACAGACAGAAAATAGTCCTGGTGAATTCTCTGACACTATGAGGGAAGAATCTAGTAATTATCTCAGTGGAAAAGTAAACACTTACAATAAGGGATGACCTCTACATGAAATAATTTTAAGTCTACCAGGGAAGAGTGTGTGTGCAGGCTGACCGGACAGCCTGTGCAAAAAGTAACAACAGCAACACTATGTGCCTGCCTGTTTGCCCTCTCCCACATTCCAGCAGGAGTTTATGTGCAGCTGAAGAAGAGGAGCTGATCACTTCTGACAGAGGCTGAAGGTGATTCACACACAAACAAAGAATAACTCCACGAGGAAACAGAAACACATCATTTATGCTGCTTTCAGTGAAAAGCTTGCTGAGAATCCAAACAATGCACATTAAAAGGACAAAGCAGAGTTGTCAGGATTCAACTTACTGTACTGCCACTGCTCTGTGTGTGTGTGTGTGTGTGTGTGTGTGTGTGTGTGTGTTTGTTTGTGTGGGCTCAGACACCATTCCAGCCTTTAGTATTCACCTAAAATAACATGGTCAGCTGTGTGAGTATTTATGGACTGTAGAGACATATCACGGAAAAAAGAAATATTGTGTTGAAAAATGAGAAAAACCACCATAATTCAATGATAAAGGCTTGATAAAACGTTATTCATAATTATTCTAACAGGGAACTACAAAAAATTATCACTGATGACTGAGTTACAGGTCAGACATGAAACTACTATTTGTTTCATTAAAAATAAAACGTCTAATTATTATCTGCCTAATTATCAGTTTCTGAGGACATAGATTGTTAATATTCAGAGAAAATAAGATTAAACTTTATTTATACCAAGGAGCATTACAGCAGCAGGGGAAACAGAGCAGCAGGGATAGAGAGCAACAGGATAAAGATAAGTATGAAGAATATGTACAAAGAACAAGTAAATCAAAGTTAGAAAGTTACACACACTGCTTTACTCTAGACCAGTGTGCATGAATAATTTCAGTTTCATGATATTCCAGATCAAAATAACATGGTAGCTACAGTATATTTGAAAAATATTTGGGCTATATATTTGTAGTCTATTTCTTCAAAGAGGAATGAATCAGTCAATGATCAATGAATAAATATAATTTTAAAAATAATTAGGAAATAATATGAATGTAATGATTTCAACAAATGACTCAGAAATGATCTCCTCTCCCCTCTCTCTGTCATTTAGCAGAATCTACATGCAGTTACTCACCGACTGGGAGAACTTTGCAAAGACCAATGCGCCACTGGTTTCGCTGGAGCGGCAGGATTTATTCCCCTCACTGACCGGGACTACTTTCCTGTGTGACCCACACCCGTTCACACCAGGATATAGGGCGCGACAGTTAAGGCAATATTTTAAATTGGTACATGAGTTCAGTATACATTTTGTACATGTAAATGACTTATTTTTAAACATAAATGTCAAACTCAACACCAAATTCCTACATAAAAGCACAGAAGTTTATTTAGGGAGGGAATACAGCGCAGGTACAAGTGTTGTTCGTCTGACCTTTCAAAAAAACTCTCCGCTTGTACTGACACATGAGCCCATCAGTTTGGACTAGAGACACCTTAAATTATAGACGACAGTTACTCGATATTGATTTGTTAATATCTGATAAAAGTAATAAATATAAAGAAAATATAGACATGTATTTAAAGAAAACAAAACAAAGCAAACAAACAAACAAAAAACCCACCATGACCTTTTGATTGTAATTTGAGCTACTGAAGTATTAATTCTTCCCCAGTCTCTTATGTTCTTTTATGACTATTGTTGTATGTTATTCTCTTTTTATTTACCTTATTCAGTTTAATAGTCTTACTTGTATTATATTGGCTATTTGTGAGGACCACCATTTATTTCATATTATGACCTCTGACCTTTGACCCCAACCTTTACTCTGTCTATGCTTATCTATGTACAGTTATTACACTAACCTATTGCCCTAATGTTTCTTCCTCTAAGCACATATACTCTTATTCTATTAGCTTTCTTTTAACAAGTATACTGGCAAAGTCTAATCAGTCTGATATTTTTCACTTTTCCATGCCTGTGAGTACATTGAAGACAGAAATAGCGTGCACACACACACACACACACACACACACACACACACACACACACACACACACACACACACACACAATCACTTGGCGCCTTTATGTTTTACACATTCTAATTAACTGTCATGCAAAAGACAATAAGAAGTTCTGGAGAACTTTTGTCCAGATGCTCCATTGTTCCAGATGCAGATTCACCTGGTCACAACTATATCAATACTTTGTCTTCTTCTTTTCCTAAACTATTTTATTATTTATTGTTTATATAATTTATGTATTCCATCATCATTTATGGGTTCTCTCATTTTCAAGCTGATAAATCATCACCTTTACTTTATGCTGTTAGCCTCATGCATACCATAATATTAGTTGCTTATGAACTCAGCAGGGGTGGTCGTATCATGCTGCATTCTTGCTGCATGATACAGTATGACATTCCAAATGCATTCACTTAAGAACTTCATATACACTAATGGTGTTTCAGAATTAGAAGAAATGTGCAGCCAAGCAGGAAATTACACACAGCGGAGGATATGACAGCTGATCAGTGAAAAGTAACAGTAGATGCTTGCAGAGATGCAAACTTCATGTCAGTCTGCTTACATATTACACAGATGCACAAACACATGCAACACATGCACTCAATCTGGTATAGTAACACATGACACACTTTTACCAAAAATAGAGTACAGTAGATACACTATAGATATGCAGTCCCTTCATATATCTGGTTGTCATTCCATCAAGGTATGGTACATGTATATATAGTAGAACCATGCTGGGGTCCATGTAGCATGATGAACACATGAGGAACACACTGTATCATACCTTATAACTAGATCCACCCAGTGCCATGCTCACCATATGTCTGCACTCTCCACAATACAGTTAAAATGTGCTGTCTCAGCCCTGCTTAGTGATACAATAATTTTATCTATTGATTGGGGTCCGCCATTAAAAAAAAAGAGAGGGAGGGAGATTAAAATTCTTTTTCATTATTTTTACATTCCTTAAGTTTTAGCTGTCATATTAATTCTGATCATTTTAAAAAAAAAAAGACTAAAATTTTGTATATATTTAATGCTCATCTACTGAGCATAAAAAGCTCTGTGCTATAAGAGCGGAGCTTGAGTCTCAATTTGCTGACTAAATAACATTATAGTAAACCTGAAAGCCCTGAAAGTTATAAATCAACAAACAATTTGTAATAAATAGGGAGAATGTCTGTAAATATTTAATACCCTGCAAGGCCATTTAACAGGGTGCTGTGATCCTTAAAGAGGTGGAAATCTGACTCCAAACTGACTTTCAACCTCCTCCTGTACATGTAAGGGCAAATGTACAACCTAAAGTGCAAAAGCTGGCTTGAAACCTTTGGAGCAACTGGCTGCAGAGAAATGCTTACAGTATTGACTTCCTGTCTAAAGAAGAGCTAAAGCATGAAAATCAGATTTAAAAATTACTGTCTCTTGTCTCCTGATGGTTTAAACGTAGTGCACCACAGATGTTTATTCATTATGTAGTTTTTTATATGTTCATAGTGATTGGACTATTGGACTATTTTTGGAGCTGCATGTTTGGTTCACATTAATAATTATTTGCTTGTACAATCTGTATTCAACATATGTAATATCATGTTGGGAAGAGGCTTTATGAGGTTTTCAGTAAGGCAAATCTCAGGACACCCCTGATTACAGGTAGCCATATGGTACACCTGTTGGTAATGAGTTGACTGACTGTTGAAAAGCTGAAACGGATCTAACCATGAAAATGACTACTACACACCAAAGGAAGGTATAGCTGTTAAGATATTTGACCATTTAAACTAATTAGAAGAAAACTATCTCATTGATTTGGGCATGCAAACCCTTTTTATGCTTTGGAAAATGATATATAATTAAATGGTTAAGGATGTTAGTTCACCTGTTCACCTTTCAAGTGTAAGCACATGGTTTTGAAACATTCAGATCATCACAGTATCATAGCAATGTGTATGAATTCTTAAATTATCTTAAATATTGTACAACTGTAAAACTCATGTCACATAACTTTAACAAAAGTACTTCTCCTATAACATTTATCTACTTCTGCATGCTTTAATTGTGCATTTGCAAAAGAAGAGGAGGAGCTATTCTGCCCTAAAAAACTATGACAAATTGTGAATGGTGATTTAAAGAATTGAATTTGTGAAGTTTAATTGGTAGTAACATTTAAAAGTCATTGTTTCATTTTTGTTTGTTGAGTGCAAAAACAGTAGACAGCTGGTATTTATACTATCAGTATATTCCTTGTTAGTGTAAACTGGGACCCCATTCTCTCTTTCTCTCTCTCCCTCTACAACAGCTCTCTCTTGTGGATGATTGGTAGAATTGTCCTGAACTCTTCTTTGCTGGGTGGCTTTGACACTGAGCTTCATCACTTAAACTGTATTTATTTATTGAACATTATATATTAGTACTCTCTATTTAGAACATATCTCATCTGTTTCAATAGGACATCAACCAACCAGGTTTCTTGATACTCAGCTCCACACAACACACTGTTGATATTCACCTTAACAGAATATAAAAGAGGAAAATGACTATTTAGAGACAGTTGTGTTTGTATATGGTTTTACACAATTTATGTATCTCTGTTAGTACTATTTTATGTATATTTACTTGTTGAGTTTTGTTTATTTATACAAAGGCCCAGCTATGGATGGGCATAGCAAAATAGCTTATGTTATAAATGCTGTGGTATGACAGGATCAATAAACATATTTATTTCAGTTTTCAACTTGATTTATCCTTAATGTTGAATGTTTGCTCTCCACAACAGCTACAGCAGATATTGTGCAGAGCTGGTTGCTGTGGAAATCTGATCTTAGTTGTGAACCTGTTGTTCATTTATCCTGCTGGCCTGACAGAAAAAGCCTGGAAGTTATGATATAACAGTAGGTGTATAGAATGAGAAGGAGGTGGACACAATAACACCAAAACTATATGGTATAATACAAAATAAACCAAAAGCCCTGCAACAGATACAACCTCTGTGAGACTCATAATGCTGTGCTGATACTGTGTCTGAGATGTGCTGACTCACCTCAGAAGAAATGCTGTTTGCTTAGTATTTGATCACTTTATATTCTTAGTTGTTCACAGCCATCCCCAACAATGGCAGTGTACAGTATAAAGTATTAAAGCATTCATGATATTGTGCCCACCCACTATATATAAACATAGCCACCTAACAAACAACCACTCATGTCTAAGTGGATTACTCTGAGAAAAGCACTTGTGGGGAGAAGACTTGCACAGATGTATGCAGTCCTAGAAGTGTCTAATCTGGCCAGACTGCAGAGCAGCAGGCGGCTGCTAACAAGGGTAACTGCCGATTAAGGTCAGACTGCAGCACAGCAGACAGACAGGAAGACTAATAAATGCCAAACATCAGCCAAATCACCATGCTTCAAATCTGCCACCAGAGGATCTTTGTTCTCATCACAGACTCAAAACCGATTCATGAACCTGACTTTTCAAGAGGCTGGAGGAAGATATGATACATGATTTGTTTTGTTTTCCTACCCTGCTGCTTTACTGAGGGATAGAAGTGTTGTAATGGATGGCATTCATATCACACAAATAAGACAAAGATACTCCAAGTGTGCAATAACAATCCTAGAGGTGCAGGTCTCGTCCTCAGACTCTCCTCTATCTGGTCCAGGTTCAGCTGATCAGGCTGTTGGGATCAGCAGCCAATCATGTGACGCTGAAGTCAGAGACTGAACATGTGGGACTTCCTGCTGTTCAGAACTAGAGGGGGAGAGGACAGCCAAACACAGACAGCCAGTCGAGCTATCAGAGAGAAATATTCATTTGTTTTGGTTATTTCAGGGTCACATATGGACTAAGGAGATATTTGATTGTTTTTCTACTGTATTGAATGGCTTTCTCAAATGGAATATGTGACATGTTTCTCTCATTTAGGAAAGGTAAGAACTTAACTTTGTGCTTTTTCATTAACACCTCATTATCAATATATTCTTGTGTCCATTGCAGGGGTAACTGAACTAATTAAGTTGCATATGTTTTCCAGTTTTCTGTTTCCATCAGTCACAGTTGAGTGAGCAGGCTGTTGATTGTTAATGAAGAAATGCCAAAGAACTGAACGCATGGTGAGTCTATAAGTCCTCAGTTTCCCTCCCTTTTTTATATGTTGTATTCTTATATCACAGAGTCTGGATTCATTAAGAGTTCTTATTAAAACTGAAATTATTGGTTGCTTAATTGATTGGTGAGTCATGAGAAAATAGTTTTTGATGGTGGATCAGTGGTTTATTTATTTAGTAAAGACAACTTCCATTCTGGTTACAAAGGGGAATATTTTTTGGTTTTCCTCATCTTTTGTGCTATTAAATTGATTTATTAATCGGAAACATATTTTGCAGATTGATTTTGATGCACCAAGGTGATTATATCATATTGAATGTTGCACATATGCTCATTGTCTACAGTACATGTAGTGTTATACCCTCTCAGTGACCTGCAGTCTCAGCAGTGGTTAGTTTCCTTTGTTTGGGTTGGCAGAAGAAACAAAGTAGCTATGTAAGTAAGAGGATCTTTTGACTGACGGCTTTACCCATTAAACCAACAGGAGACAGAGTGCCAACAGTGGACAGACGACCAAACTGATGAGGACAGTGACACAGAGGAGATCCTGTGTGGAATACATGTAAATGTAGCTTTCAGTATCCTCATAGTGGAGCAAATATTATTGTAGCATAATTCTGATAATTATGAAACACCTTATGTATAGAAAATTAGCTTGAGAAATAGTTGCATGCAAAGTTAGAATTGAAAAGCACAAATACTGGAATGGAAATGACACACTTAGATTTGCATATCCTCTAGTAAAGCTTGCTTATAAATGCTAAATAGGAGGCAATAAGATAAAATGTTACACACATTTCATATCTTAAGAAACTTCTTTTCATGACAGGAAAAATAGTCTCCTTCTCAGCTATTGTTTAATAACTCTGTGAGTGGTTTAATCCTCCAGCCCCCTGTGGTGCTGAGCTGTTTGGACCATAAGGTAAATGTGTAAGTGTTTGTCTTGGCAGGAGAGCTGTGCCACTGACCTGTATCACGGTCACCACCCCCAGCTGGAAACAGACATCGAGGCAGTCAGGACTTTGTATTCAGACTCTACTGTCTCTGTCAGGTAGATGTCTGAACATCTCCTCTTATTCATGGCATTAAAATGAAAGGATCCCTGCTCATTTTCTGCATTGTAAAATTTTATCTCCCTTTTCTTCTACTAGGGAGTATGGGTCAATCGATGATGTGGACGTTGACTTAAACATTAATGCTGACTTTCTGGATGTAAGTTAGCTTGACTTTACTGTTCCTACTTGCAGTCAAAAATTTACTTGTAAGGGACCTGTATATCTTGGCAGCATCTGGATAAGAATTATTTCTGCATAACCCTATTCACAAAAATAAAAATAAAATTTCTACATCTTGTGAAAATATAACAGACAAAAGCTCTAATAGGTCAAAAATATACATACTGCACAGTTAGGATTTGGTTGCACATCCCTTAGGCCTTTTCCCCTCTGTCAGCTGCCTCATCAACCACAACCAGCTTCAACCAAATTTGTTGGTTGTCTTGCATTGATCAGACCATTCCAAAAACCTTAATTTTAGCTTGGTTTTACCATCCCTGAACCATTTTCCGATATGTGCTCTGGATTATCATTCTGTTGGAGCACCGAGCTATATCCAAGATTTAACTTTCTAGATGATGATAATCTTCATTATTCTGTCCACTTTGTGTAATGCACCAGTTCCAGAGCCCCAGATCATGATACCATCACCACTGTGCTTGACAGCAGGCTCAGTGTTCTTAAGGATTAAAAGTCTCACCTCTCTTCCTCCAAACATACTGTACTTCTTATCATTATGGACAGAGGACTTCTAACAAATGTATTATGGAAACAAAACTTATTTTAAATTTCCAAATTGCCAATGAAGTGTTCCTGACAACAGTATATACACTTTTGACAGTTTGACAGACAGTACAGTTAAATTACTGACACATTTTCTGTCATGACATCTGGGCCTGTTTTTAATATGATAATGATGTTTGTGTGTGTGTCCACAGGAAGAGGTGGCCATGGCCTGGAGGATTAATCCATCAGAGCCCATCGTTATCCGTCTGCACTTTTCTCTCTCTCAGTATCTGGATGGACCTGGTGAGTATCAACCATACTGCTACTAAATAACTATGCAGTAAATCAGTGTGACAGCTGACTAAATGATGTTTCTCACTGCAGCACCTTCAGTTGAAGTGTTTCAGCCAAACAACACAGATCATTTCAGTCTTGGGAAGCAACTCAAGAAGTGAGTGTTTATATTAGAATGATGAGATTACTCAGCACAGTGTTGTACGTTGTTAGCCCTTTATTGCCCATCTACTGATTGCATATTGACTAGCTCTTCTAAATCTGTCTGTTCTCCAGTATTCTCACAGTCTTCATCTCTCGGGAGTGGAAACACCTGACAAACGAGAAAATTGTAGTCCAACAGAAGAGCAGACACAGCTGGTTCAGGCCAAGTGGAACCATGAAGAAATTTCGTGCAAGACTCAGCATCTGGTTACCACTGTCAAAGTATGTGATTATTTCATTTATTCAGCTTTTTTGTGACTGAATCTGTTCTTGACTATCTGATAACTTCTCCCCCGCTATGAGCAGGTCAAATGAGCTCCAGGAACAAACTATGAGAGAAAGGATCATTTTACCAGCAATGAGACTGAACCGTTTCACAAATCACACAACCTCCTACGCCATCAAGAATCCCACAGGAGAGCTCTTCACCTACACACCCAGTGGAAAGGTGAAAACTCCTTCTTTAGCTTCACTGAAGATAATTCAAAAATACATTTCTGTGATCTGTGATTTCACTGCCATTTCTTCACTGAAATATTTTATGGCAGCTGCTGCTGTGTTTGCAACATTCTTCCCAACTTATTAACTTTGCTCCTTCATACATTATGTTAAAAGTATTAAATAAAAAGTATGTGTCTTCCACAGAGGGTGGTGGTGTCAGCAGTCAAGTCATCTGCGCAGCTTAGCACCAAACAGCTGATGGAGCTGCTTTTCTCCTCTCAGGCCATTGGGCACTGTAAGACCACCCCAACTCTACAGCATGGCTTCTTAGTGCAGGTAAAGCCTTGTCCTGATATGAGTAACTATACATCTTATCATTAATAATGTTAGCAAGGTAGAATAGGTTTGTAAAGAGAGGTATTAATTTAACTGTATGTCTATTATTGAGGTTGTACTTTACAGTGGTGGTGTGTTATATTGAGTGGTGTTTACAAATGTTAAAAAAACCTTTAAGCTATTCAAATTTTAGTTTTAGTGTTAATTGTTTTGCAGATAGAGAGGCAGAATGCAAGCAATATTTATCAGCTGTGGTAGAATTAACTGAGATGTTTATGAATAATTGCTGAAATACTGTTTAAATTGCTTTTGTAATAACTCAAAACGGTAGCTGTAACCTTTGATAGCAGGCTGTCCAGTCAGGAAGATTGTGGTGGCTCGGTGTTTGAGATATGCATATTGTAAACTGTGCTTGGTGGAATTTCTTATTCAGAGAAGAGACTAACTGTGACCTTGTCCTCGTTGCAGTTTAGTATAATAGGCTGTTGGGGGAAAGAATGGATAAGTAGATTTTATGATGTTCGTCACGTGTGGAGTCTGTTTTCTGGGCTCAGAATAATTACATTTATTTACAGTCAATGGAAAGTGTGTTTTTTAATTCACCACCATGTTTTTCACTGTTGTACACAGATAATGAGGTATGCTGAGCAGAGAATACCCACGCTGAATGAATACTGTGTGGTCTGTGATGAGCGACATGTATTTCAAAATGGCCCTATGTTAAAGGTACACATCTACGAAGACATTAGCTGGAGCGTTAACGGCTGATCTACTGAGGAAAAACTTAAAATGCAAATGACTGTTTTGTGTGTTTGTAGCCAGCAGTTTGCACCAGGGAGCTATGTGTGTTTTCTTTTTATATGCTGGGGGTTATGTCTGGAGCTACAGAGGAGGTTGCCACTGGTGCAGAGGTTGGTAATAAACACATGCAGACTTTAATATAAGGTATGTGTGATCATAGTGTAAGATTTATGTATTCCAATAATCTCTGTTCTTGTAGGTGATTGACCTGTTGGTGGCCATGTGCAGAGCTGCTCTTCAGTCTTCACGCAAGGGCATCATATTTGAACCATACCCTTCTGTTGTTGATCCATACAACCCCAAATCGCTGGCCTTTAGTCCTAAGGTATGAGCTGAACCAATCTAACTTATTGCTGCTTTGCTTAATTTGAAATAGACTGTTTAGTCATTTTATAAATACTGAAACATTCATAATAATTTTTTGGCAGAGAAAGAGCTACGATAGACTGCAAAAAGCACTGGACAGTGTCTTGTTAATCAGGAGGATGGCACAGGTGACTGATACTGAAGTAAATCCAACGTTTGTGACACCATTTACACAATTTACATCTGATCCTCCTTGTCAGAGAATAATTTCAAAACTGTTAAATGTCTTCCTGACATTAACTCATTTCCAGGGTCCATATTCTGAGATAAGGAAGCAGATGGACAAGATAGATCCCCTCGCTTATCCCTTACTACAATGGTGAGTGACACAATCTATACTTACATTTCATTCATATTATTATTCTGTTAAACATGTAATCATGTCAGAATGTTCATTAGATTCATATCCAGGTGTGTTTGTATGTTTGACAACAGGATTTTAGCAAGCAACAGATCACACATTGTCAAGCTTCCACTGAACAGGGTATCGATAGAGCAGTTTACTGTTAGAATCTGACATCTTAACACAGTAGCTGCAAGTTCCACAGAAGTCGTAGTTAATAATTAGCAACCAAATATCAGATCATGTACTGTGTTTTATACTTAATATAAATTTTATTCTGTTGTTGCTCTCCCTGATGTTTCTATCCAATGCTGTCACAATAGCAACTGAAGTTCATGCACACCCCTCATCAGTTCCTGTTGATCAGCAGCCCTCCATCCAAAGAGGCTCGTTTCCAAACTGCCAGGAAACTTTATGGCAGCACCTTTGCTTTTCAGTGAGTAAAATCGAAGCTGTGGTACTCATATAAAATCTTGCAGAATATGATCCTTGCTTTGAATGCTCAGTTCTTATTCTCTTGTCTTTCCAGTGGTTCCCACATTGAAAACTGGCACTCTATTTTAAGAAACGGGCTGGTTAATGCCTCATACACAAAATTACAGGTAGAGTATAAAGTCTATGAATCTCACAGAGGAAATTTTAAAGTATTAAATGGACATTTTGATCTTTCAAACTTATTCAACACCATGCTGGGGTACTCAGTAGCTAAAATCTGACATTTTTCTTTTTAAGCTTCATGGAGCTGCATATGGGAAAGGAATCTATTTGAGCCCTATGTCAAGCATATCTTTTGGGTATTCTGGTAAGAATGCACACTTTAATGTTGCCCCTAATAGTATGCATATAAAACTACCTTATCTCTCTGCAGATTTCCATTGCTTATTGATTATGCATGTTGAAAGATGTTTTTAAAACATATCATTCCTCTTTGTTCAGAGATGGGTAAAGGTCAACACCAAATAACCACCAGAGAAGAACTCATGAGGAAATACAACCGAATAAACAAAATCAAGCAGGTAGATTATCAGTCACATTGTTCAGGCTCTGCCTACATGCACTTTCTACCAGGACATCTTGTGTTTTTTACATCTCATGTTATATTCTCATCTTGTTTTAGGAACAGCCAGGGCAACCAAGATTTCTGCAGAGCAGGAACCTAAACTGCATTGCGCTCTGTGAAGGTATGAGATAACACAGGACCTTGATTAGATAATATAAGGTGTGATTTTGTGATATTATTTTATAAAATGTGTCTGTACGTCTTAACAGTCATAACTTCAAAAGACCTTCAAAAACATGGGAACATTTGGGTGTGCCCGATATCTGACCACGTGTGCACACGTTTCCTCTTTGTGTGAGTAAAATAAAAAGCAGCGAGAAGTCACTGTTTAAAAACCTTTCTGCTTCTCAGTGCAATCAGAAATCTCCAGACTATAATTCAGATTTCTGAAACAGTGCACTTTTGTCTTTCTTAGGTATGAAAATGGGCAGGTAGGAGATGTCAACATCAACACTCAGGAAGCCAGGATCCACAGAGAAATCCTTCAAGTAATTGCTTCAAAGCCATGCTAAGAAATTAAACAAAACATGGGCTGTGAGCAGATCTTAGTTTGTTCATGGCTAAACTTATTATATTTGTTTTTATGGATTTGACAAGTAGATATAAAACAAAGAGCTTTCTGAATAAGACATTCATTCTTTTATCATCTGTACTTATATAAAATGGTAGAAACTGGTTGTCATGCACCTGTCAAAGTTTATTTGCCTTATATCTTAATTTATAGTTTGATATACTTTAAATCCATGTCTATCGTCTGTGTCATAAGTCTGTGCTGTAAGCACATATTTTGTACATTTTTATAACCACAGATTTTTAAAATAAAGATTTAAAATATTCATTTATTTTGTTTTCCCTTTACTTGTTAATGCAGATTTCCCTCAACTCATAGGCCCAATTTGTTACTTGTCATTTGTGTAATACGTGTGTTGTACCACAAGATGGAAGTGTAATCAATAACAGGTTCCTCTGTGGATCATCTCATCACTAATACAGAGCCAATGAAACCTCATAACTGTTACAGATGTTTAGATTAGATAACATTATACATTCAAAACTAGGATGTTGAACTTGTGTCATGTCCTTCTTTCAGTAAAAACAACACCAGACAACAACAACAACACAACACGTGTCAGAGGAGTCACACAAAAATAGTCATGTGTTTTATACTAAAGAAAAAAGCTCACACAAAGAGTTTTTGTGGGACATGCACGGACTCCAGGGAACTACAGTAAAAACCCAGACATTTCTCATGATGGAAATATATTCGCTGACAGACAATTAATTGACATTTAATTGACATTTATGGCCAGGGGATTATTTTCCTGGGAACCAGCTGCAATTTGCATGTGGATATCAGCAGTAGGAAGAATCTAATCTTTGTTCGAGTCAGTGAATAACAAGGGTTGCATACAATCCTTTGAGGCAGAAATGCACCATTATAACAGTGAACTGGTTCCATATGTGCCCCACAGCTGCCTCTCGACTTCCTCCCGCAGCTCAGCTCCTCTAAAGAAAGCAACTATGACAACGCCTCTGTTTGCATCTGGATAGAGATCATCTTTTGCAAGTTCTGGTTTTTACAGTTTTATGCAAGTTTGGCATAAAAAGTAGCAGCTCCAGGGTATGATTGTCCTCATAAATGTCATTGATTCAAATTATGTTGCAAGGATTTTCTGGGTCAACCCAGCAGGCGATGGACTGAGGGGAGGAGAACTGTGAAGTTACTGTAATAGCCCAAAGGAAGACATTTCTCAAGGACCATATGGCTCTCTGATGATAGTGCAGAAGGAAAGTTGTCTCAAAAAACATGACATACTGTATGTTGCTATAACTATTGCAACAATTTTTATTTATCTTTACACCAGTGAGATTGTAGGTTGGTGTAATATCTACAAGAACACAATTAAGAATGTCAGAATGGGACAATCAAGGCCAATTGGTTAAAACAAAGAATTGTTTCAGCTACATGCCCTGTTAAATCTCATTAACTCGTGTTTATTCATCCATATAATTCAAGCAACCACACGGACAAATAAAACCTCCAAGCCTTTGAGGGTTTAACAAAAGCTTCCCCAACAAACTAGAATGTGACAGACATCATTAAATGCTGCATGTGCCTTTAAGAGCACTATGTCCCACTCTACATGTCTCTCTCTGAGCCTCATATGTGTTTGTTGGCATCAGCTGTCCTCAGTGCTGAATAGAGCAAGGACATCTTTTCCTTCACTTCAATGGGATTAGAGGAAGAAATGGCCTCTTCATTCTGCTGGCTGTCATCTCAGTGCTCCGAAGACAATGTGGAAATGCAGTATGGATGGAGGGCAGAAAGAAGATCGAGATAAGTCACAAGTTTGGATTACAAAGCTGCTCAATTTCTAGTTTCTTGTACAAATGAATAAGAAATATGCTTCAGATCTCAAGGGAGTTATGCAAATAATCCAAGGCTGCGGGCTCAGAAACAGCATCCTGCACTGTTATTTTGTTGCTGTCTAAGCAATGACTGAACCCAGGGGTCAGATGATGAGTTCAAATACTGCACACGGCATAGTAATGGAACCACAGTCTGCTTCATCCAACCCCTCTGTCCCATATTCGTCTGTGTCTTCAAAACTTGGCCAAAGCGAATTCAGGAGAATCAGCTGCACAGAGGACAGCAGCCCCTATCCGATCCCTGGTCTAGCAGCAGACATTCTGCACATGCGAGTGAAAGGAGGAAGCAAAATCCGCAATTTACTGCGGTTTGTAACCGCTCGGATGCAAGGTGAGGGAAGGGATGGCAATGGGACATTACTGAGACAAGTGGTCTTCACTGGCTCGGGTAGGGGAGTCACCAAGACCATCACATGTGTGGAGATCCTAAAACGTAAAGTGGGAGGACTGCACCAGGTGTCCAAACTCTACTACAAGATAGTGAATGAGGTTTGGGAGAGTCTACAACAGGGAGCACCAGGTACAACCATGCAAAAGACAGTTCCTGCCATCTGTATCCTGCTCTCTAAAGATCCTCTGGATCCCCAGGAGCCTGGATACCAACCACCGCAATCCTTCAATGTTTCCACAGACGACACGGAGAGACGCAGAGCTCTTCTCAGGCCAGCTCATAGGCCCTCTTCACAGCACACAGCCAAGAGACTCTGTCTGGATGACTGGACTGTATGTTCCCCCTGAACATCCAGAGTCTGACTCTATTTTGTAAAATATGAGAGAAATAACATTTGTTAGACTTGATCAGAGGCTTATTTTATCATGTCTTTTTAGCAGCATCAATTTTGCCTAAAAATAAGAAACACCTCAGAATTAAGCTTGTATATTTTAAAGTTAATATAGGTTACTCTGCCTCCAATGACAAAAACAAAGACATTCTCTCAATTTATAATCCACAATACTGGATTAGAATGCAGCTTCACTGCAAATTTGAAAAGGTCATGATACTCTGAATGATCTTTAGAAATATATGTGCATGTTGAAATTTCAATCTGTCTTTTGCAAACACTTTGTAACTTAGCTATGAAAAGTAACATACTGAAATGTGATTAAATTATAATTAGCAGCAATGTAAATAGTCTTGGTAGTTATGTGTTAGTTACATCTGATCATATTCTTATACATAATGTTAACAAAATACAATAAAAGCACATAGGGTTGGTCAAAGTCATTGCAAATATTAACAGCAAGGTTTGCATCAGTTATCTTTATTGTGTTTTCTACTTTTGGAGGGAATTCATCTACACAATAACATATCATAAGAAAATTGTGATAATTGTTGGAATTGGTTAATTGTGGACTTTATTGATTGATTGCTAGTTGATATAGGAACTAGCATGTCTGGCACCTATTAGTGGGGTCATAGGTGAGGGAAGGCAAAGCTCTACTTGTGCAGCACATTTTCATACACGGGGTAATTCAAAGCAATGTCACAGTGACATTAACTGTATTTTATACCATTATAGCATGGTGTTTTCTTGCACATGCACTGTATCTTAAAGTTGTTGCTGTTATGATAACAGCGACCCCAAATATACAGATTCATATGTTCAGTGATATGAAGAACAAGGAGCAACAGATGGTCTCAACCTCACAGACTCAGCCTGGGATTACATGAAAAGACAGAGGACACTGAGATAGATTAAACCCACAGAGGAACAGTGGAAGTTCTTTAAGATGCTTAGAACAACCTACCTACCGAATAACGTATATAATAATATATAACTTATATAATAATAATTAAAAAAAAACTGTGGTATGTGTACCTGAGAGATTTGGTGCTGTTTACTCCACATACTGATTTGATTCAGGGTATTTCTGTTTACTGCACTTTGTATGACGTTAACTGATAAATAGTAAGTATTTGAGCTATTATTTTTTAGATCCTTTGTACAGTGCTTTGAATAAAAAATGTATGGCACTTTTTTTCTATTATGTCTAGGTCAAAGTCAAAGCCAGCAGGTCAACAATGCAGGAAAACTATCAATGAGCTGCAGTTCGCACATGCGCGGTAGGGGATAGCGTACGTGACGAGCCAAGCTAGTTAGCGTTAGCTTCCTCCTGCCACAACCTTACCGGTTCGTGTAGCTGGTAGTCCCGCATCATGTTCAGAGCTGCCGTCCGACTCTCTGTCTCCGGTGTCCGGAGTTTAACCCGTACGCAGCCAAGGTGCCAAGGTATGAGCCGATTCTTCTATCGCCTCTGAATGTTATTTTGTAATTTGGTAGCGTGTGAAACAGTCTGGGAGGACGTTCAAACGGAAATCAAGCGTGGCTGTCAGCACAGCTGATGTTAGCTTAGCCGGTGTAACTATCACGTATAACTTCACACCGTACTGTTAATGTGTTCATGTTTCCGGTAAATTATGTTGACTTTAGTTAATGAAGGCCATTCCCCTCATCATTTGACTGTGTGCTGTTCTAAAATTGCCGCGGTGTTCAGCTCAGTGGTGTCTGTGTCCTTGCCATGACCCAGTTGTAAGGCTCAAACTCGGGCCCTGTGGTTGTGCTGCCTATGCTAATTGCTAACTTGCTAACCAGGTCAGTTGACTGTGGTTGTGTTCAGTTAGTCGCCGAGTTAATGTTGTCTTGGTTTGGTGCAGACAATAACAACCAGGAAACACACTTTAATCTGATGCTTTAGTGATGTTTTAGCAAAAGCTCTGCTACATTAGCTTGATCTGCGAGAAAAGCTAAATTTAACATTAAGGACTATTACAGTGAATTATTAACTTTTTATTTGATTTCCAAATCTTTTAATATATTATAAGCACCACAGTACAGATAAATGTCCTTTCTTTTACGTGTGTTCAGCCTGGCAGGTGCGGTCGTATGAGGACATTGGCAAAAATCCAGCTGCATAACATTACTAGACAGCATTTGTCCTTCTCCCACTTCACTCAGTGTAGATATCCTTGACTGCACCCATTTTGCCCTCCTGAACCACCTGACACTAGATGCCACTGTTTTATTGACAGATTTCTTAACTAGGAACTGTTTTCATCCTGCAGCTCTTTTGGCCTCAAGGTGTTATTCACATGGGAAGCAAGAGACAGATGAGGAGTTCGATGCCCGCTGGGTCACCTATTTCAACAAGCCAGACATTGACGCATGGGAGCTGAGAAAAGGTATGTTCATGGAGAGGTAGTGACACTAAATCATCTGTGGCTGACTATATAGTTTTCAATAGTTACTGCAAAGTTTAGAATAAAAGAGTTGTTTTCAAAAGTTTTGGCAACACAACAGTACTTCTGAGTCAACAAAGAGTTGTTTACCAGGAGAGATTTGTTCTGAGTTGAGTTGTTGGTTTCTTAAATACTAATGTTAATTCATTACCTGAGATTACCTGAGTACAAATACCAAAATACAGACTCTTTGATACCCATCCATGGTCAGTAGACTTGGTTGGTGGATTTCTACCAGTTTGATTGGTCATGGCAAGTGTGCCAATGCAGACGTCTCTGGCAAAAAAATAACAAGGAACCTGGCAAACTTTTGCCACAGTGCAACACCTCATCATCCAGTAAGGTACCGGTCATTCAAGTGCTCAGTTGCTTTATGCTGTGATAAATTTCCAGAGGAATTAAGTCCTCATCTTTTTGACATTGGAGAAGCCATCAAGTGCCTAAATCTGTTACTCAAACTGCATTTCTTGAATCATATTTCATCCTCTCACTGGCACCTGAAGCATGACATACTTTTAACACAGACCTGTTTTTCAGACAGAACGCTCCTTTTGAGAAAAAAAACACAATGGAAGAGGGTTTTTTTGCAGAACAGGACTGGAAAGGCTTTTTGTCAGGTTAAAAAATGGAATGACCAGAAACTTGAGGAAATGGCTCCTTGTGGTTTAACCTTACATTGCAATGTAAGCAGGAAGTTGTTTTTCAAAGTAGTGGTGCAGATGTGATTGCTTTACAGTCATAAAGCAGTCACATTGCTTTATGTATTGAGACCATATTAAAGGATTCATCCATATATTCCTTTTTGTCAGCAAATCCCATGAAATCACCAAAAAAACAAAACAAAAAAATTAGTCTCATTACTCTCAGTGCTTTCTGACTGGCTGTCAGCCTCAAGCCCACTGGCCCCTACTGACTACGTGATGAATATCAATTTTCATTTTTTTAAAACAGACAAAGTAAGTTTTTAAAACAGCAAGGTTCAGTCATTTTTTCTGCAAACCTTACTCCAATAAAATGTGATATTACTGGGGACTTCATTTTTTTCAGCTGTGGATTAGCACAATTTTGATGTGCCGGTATTTTTAGTTGCAGGATGGTGTGTGTGGGATCAACTTAAAATAAACTACAGTGCCCATCATGATGTAGAGGCATGTCACTCAGTAACTGTGTTTCTCATTTATAGAGATATATGGTTATTCACATAGGAATAATATAGGATATCGTAAGCCTTATCCTTTGAACAACAGATGGAATAAAAGAACTGTGGTTTATAGCAAAAGTGTTGATTTCTGTCTCTGTTGTCCAATTTAAAAAGTGTTAATTCTGTCTTTCAGGGATGAACACACTGATTGGTTATGATCTGGTACCTGAGCCAAAGATTCTTGAGGCAGCACTGAGAGCCTGTCGGAGGTTAGATGACTTGGCCAGCGCTATCCGAATTTTGGAAGCTGTGAAGGTGAGAGAAAAGCTTCCATACTGGGTAATAGTTCAGGGAATATTGCCAACCAGCATCTTCCCAGTTGGGGGTCAGAATTTAATGATTAACAGGGTTTTACCACTGGTTATTTCCTCAGCACAAAGCCGGACCTCATAAAGAGATCTACCCATACGTGATCCAGGAGCTGCGGCCAATATTAGATGAGCTTGGCATCTCCACACCTGAAGAGCTCGGCATTGACAAACTGTAAATGAGTGGGTATTAAAAGTCTCTGAATAGATGTGAGTTTTTTTTCCCTCCCATGTTTGCCATAAGATGGCAGTCTAACAGAAGTTTTTGTTTTTTTTTCAGATATCAAATGTTGGATATCCCCAGTACACAGAACCCTTGTACTTAAATGTTTGCCTCATATAATACGTGTGATATTTAATTTGGCCTTTATTATGTTCTTGCTTGTAAAATATTGATGAACATAATAAAGGAAAATGTATCTTTATTGAGTGTCACAGGTATTATTGGATATTTAAAATAGTTTGAGTGCATATTGAAGCAAGTACGTCTTTTCAGGTTGCTTTAAAAGAGAGAGAGCATCACTTTACAGTGCATGTTGTCAGAGTCTGTCTAGACATTCTTGTGAGAGTCACATTTTGCCCCCAGGGAGCAGCGTTTTCACATGAATGTAAAAATCATTCTACTGTATTCAGTCTATATTGCATCTGTTTTCATTTCAGGGACTATTTACATGCTAATTAAATAAACTTGTTCAAATGGCAAACGGTGTAATGTTATTATCAACACATAACTGGAATATTGTTGGAACAGCCATTTATGAAATTGTTTTCAAAAACCAAGTGCTTCCTATTACTTACGTACTTTTGGTTCAGAGTTTTGCAGTATCATGAATTTTTAAATGAGTGTAACATGCTAATATTTTTAGTTGTATCTACCTGCTTTTCTCAAGGGTATTAGAAGGCAATGCCAACAGCCCTATAATATACATCTAAGCTGTGATTGTATCATTTCAGAGTATTTAGATTTTAAAAAAAAACAAAATGTCTTTTTTGCCTTACTCTTGGCCAATATCAAAACTTAAGAGCAGTGGAGGTGTCGACAGCAACCACCGTGGGCTTTATATGGAGGGGTGGGAAGAATTAAATTCATTGATTTCCAAGCAAGCACTGTTACTATATGTAGTAGAGGCACATTAGATGTTCATCAAGGTCCCTGTATTTCAATTAAAGTTGATTAAACCTATTTCTACTGTTCCCCTTCATCCACAGTCCTAATCACATACACATTCATTCACAATAACAGCTGTGCTGAACTGCTGGTACTGTGGTACCTTGAGTGTAGAAATAAATTGTGTACCCTGTGGGGAAATCACTGTAAGTAGATAAAATATATGGCCTTAGTTAGCCTCAGGCCAATTGCGTTTTATTTGAACACTGAAGTGCACTTTCCTTTCAGATTATTTAAATCTAGTCCAAAGAAAATAAGAGAACAGTGACAAATGAACCATGACTTTACAGTCAGTGGACGTAGAGGTGAGATCCATCTGCAGTGTATGAATGAAGCAGCCTCAGGCTGAGATTTACGTTAGTGTATTTTTAGCAGAGGTCGTGTTACCTCAGTAAACACAAATGTGTAGAATAATGGCAGTGGTTTCAGCTTTAGGGTGGGATTTCTTTGTGAAGTGGGCGGGTAGTCCTGCAGAGATGTAGGCATGAAAACCCACTTTACGAGCTTTACGCACGGGGCGGGCCTTTCATTCATCCAAGTTGGGGGTGTAGGCCACTCAGTCACATACAATCAAAGATGTTTGAGTTTCCATGCGCAGTGACTAGGGAGGTAAACCGCAGAGCATTACTACCCCTCCTCCAGCCCCAGGCGCTCGGGCCTCCACACTTTAGGGGTTTAATCAGAAGAATCTTTTTTTCTGTCTAAATAGAAACTGGTCATGCGATGCGATTTGTTTCTGCCGGACGACAGAAGAAAAAACTAGATAAGACCTGTTGACGATGATGGATTACTCAAAGGCGCAATTGGTGAGTGTCGACGACTGTTGGGTGACGCTACGCTCACACTCGTGTTTGTTACAGTAACAAAGCAAATGACGATTATTGTAGTCATTATTATAGAACATTTTCTCCCTTGCCGTGAAGTTTTCTTCGTATTTGTTGATGCGGTTGACCGATTTTTCATTTATATCGATGCAGGCCTTTTGTTTGCATTTATCCGCACTTTAAAATAAAGTTTTTCATTAATAAGACCGAAGAATCGATTTGTGTCGTAAGACCTTCTTTCTTTCTTTCTTTCTTTCTTTCTTTCTTTCTTTTTTCATTTAAGCGGCTTTTCATAAAGTGGGGACACAGAAAATCTCAACGAGAAACATTTGTTTCCTGCTACTAATTTACTCTCAACTAAACCAGTGCGTTTTCTGTTAATAATTGTTTTTAGCCGTCAAGCTTTGTTTCACTTTAATCCACCATTAATGTTCTCTCTGAGGCTGGAAGAGCCTCTCTTAGACAAAGTTTCACATTAACTTAAACATTTATTTGCCTCCAAAACAAGTATGTGTAATCGTATTCAAACAACACTATGGTAAAAGTTAATTTTCCCCCTTTGTCCTTTTTGTACTTCTTGGATCCATTATAATTAACATGAGATCATTTGCTGCAACATATGAAAACAAAAACACTTCATCACACTGGGAACAATGATATGTGACATTTTCTCAAAGAAATTCTTCCTGATGAATTTTTTTTTTCATAGTCAAGCTTATCCGAGGAGGGCAGTTCGGCTGGGTGTCCTCAGTCCAGTCCTGCTGGAGTGAAGCTGGAGGCGATGATGGAGCAGCTGCAGAGACAACAAGGAGCCAAACTGGAGATGAACCTGCAGGAGAAACATCTCCTTCAAGCTCAGTTCCTGTTCGCTCAGCACGCTGCTGCTGCTGCAGCCAGAGCCTCGGGCTCCAGGCTAGACTCTGCATTATTTGGCAAAGCAGATGGAAGGACTTATCAAGAAGCCCAACAAGCTTTGAACAGCCATCTCAGCAGAATGGATCCAGATGAAGAGGATGAAGACACAGACGAGGAGGAGGATGAACGAGAGATGGCGGAAGTAGATGAAGAAGAGGAGGAGGAAGAGGAGAATGGGCCTCATCAGCAGGCGAAGAAGGCCAGACTCCAGCAGGTTCCTGGCTTCCCCTTCCCTCCTTACTCCACACCTCAATCAACTGCTGCGAAGCAAATGTCTGAATCTCCACCTCCAGCAATAAAACAGGAGCAGGAGGAGAAGGACCTGCCATCTCCCGCAGGCCCTCACGCCTTCACATCACCCAATGGTTTCACCGACTGGGGCTATGATGAGTCATTTAAACAAGTAAGTCATCTTAGATTTGAGTACCAAAATAAAGGGTTGTATTGTATTTCTTTAAGAGTGAATTTAGATTATTTTCTTTCATAAATTACAGAAGCACCAAATCCATTTTTATCTCTCCATCCACTCTTGGACATATTGTCATGTCAGTTTTGAAGTAGCCAGAGCCCAATTTCATCTTTACAGAGAGAAGATGAACCTCTGTGACTCTCCACATTAGTTTGCATGTGTTCTGTCTCTTATTATTAATCGTTGACTTCTTCCTGCTGAGAGTCAGGTTCACAGCTGCTCGCTCTGCCTGCTGTTTTCTCACATGTGGAGGAAGGAGCATATCCCCTTGGCAAGATGCCCAAACTTGATAGTGTTTAATTACTGGCCAGGCCAGCGTTCTCTCCTTCTGCCATAGTTCACTTCATGTCTCATATGTTTGAAAACACATTCCCGCCGCTGGCTGGACCTAATTGGTCTTGGCTGTGGTCCAGTTCTAATTGTTCAAAGTAGCTGGTTTAGACTTGACAGAGATGGAGTTAGAATGAGAGCCGAGGATTAATTAAATGGTCTCAAGTGTGTATTTATGGACATGGGTGGCCGAGCGGGTTAAGTGTAAGGAATTGTGGGTTATGGTGGAGGATTTTTTCCCCGTTGTATCAGCCATGTCTCCTTTAAACATGTAAAAAAAAAAAACTGTACTAAACATGAGATCTGAAGCCAGTATTTATGAGCATGTTTTCCAGCAGATATGTTTAACTACTTAAAGCAAACAGAGGGTCTCCTCATGGATTTTCTTCTTCTTTATGGGGATATAGTCTGGTTGGTTCTTCTGTGTGCAAGTTCCCTTGAAAAGGCCCCACTTCAATACAATACATTATGATTAATGAGGCCTGTGGGCAGAGGGGCGGCTGGGTTAGTGCCTCACAGCATACTAGCAAGTAACTACCCATGAGCTTTACTTACAGGAGTTTCAGTGGAGCAAAATGGGCTTTTGCTAGTTGTTATCTAGAGTTTACACATCTGTTGTTCATGATTTAGAGATATTTTATTTTCTTCTTTTTTCTTTCTTTCCCTCTTTTGGCTGATTTTGGGCTTAAAACATAAATGTAATTGCTGTTACTTTTTATAAATCCAAAGTTTTGTGGTTGTTAGCCTCTTTTAAAACCTCAGCAAGGCCAGAAAACTCACTGCTGATGTAGCTGTAGCTCAGCAGATAGCTTTGCATAATTTAACTGTCGCTTGGCAACACTAAACAGCAGGTTAATTCAGCTGCTAGTGATCAATACATTATACGGCTACTGCAGTGGGACTGTATAGCAGGCTGAACCTTGAATGCAAGGAAAACATTTCAACAAGAACAATAATGAGATGTGTGACTTTAATTTTTACCTCTGGACATTATCTTTGTCTTTAGTTCTGTTTGTCCAAATCACCAGAAACTGCTCAGATGTTATTTTAAGTAATTAATCATCTGAATGAATGGCAGGAAATGCCTCTGCTGTGACCGGTATGTGTCAGGATTTATGAACATCTCCATTTGTAGTCAGATTATCTTTGGATGCTGTTGGTATTTTACTCAATCCTGTTAACCGCTACACCAAAGTTAGATTTGAAAGCTGATGGGGTTTCTTTATCATTGCTAACTAGGGAACATTATTGGATCATTATCATCGAGCCTAGAAAGCTTTACTAAAATCTGTAGCCTATAACCAGACAACAGATTAAACATGTAATTTACCTACCCCTGTGATTAATGGTTGTATTCTTTAAGATTAATTTCAAAACTGGGCTCCTTTTCAGTCTTGTGAGTTAATTGGTAGCTGGATAAAACAGTTGTGATGTTTTTCTCATGTCCTTCTTTCTTTCTTTGAATTGTCTCCTGCCTCCCAACTTATTTTACCATCTCTTTCATTCACTGTGTCAACCAGGCATCTGTGGTTATTAGTGGACATGTTGTATAAGCCTCACCATGCTGGACAGCCATTGTTCAGTCCTTGTGTGCGGTCTCACTGTAAAAGCCCTTAAATGTCGCATGGGCGGGGACAAAGAGCCAAATGTTCGCTTTCAGTCTCAGCTCCCAGCACAGCAAGAGGCCAGATAAATGATCTTGACTTGTTCGGGTGACTAAAGACCCAATGATTTGATTTGGATTAAAAATTTGGTCCCCCCTGCTGTTACATTGAAATTTGGAAAGGGATAGGTTTTCACTCGCGCTGCAGGAACAGTTGAATGATTTTAATGAAGCTCATTATAAGAGGTAGATTCCGGTCAGTGTTAGTGTAATGGGACATTTAAAACAAAGTGCAATTTGTTGGTATTCTTTTTATCTTGAGTGGTTGAACAGATACACTTTTACATAGCTACTTTTGTGTGGTAATACAAATTAACTTGATAATTTGTAATTTAAATACATAGAATCATATAAAAACCAGCCCTTTTTAAAGACACAAAAGAAACCTTTTCCTGACCTACATACTGAATACTATCAGGATTCCCAGGGCTGGATGTGTGAAAGCTCTGTGAGCAATTAACTGAAAGCTCTTTGTTAGTAGATCCACAGTAGGTCTCACTTGCTCATCAATAAGGGGGGAAGGGTTTTATTTCCACTTGATGGTGAAAGGACTGGGATGTTTATCTACCTTCAAGTCAATGGGCTTTTGGGAGTAGAAGTCCTTTTTTAGAAATTGCAAGCTGAAGCTGTTAGATGTGTCAACAGCTCTGCCACCACTGGGACAGAGTTTTGTGTGTAAAGTGGATACATACTGTTTAACCAGTTTAACAAAAAAAAAAAAAGCAGCAGAAACCGAGAGAAGTAAAGGATGAATGGTTATATTAAATAGCTAAAGAAGAATGGATGAATGGTTGTAATACTGCAAAAAGTGAAGAAGCTAATTAGTTCGCTAAAAATTATGGATAAATGGTTGTAAAAAAAGCGATAAGTGATTTGCTCAGGTAATGGATAAACAAGATAAACAGTGGATATGGATAAAAGGTAGAAAGAGATCATGTAGGCTTAAAAGTAATGGATAATGGGTAAAATGTCCAGCTTCTGTCACTACATGTGTTTGTAGTACACATGCAAGTAGTACACTAACCTAAAAATTGAGCGTTAAACTGGATAAAAGATTACTAGAATACCCAGTCATTAGTGTAAAATCAGATTGATAGGCCTGTGGGGGCACATTTGACAAACAATGGCTGGGAACCACTTTACAGTTTCATGAAGCTGTGTGTGTCAGCATTTGCAGTTTGAATTGTGTTTTCACTATAAACATGGACAGTTACAGCTGCACTGGGAGCTAACAGATTATTGGTTCCCATGTATTTTATAACTCTAAAACAGATTTTTTTTTTTTTTTAATTTGTAGACAAAGACCGTATCAGGCTGTCATTGCCAAACATTTAGTGAATGTGATCATGTGTTTACAGTACAAGATGATACATTTAAAGGCCAGTGAAGTGAGATTGTTATGAGGGAAAACAAAGAGACGAAAAACAGTCCATTATTTTGATTGACCACAAGCATGATAATTGAAGCATTTGATCCTGTCAAAAGCTAAAACATGTTTTGTTGTCTGAAATACACATGCTTGTTTTAATATAAAACATGTCCTGTTAAAACATGCGCTGAATGACATATAAGCAATGCCCTTCATACACCTACATTAAGCAAACCAGTCTAGTTAATCCAAGAAGAAAACAAACATTTCATAAACTGCGACTAGATCAACAATAGTCCTGAGATAAATTAATTCTAATGTCAGTGTTGAATACAGATAGAAGAGATAGTAGAAAAACACATTATCCACTCAGTGTAATTGTAATGACAGACCATTTTCTACCAGTCATGTTTAATTTTCAAACTTGCATCATCATCTAACTCTTCGTGTGCGTCATTGGGACAATAACCTCTCAGCAGGCTTTTCCACACAGTTGCACACACCCTGCCCTCCACTCACATTTTTAACCTTTAACTGTCATGTAAAGGGGGGGAGGTGAGGGAGGAATAACATGTCACATTAAGCTATAATAAGCATGGGGCCTTTCATTAATTTCTGTTTTACTGTGCCCAGCTGTTTACTGTAGGACAGTGTGATAGTAGTGGTTTCAGAGCTGGGAAAAGGCTGGTTTGTACACAGGAGATGGGTAAACACAAAGTCCAGAGTCCTCGAGGAAAATGTGACAAATAAAAAGAGAAGTGTTAAATAGAAATGTTTCTCTCTGTGGATGTATTAACAGAGAGGAAGTGCCATCTGGGCTGAGGAGAATGATGGAGGAAAAGTAAGAGGGGAACCATCCAGGGACTTTGCCAAGGTCAGTAGATTTGGTAGATGGATGTAAACAAGAAAATGTCTAAAATAATCACAGGGTAACACTTGACTAGCTTGTTGCTGATGTGTGTTTTTTATTCGTTTTTTTATTTGCAGCTTTATGAACTGGATAATGACCCACAACGGAAGGAGTTTCTTGATGAACTCTTTGTCTTTATGCAGAAACGAGGTGAGACTCTTTATTGATTTCATACATTCTCATTTTGTTTTGCTTGTGGCCTTAGGGAGCTCTTATTAATGCTCTTTTCCAAAGTTTTAAGTCCATGTCTTTGTGGACAAAGTTTACTGATCTTTTGGATGAGCTGAAAAGATGTTGCCCTCAAGTCTAACTGACGTCTAGAATAAAATTAATTTTATATGAAAGTCTAGTCTAAGTCTGTGAATTGCAATCAACAGTGGTCAACCAACATTTGGTTTTAGAAACCTCAAAAAATCAAGTGACTGAGAAAAATTAGAAATTCGAATATTAAAAAAATATTTCAGATTAGAATTTGAAAAAATTGAACATTAAAATACCAGATAATATAGATTAAAACTGGCTTCACAGATTCAAATCTTACATGATGTTGCAAGGGACAATTAATTCTAATTAGTTAATTAATCTAATTCTAATTCTATTATCCTTTTTACATAAAAGCAAAATAGTCTTTTTGGGTCATAATGGCACGTTACCAAACTTCAACCTCAGCTCATGATAATTTTTAATAGTATTAAAGGTGCTATAAGATACATTACACTCAGATATTAATGAGAGGATTTGGTAATTAACTAATCGATTTCTGAATCTTATAAAAACACAGAAATGTGACATTTTAAAACATTAACCACATTTAACAAAAATAATTTGGTTGGCTTTTATTAAAGAAATATGCTGTCTTTCAAACAATATTCTGTTTTAATAGCCTTTATTCTATATACTATGGGTGTTTGGTATTGCCAAGTCTGTAAACAAACGGCTCACTTCAGCTTTGACGTAAACACGTAAACAAATCCCAGTCAAACAAAAGTAGATGCAGCAGGACACCGTCAGTAATCTTTACTCATGTGGGCAAAGGTCATGACCATGGCAAAATGTGCGTGTCTGTGGCATGTGTTTATCTTAAGCACAAAGTAATCTTATTTCTACAACTGCTTTTCAGCCTTCTGCATTAATTGGCTTTTCTCCAAATTGGGATTAGAAGGGTTAGCTGTCAACCTGGTGATTGGCAGACATCGCTTGCCATATAATCACCCCTCCCCCTGCGTTCAAATCAATGCAGCAACAAAGCTGCTGTTGTGGAATTATCCCAACCCCCCTCCATCTGAAATAAGATTCATTAGAGTCGTCTACGCACACCGATTATACATGCTAAGACATATTATCTAACATTAACCTCAGGCCCTCAGGTGGGGAGATCAGAATATGCCCTACACTTCCTCCTTGTGCCTGTACTTAATGGTGCTTGACATTCATTCATTTTATGTACTCTCCCATTTCTTCAGGAACTCCTGTGAACCGCATCCCCATCATGGCAAAGCAGGTGCTGGACCTGTACAAGCTATATAAGCTGGTCACAGAGAAAGGAGGCCTGGTGGAGGTTATTAACAGGAAGATCTGGAGGGAGATCACCAAAGGTCTCAACCTCCCCACGTCGATCACCAGCGCAGCCTTCACCCTACGCACCCAGTAGGTGTCTCTCTGATTCGCAGTAGAAAAACTCAGGATGTTGTGACTTTGAGACACGATCAGAGTTTGAATTAATGGAATAACTGTCTTTGTCGTTCTTCCAACTTTATAGAATTTCTGAAGTATTAAGAGCATTAAGTCTGTATATGTAGTTTAAATAGGATCCATTAAATGTTAAAATCTTAATCACTTGTTAGGTATATGAAGTATCTGTACCCGTTTGAGTGTGAGAAGAAGGGACTGAGCTCTCCTGGTGAGCTGCAGGCTGCCATCGACAGTAACCGCAGAGAGGGTCGGCGTCCCAGCTACACCAGCAGCTTGTACCGCTACTCTCCCTCCCCGAGCTCTGCTCCACACGCCCTCCTCTCTTCTCCCACGATGCAAACCCCCTCAGCCGCACACAATGGCCTGAATACATCCGCTAGTCCAAATCTGAAGAGAAACACAGGTATGATGTTACTTTGAGTGAGTGTTGTTGTTGATTTGATATCTGTTATTCTGAAACTACAAACATACTTGATCTCTATTTAACAGAATGATAATGAAATTGATATTTAAGTAGTAATGCAGGTTACATAGCCAGGATTATTTTCAGGTATATTGTGAACTGCTGCAATTTTATCTAAAACAGCAATTACATTAAAATTGATTTTCACCTTCACTTTTGTCCAATCAGATGAGACCTCCACCCCTGTAATACCCAGCCGGCTGCCCATGGCTCTGGCACTGGGGCAGCAGCAGCAACTGGCACAAGCTGCCACATTAGAGCATCTCAGAGAGAGGCTGGAGCGAGGGGCAGGAGGAGCTGCAGCTGACCCTCCAGAGAAGAAAATGATGCGGCTGGCGGAGGAGCAGCAGCGTCTCATGCAGCAGGCCCTCCAGCAAAACCTCCTGGCCATGGCCTCCCACTTCAACCCAACGAACCTCAAGCTTAACAATGGACATGGTGAGTTACCATGACTTTACAGATGTTATCATGACTAAACATTATCATAAGAAAGTCCATTAACTGGAGTCTTTGTTGTTCCCTCACAGAGACCAAACAAGATTTGTCTCTGAGTATCTCCACTAATGGGGCAGCAAGTATCAGTGTATCAGTGGAGGTCAATGGGACTATTTACTCAGGTAAGTCATTCAGTTTTAAAGGGAAACATGGTTTTGCCCTCCCTTTAAATCCCAAAGACGAAAAGAAGCGGATATGTATTTCTATAAATATTTTCATTTGTTTATATTAAAACAGTAAATTATGTCATTTAAAATGTCATTTTGTATTTTATATAATCTTTTGAGTCCATTTTATTGCACAGTATTTTTTGAAAAATATGCACATTTTTCAATGCTGTCAGACTTTTTCTTGCTGTTAATTTAATAAGCACTAAAATGTCAGTTTACTGTCTGACACTGCTCAAAAGAATAGGTCAGTAGTGGTGCTGGTAGTCAGATTTTTTTTACCTTCAGGCAGAACCAGGTTGGCTGTTCTCTGCTTGTTTCCAGTCTTTCTGATAAGCTAATCGTCTACTGGCTCCAGCTTTATGTGTAGTGTAAAGGAAAATATAACAAGGCAATCATACAAAATGTTTTTTTTCATAGCTGCTGTTTTTATTTCTAATCCTTTTTCTGATCTCTGCACTGTAGGAACGCTGTTTGCCCAGAAGCCAGCTGCTCCTGTGGCGTCACAGGCTGTAACTCTGGCGGGAACAAGTGGTTTCAGTGCCCTCTCCTCCTCACACAGTCCTTCATCTTCATCTTCCACCTCCTCAAAGGGACCGAATTAAGGTTCACTGGCTCTTAAATCTGGTCTGGGCAAAATAATTACACAGTATTCCTCTCTCAGACAAGAACTATATGAACTTTAGGGAAAATCAGCTGCAGCACATGAAGCAATTCCATTTTTTTCTTTTTTTTCTTTTATTTTTTGTAGCATTGTTTTTCCAGTATTTCAACAGCGTAATGTGCTTTAAATGATTCATGTCAAGACAATATTGATGTTTGACCTCAAAGGCTTCCAAACTGACTATAATGTAGATTCTGGTCACAGTTTACCTTAGTGCCTGTCTAGTGAAGCTTTTTTCAGATGTAGTGACATTCATGTGTAGCAAAGGGCTTTACAAAGTTTGTCCAGAAGTGTCTTTATAGCAGAAAAATGCACAATGACAACCAATCCCAAGCTCTTTTGGGTGTCACTTACATTTATAGTTAATTATCAAACAGTTCTATAGCTGCCCTTTTTCCATAGTTGTCAGTAGAACAGTGTGTTTGCCAAAGTGCAGCTAATGAGGACCAAAGAGTCGTAACTCAGTGTCGTAGCTCCTGTCTGTAACAGTTTTGCTGAAGCCATTTTTTTTATCCCTATCGGTAAAAATGTGGTTAAATTTGAGTGAAAGCTTATTGTTTATACCTTTCATCGCAGCTTTCAGAAATGATGTACATCATCAGTTTTCAGAAGTTGTGTCTCCTGAAGAATCAAATAGAATTTAAAAGAAATTGGTTGGAAGTTGGTTGGATTTGTTTTATGTTTTGTGCTGTTTTATTTTATTTTTTTTCTATTTGATTTTTTTTTTTTATTTAATCATTTGATGCAGCCTGAAAAGTGCAAACATTTATTTTATGTCAGCTGTGAATCAAAGGCATAATTTGATAGACATAGTTTCTGCTGGGATCTTATGCTATATGTAAGAAAGAAGTGATACAACATTTACCTCATTTGACTTCCCGTGTTGGTAAGTTTCTCTGGAATTTCTTCTGGACTCAGGAATGTTCTCTGGACTCATCACTGTTATACTCTATCTCATAATATATTGCTGTGTTGTTTGTATAAAGGCAGAGAATGTATTGTTAATGACCTCAAGCTTTTGACAAGTGAACACTGAAACAGTGCTACCTCACTCCTCTAGAGAAATATGCAATACTTGCAATGCAGCGTGTGTTGTTTCAGCCATCTGATGAAATATACTGCATGTGGACAATCAAGTAGACATATCATTGCAAACAAATGTCACTGTGAACTTGACATCTGTAAAAAATCAAGGTTAATGTTTAACTCTGTTTTGGTCTTTGATTAACATATTTCTCAGACGTGGCCATGAGGAATAAAGCAATCGTGTGTGCTGTAGAAAGACTATTCTGTGATTGTGAACATTTCGGAAATTCATGGAAAGATCATAATAATTTGCTACTGGAGCTACTAAAGTTTTTCATGTGGCATGTGTACAGTAGTGATCATTTTACTTTCTAAATTTGTGTCTTAGTATATTAGCGTAACACTCACAGGCACCATTGTTTTGCATTATGAGAATGAATTAATTAATACCTATGCGTTTTACATAGGTAAAATGTGCAGGACTATTTCTTGAAAGGGAGTATTTTTATATTGCAGTATTGCTACTTCTATTTAAGAATCTTAATATTTCCTCCACCACTGAAAAGTATACACTAGAATGAAAAGAATACATAAGTTAGTGGCCAGATGGGGGTGGTATTTCCTCCCCTGTACAAGAAACACACCATTTCAAGTTCAGAGAGTATTATACATCTACAAACATGTACATTTCTCAGTATTTCCAGTTGATCATCACTTTGACGTCTCTGTTCTCGGTCTCTTAAATTTAGAACCTGAACCAAAGAACACTTTAAAAAATGAACTTTTAACGAAATTCCTGCCATGCATTTTACTGTCAATCAAGCTTTATAATTGCTGCATTGGTGATAAACCAAATGTTGAGCTCTCATCATATTGATGAGATATTGATTGATTTATCAAATTAAAATCAAGTAAACATAGTGTATGTGGAGTAGGAAGTGCAGATATGGTCGGTATTGAGAGTTAATTCCTGAACTATGATGTGCAGAAGACCTATGAGAGAGGCTATACTAATGGAGATAAGAGCTCACGGGTCAGAGGATGAGGGTGGGGGATGGGTTGCAGGATTTACTGTTGGGATAGTTATTTTATTGTGACACCGCTGGACTGGCATCTGGAGCAGCGTGGAAGAAAGATGCTACAGGCACAACAGAGAGGTATTATGAGATGGATATCTCCGCCCACGGTCCCCGCCCGCCAGGGAGGAATAATACCCGTCAAGTCACTCTGCAGATGAGGATCACTGTCCTGGGATGAAGACTGGAATATACTGTGTGTAGAAAGTTAGGGCAACAGGATGACTTTTCTGTTTTGAACAGGGAAATAGAGCTGTTAAAGACTACTAACTTGTGGAAGGAGGTTCATCCTAAATGAAAGATATTTTGATGGATTCTGGGGACATCATGTAATGTGCAGGCACTGTTGCTTATTTTGTTGCTCATACTTGAAATTTCTAAATACTGAAGATGTTTTAACGGGATACAGATGTTTTTGTGCCTTTGTGACTTTGGCATTCCAAAACAATGGCTTTGATTGATCCTCTGAAGCAGTAATACACAAGGAGATATCTCCAAGACTGACAGACACAATGTGTTTTCGTCAGTCAAGCAAATGATCCTCTTTACTGGGACCTCTGCACTTCTGTGGATATCTCTTTAGGAAAGCCTTCTACAGACTCTCAGCTCTCTGTTGGCACCATGCCTTACCATGATGACGAGTACCCAGGTCAGCCTCTCTGGCAGTCTGTGCTGCTCTTCTGCTGTAAGGGTATGATTGAGGGCATCATGGTCATACTCTTCTTCTGGCTTCTGGTGCAGGTCCTCTTCACCAAACAACTAGAAGGTATGGTCTTAAAAGATCGGTAAAATAGTCAGTGTATTGTGTTGTGTAATCCAGGGGTTACATGATGGTAAATTACAAGCATTTCTGACTGGCCTTATTCTCTCTTATGTCTGCAGTTCACCTTCAAATCCTTCTTTTGGTTGGACTGATCATCTTTTGTCTCAGTTTAATCCTGGGATGTATTCTGTGCTGGAGGAAAAGTCAGATTTGCACAATGAAGGACAAAGATCCTGTGATGTCAGCGCCGGCTCCTTCTGACCCTGTGTCCTATCCCCAGGGTCCACCTTCCTCAGCAGCAACAACAGCATCCAGGCAGCAATACGAAGAGCTGGATGGAGATATGCTGGAGTATCCCTCCACATTCACTAGCCCTGCCCCTTCGCAGGGTGAATTTACCTCTCTGCCATTTTCAAATCGAGCTCAGGCTGCCTCTGAACAGAAGGAGCAGCCAAAATCTTATTTTTCCTTGCGCCGACTCAGCACACCGCCACTAACGTCACCCCTTTATAAACCCATAGATCCCAGCCATGCTTCCCTGCCTTCATTTCCCAAACTGGGGCTATTATCCAAAACATGTAAGGCTTTGCAGAGACGCTGTACCGTCTCTGGGGATAGCATATCTTATAGTGAACACAGCAGGCTCACCAGCCCCGGTGCTGTCTCTCCTTCTATGCCTGAAGAACCAATCCCACTAGCTCCACTGAGCTATGGCTCCAGTGCCAGCTGTAAACAGTCAATATTACCAAAACCCTGCCTCCATTTCACTATGGCCTTCTCTCCAGAGCAGCAAACCCTGGCAGTCACTGTCCTAAGCCTCAGTGGGACGCCTCACAGACTGGAGGATGTGTCTGTGCTGGGCAGCCTGCCTCCTCTGTACCCCTGTCCCATACAAGCATCTGTCCAGAGCAGCCTGAGCCCTGAGCCATACAGCCTGGTGCTGCTTTTGAAGGTGAGCTCTGTGACTGAGCTCCAAAGGTGCACTCTCAGAATGGCTGTATACACCCGGGAACCACACAGCCTGAAAGGCACCACGCTGGGTGAACTGGAGGCTGAATGTGAAGGAAAAGACTGGGGATCAGGGCGTCCATTTCACTTCACAAAAGTACTTAACTCAAGCAAGTGGAAACTAAAAAAGGTAGACGTGTACTGAAATAATATCTGTGAGCACTTTATGTTACTTAAGCTTGGGCTTGAATGAACATTCAAGTTCTCAGTTCAAATTCTATATAGAGACACACAGTGAATCTGTGGATTTTGGGGGCCCCTGTAGGCCTGGGAGACCCAATGCAGTTGCCTGTTGTGACTGGTTGGTGATCCAGCTTTGCAGGGAGTTTACCAGTTGAAATGATCTGTTGTATCATGTTTTTTGTTCTGCTGTGTAATAGACAAGTAAGCTTAATGTCTGTGGTCGGTATTGTTAGAACCTGTTCTTTTTCTTAGGGATTTTTTGCGGTTGTAATGTGCTACAAAGCAAAAGCCTCACACTGCATTTCCTCCTAACTGAGGTTCCTTCTCTGCAATTTGAACTTTTGCCCTCTGACAGCAGAGTTTGATCTCCCATGATGCATCGATGTGTAAGGGGCTTAGCTGTCCTCCGCAGATCTTCATTTTGCTTCAGTATCAGACTGTTGCCCACCGCATCAAAACAACGCTTCTCAGAGCAGATAACCTGGACAAACTCATTCACACGTTGGATGCGCCAGGTAAAACTTGCATTTGTTGTGGCTTGAATTTGACAAAATGTGTATTTGACTTAGAGATCACATGGGGACATCATGCATAGAGGTATTATCTAAGCATGCATGGGCAGAACTAACTTTTGCCTTTCAGGGGCAGAGGTAAAGTAATTCCCTATGTTTGCTTTTAATGTTTAGGGGATTAGATGATGTCTTACAGGACCCGAATGCAGCAGGAGATCATCCCTTTTTTTTTAATGACATTGTGGTTTAATCCTTCACTATTCACAATCCTCAGGAAAATGTTCCAATCTCCTCTCCGTCTCTGATCTGACAGATCTAATCTTTGTTTGCATTGGTCTGTCTAGGCATTGTTTTTATTGCAGACAAGCACATCCTGTATACAGAGCCATTAGATTTTATGGTATCCGTTTCATGTGCAGTATGTCACATAAGATAATCTCTTTTTGGTTTACATTAAGCTCAGAAAGTATTTGTTCATGAATATTTATACAACGGGACAGCATTACCATGGTTAAAGATACAAAAAATATTTATTTTATGCATTCTACATGTTCTACATCCATGTTTTTGCTTGACCATACCTAATACTGTATTTACAGGAGAATTTTGTAATTATTATCCAATGACTGGAAAGTGTATAGAAATATTCTTGTGTGATGTGATTTTCCACCTTTTGATAAGTTTGTATTAGATCTAAATACAGAACTAAACTAATACTACAGAGACTGACAGTAAACATATGTGCTAGTAAATGACTGTGTTTGGCAGCTGCTAACACTGCCAAAAACACAGGACATTATCAAAATTTAGATAAACATTATTATTGCCTTTAGGGTATGTCAGCACAAGTAGGGACTACATTTGAGCTAAACACCTGTTATTGATTTATAGATAATGACAAAATCATTTTTTCATGGGTAATTTTTATTTAACAGTAGATATTTTTCTCACGTAATCTGTATACAGAATACCAGCTACTGATCAATCTGCATCACAAGGGAACTGTGATCAGCAGCAGAGAAAGTAAAGGAGGGCCCTATACTGTGTGGAATTCATCATTCCTGTTTGACCTTCCTCCAGGAGACATCAGCCAGCTGCCTCTCATGCTTGAGTTCATAATCATGCAGGTAAAGATCGCTGTGGGAACTCACAATTATAGAATAAAATGTAGTTTGTGATTAACCACCCTGTGAATTGCATATTCTGCCCCTTTTTTGTGACAGAATCAGGCCCATTCAGGAGGTAAAGTCCTTGGTCGAGTCCTCATTGGTGCAGAGGCTGCAGATGCAGGACGTGCTCACTGGAGGGACATGTGCAGCTTACAGGTGGAGCAAGCACGCTGGCACAATGTTCAACCAGAATCAACATGTGCTTAAAAAAACGTGTTTTGTGACCAGTGGACCTAACACACAGTGTCAACTCTTTGGCATAACATGCTCACAGCTGATGTTGTTTCTAAGCACCAAGCAATAACATCTTTAAACATGGCCTTATTTCAGTGTATCAGTCCGTGAATTCTCCTATGGGACAGTACTGTAAGTGCACAACATAACTTGTTGGAATAACACAGTGTAAGCTCAGAGTTGTAGAATAATGTATTTTGAAAATGCTGGAGGGTTACATCAAAAAAACTAAGCAAAAACATTAATTATTGAACTGAGAAATATGGTCTGTATCTAAAAATACATAAGTTATTCTAGTGTTCACTAAAATACACTTTGTCATTTATTTAATGTGTGAGTAACATGTAATACAAACAAATATGTACATCTGTAATTTCACAGTTCTTTTGAGACATGTTTGAAATATGTTGTTGGCTGAAGGATTTTCTGAATGTAAAAATGATGCGAGGACCCATATCATGTCATATAAATAAAATACACTTTTGCCTGAGGTAGCCTGGTGGCTTTTATTAACAGCACTGCCAGAGGTACAAATGTTCAAATTGTAGCTGTAGTGCTTTATTTGCCATCACTTATTGCAGATTTTTGTTGATTTTAGTTCTGAAAACATCCCAATTATAGAGGTTAATTAATCCTTACATTTCCGTTGAGTAACAAAACATACAGCATAAGCTACACTCTACAAAGCCAGCTGGTGCAGCACCCTGTAATTACCTGTCTATACAGACTTGTATGTAGGCTAGCCTAACCCAATGCAAGTCTTCACTAAACACTAAATTTGTCTTCTCCCTCTTCCTCATCTTCATCAGGGCTACAGATATGGACAAGCTTAGCGAGGAATATTCCATCAGGATAGAGGGAAGGTAACCTCCTCTGCAGGTCACACTCATCTGAACAGTGAGCTAGGTTCGGCACATCATCCAAAGACTTGTCTGATACTTCTTCCTCTGCAACATGAAGATCCTGGACTGGCTGCTTGAACCTTATGGCTTAATCAAAAGAAATAAGGGTAACATAATTTAAACAAAATCCATATTTCCAAATATAAAATCTAATTAGTATTCTACACATGCAGAATGTAGGTAGCAAAGGCAAATAAAAAAGGCAAATTAATTAAAAGCAAGGACTTATCCACCAATGAAGATTATCAGTATTGCTTTATCAAATAACATGACTCCATATTTGTTAGTTCATTGAGTAATAGTCTGTATATGTTCCTGTTTGAGAAACAGAAGAATCCTGTAGTGTCTCCCAACTACAAACACAACACAGATTATAGCATACACATCTACACTACTGATTATACTGATTCATGCACATTTTCACCTTGCAGCAGATTTTCATTTTTTGCCTTCTGATTGCTGATTTCTGCACTCAGAGCTGACATCTGGCAGAGGAGAGAATGTTTCAGATGTCTTTTTATTTTAGTTGAATGCCTCCAAATGTATATTTTCAAAATCTATCTCAAAACACAAAAAAGTAGATATCTATCATTAAAGACTCTTTTTACACCCTGTAGTTTTTTTAAGACAAAATTTGAAGTTTATCAAAATGTTTTAATGTAATTTCAAATGTAAAAGGTACATTTATTTGTGTATAATACATCTCTTTTTCATGTCTGGATGTTACAGACTCCCTCTCTGTTATCATACAGTGGAAGCCATGGGGTTTTAGTATATGACAGTGATCTACTGTAAGTCTTGCCCATCCTCTTATGGTTTAGTCAGATGTGTTCTAGTTGAGCGGTTCACTCCTCAGTTTCAAATCCGATTATTTACCGAGTAGAAAGAGTCATATGTGAGATTATAGCTGAACTGCGTTTCACATGGCGTTAAAATGGTTATGCAGCCAGGCTCATAGTCCTCCCTGTGTACTGTATGCTCTTTGATTAATGCAGAAGCTGGGATTAGTGTTGTCTGCACATATGTGAGTGAGTGTATATGTAATGAATTGATGTGGGCGTAGCTTTGTTAATTTCATGATATCACTTGTGTGCCACAATTATACCATTAATGATATTAATTTGCATCAGTCGCAGATGCCTCTACATCATTTATGAAACATACTAGCACAAATATGGAGGGCCTTTTGACTGGTGTGTTGGCTGGAGGTTTATGTTGTTATGTTTTAGTCATTTAGCTGGCAGTCTTGACATACGGACAAACTGGACACGTGTGTATACACTGCCTATGAAGGGAGATTCTTCATGGCTTTTTGACTTGGTAACACTTCCACTTTCCGTAATTTAGGCACAACTGACCTGGTGTCCCTGACTGTGGAGGTTTTCCTCAGCACGAGCCTCTCCTGCTGGTTCTCCCTCTTTTCCTCCTGGCAGGTCACTGCCCTCCTCATCCTCCTCGAACACTGGCATCAAACCTGAGCTCTGCTGCCAGCCCCACCTGTCCACTGCAGGCTGAATGAGAAGCAACACACAACTTGAGTTCTTTCTGCAAATGTTCATGGCTGTCAGTGTTATCCATCTCATTGTTTCTGTATGTTGATTCTTATATTCTTTTCAATTCTTACCCTTACAACTTTAGATGTTGGAGTCCAGTCTTGAGGTGAGGAGGTTCCAATTTGAGCAGCTGTTGATGTGTTGTCAACTTTTCCCACCTCCTTTTCCTCCCGCTCCTTGAACAAACTCTTTAACTACACATATGGTAAGATACAGTATATTCTTATTATGACTTTTGTTGTCATTTTAAACAAGACAAAAGCTGGCCACACTAGCAGCCCTATGAGCAGGATGTACTCAAGCACAGTGGTTCTTTGAGCTAAATGCTAATGTTAGTATGCTAAAATGCTCACAATGACAATGCCAACATGAAAATGTTTGGAATGTGATATCTACCTTTGACACCATTAGTTTAGCCTAGCATTTACTTATTAGAAGAGATGAAAGTTGTATTCACTAAAGTCAGTAGGATTCATGCTCTGGGGACCATGAATGTCTGTATAAAATTTTATGTGCAGTCCATCTAATGGTTGTTGCCTGACAGACTGACACTGGCATCCAGTGCCGTGCTGTTGGATAAAGAAAGTGAACTGAAATCATGTTGATACAGTATATACCTGCTCAGTGACCATTCTCCTCTGCTGGGCTGTCTCTAGATTAACTGGACAGACAGTTTGATCCTTAATGCCTTCAACAGGTGGTTTTTCATCTTTAACCTGCAGACAAGGCAACTGTTATTAATTATATTCATCACCACTGCAGGAGGCCATCTTTGGAGCCTTTTATGAACATTACCAGGTAAAGCTGCTTTAGTGTTTGAAGCTTCTGGACTGCAAGCATTTTCTCTTGCTGCAGCTGGTTCGCCCTCCTCCTGCTCTCTGAAAACATAAGGAGGAAGACGTTTTGGAGCTGAACCAATGAGGAAAATACAATATCATCATCAGCATTTTCAAAAGCAGGCTAATACCTTCAAGCTGGGCCCTTAGTGACTCAGTGGTTGAGACATTTGCATGGGCCTCGCCATCATGACTGTCTTCAGAGGTCTTTTTCATGAGCTTTCATGAGGAAAAGAGATGATAAAAAGAGAGGATATGTGCTCTCTCAACATACCTGCTGGTCCACATGTGGTTAAACATGGATGTGTGTGTTTGATTCACAGTTTGATCATGTTGTAGTGACTGTACCTGGAGCTCCAGAGCAGAAACCTTGATTTGAGCCTCAGTTATTTCCATCTCTCTCAGCCTTTCTAGACTCTTTAAAGCATCATCCCTAACACAGTGTGGATGAAAACTTGTTACATACTCAATTGGTCATTCATCCATTTAAAACTTCTTAAAGTTCATTTCAAAAAGTTAAAAGAAAGAAGCTTACTTTTCCCTCAGTTCCTTCTCTCTTTGTGCCAGTTTTTCGTTCAGCCTTTGAACCTCACTGCTTTGTATACACACCTATATCATTAAAGTTAAGTGTTAATATTGTATGCAGAAAATATTTACTCTAAATACATGTTTACACAAAAAATACATGAATGTGAATTTCATCTTCACTGCACATTTTTTTCCTTGAATGTTAAGTGTTGAAAATGAATTTCATTGTTACCTGAGGGGATTTGTTTTGGCTGCTGTGGGAGTCTGATGGCAACTCCCATGACAAAGAGGATTCTGATAAGCTGATAAACAGATAAGAGACAGAACACAGAATTTCATTTTGAGCATTTGCTGACAGTGCATTTTGAAAATGAAAATCTCATCAAAATCCACTCACTCAGCCATTGTCTCTTTGTCCTGAGTCTGCAGTACTGCGCTACCTGTAAACATAGGGGTACAACAGTTTAGCGCCCTCTTATGTTCAAAAAAATAAAATGATGCTTATTCTCCACAGAAGTACACTCACCTTTACTGTCATCCTTACATCTGTGAAGCAGCGCCTGACTCCTGCTCCTTTCCAACTCCAGCTCCTGTTTGCATGCCTCAAGCTCAACCTTCAACAGTGAGTCAGATTCCCTCTGTATGAAAAAAGTATATAGATATATAACATATATATATCTCTATCACATCTTCATTATAACATCTAACACTGAGAAAAACACAGCTTTTCATGGACATGCTGTCATTTTTTTTCTGTCTCAATATTTTGTTGCTTTGTACTTCAGCAGATTCTGAAACAATCTTCTCTAGATACAAAGATATGTATCATAAAAACAAGATGTCTGACTTATACAGCAATTATTTCAATGGATGCACTGGTTTTATAGTATATATTGATCCACTTGTCTTTCTACCTCTTTCTTAAGTTTTTCAGCCTCAGTAGCCAGTCACATTGGTCCCTCTTTGAGCTGAAATTGATTTTTTTTTCTTACTTTACTTACTTTATTTCTGGAGTTGTTCTTCTTGAGTTCCTTAAGCTCCTCTTGTGTAGACTGCAGGGTCAAAGCCACTTTTTGCCATTTCTCAGTCCAGTGTAAGGCCACAGCTTTTAGTTCCTCCATGTTTTGGACTCTCGCTGCATCTTGTGTCCGATATTCTTCCTTCAGCAGGTGTAGCTTCTCTTCATTCTTGAGGACCTCAGCCTCCAGACGCAGACACTGACCCTGCAGCTTCTGTTTTTCTAATTCCAAAACCTCCACAGATTCCCTGGATTAATAATTTGAGGGTTATAGTGAAGAGAGGATTCTACATTTTCAATATACTGAAGAAGGGCATCTGTTTAACATCTCACCTGAGCTGGAGGCACTTTTCCTTCATCTCATGCCCACCTTCATTCATTTTGCTCAGCAGTTCCTCTTTTTCTCTGATCAGCTCAGAGTGTTCTGCTTCCATATCTCTGATCTGTTTGGTGTTGACGACCCTTTCTGGTGTTAGCTCCTGTAGCTGAGACTGTGATATCTCTTGCTTCTGCTTGATCGTTTCAAGCTTGAGTGACAACTTTTCATTTAGCTGGTGTACAGACACAGTGGGGATAATTTAATAAAAAAGTCAGAAAAAACAAAGCCTGACAAAAAGGCGACCATTTAAAGCTTTTAACCTCTCTGACAGCCTTTGATTCTTCCTTCAACAGAGCAGTTTCCTGATCCTGTTTCTTGTTGTGAGACTCTGCAGCAGCCAGATGCTCATGGATCTCACAGCCCTCTGAACCTGGTTGTGCCCTTTCCAGTTGCAGCTCCAGGGCCTGGGCCTTCTGGTGCAGATCTGCTTTCTCCTGTACAAGTATCATGCAAACAAAGAACCTAGTCATACTACCAAAACATGACATTCTGATCTTAGATGCCTCAAACATTGTAGATAAGGCTCGGGAAAGATTACATCTGATACCTGGATCAGGTGATCTTTGTCAGACAGAGCCCCTGTCAGTTTGGCCTTCAGTTCTTTTATATTATCCTCCAGTTTTAGCACTTGAGTAGACAAGATGGCTTTTTCCTGTGCAGAATTAGACAGATGCTTTTCAAGGTGTAAATGTTTAGCTAAGTAAATGTAATACTTAATCAGAGACAGGCAACTGACCAGGCATGCTTGGCTGATTTTGTTGTTAGCTTCACTTAGCTGTTCTTGCACTTCAGAGTGATTTGATAGAGCATGGCTGAGCCTCTGGTTCATCTCCTCTATTTGACTCAACAGTGTCCTCTGTGTCTAGGTACACAGGAATAAGAGGCAGACAGTATAAAGGTGCAAATATAGACAGAAGTGAAAATGGAATTAAAACAGACTACTGCAGTGTACGTTTGTATTTTTATAAAATGATTTGACATAAGACAGTTAACAGTTAATATTTTTTAAAATGACCTCAGTTGAAGTCTGGAGTTCTTTCAGTGCCTGGTTTCGTTCTTCTTCTTGAGTTTTTGTCCTGGTCTCAGCCTCTTTCAGTGCCTCTCTGAGCTTGCTTAGCTCTGTGTCAACTTTCTGCTTCTCCTTTAATCAGACACAAATGTAAAGGCAATGTGACAGAATACACAGAATAATACATTATTGACAACACAAATCTGTTTTTATAATATAATATAAGCTAGCATACCTGTCTGTTTAAATTTTCTTGGCTCACTGGTAATGTTCTGCCAAGTGAGCTGGGAGTTCTTTCAGTGGTTGGATCATTGCTTCCTCTGTCCAGAGTAGTCCTCATTTGCAGCAGGTCCTTCTCCAGCTTTAGGACCCTTGTGAGTGAATTTCACATGAGGAATGTCAGTCTTTTCTACAGTCATTCAAATTTTCCTCTACACGTCTTTCGCTGCACTCACTTTTCATGGAGCTCTCTACGCTGTTGGCTCTTGTCGAATTGGGATAATTCAGCTGCCTCCTTCTCCTGCTCAAGAGCGCTCATTGCTTCTGACAGCTGCTGTGTTACAAATTAGTGCAGGATGTGAGGATGCTGTGTGCAACTAAAGTAAATACCAAACACCTACTTGAAGCAGAAAACCTATAAAACCACCCAAAACAGCCAATGGCAGTGAGAGAGTGGAATTCAAAAAGGTAGGGCAGCCTTTCAGAGACATTTAAAAATTTTCAAAAGTTTTACTTACCTTGTGTTTCATGTTAAGAAGCTGTGCAGTATTTATGTTGTAGCTGAGCTGCATGTCTCTGGCCCTCAGCCGGTCCAGCTGAGTGTCTATACGCTCATGAGCATCCTGCAGCCATTGTACTGCTTCTGCTTGTCTGATGCTACTTTCACCTCGGGCAGCTCTTAACTCAGCTCCAGGTGCCAGATGGGACAATGACTGCCATCTCCTTAGACCTGGCTCATTCTGTCTGAAGCCACCAGTGCTGCCTGATGTGCTGGAACAGATAAAGTGTATCAGCCACTCTGACTTGAAAATTAATATTACTGTGTTTCTTTTACTTAAAAAGCTATATACATTTTCCTCTCACCTTGTGCTGACTTTGGACAGAAACCCTGACCCAGAGACAGCTGTCATGCCGCACCATGCTGATGTCTACAAATGAAAAACAAAAATTTTAATACAACTGCACTTTGATTAACCTGTTCTACCACAGAAAGAGCATAGCTGGGTCTTACCTGGGCTGTAAAGCGAGATTTGGTGTCCCACATGTCGAGGTCTGTTAGAGAAAAAGGACTTGAACTTCTGCATGATGGTCTAAACATTTTAGAGTGTCTCCCTAAATCCAAACTATCACTTCCCTTTGTATGGGAGAGGCTACAGTCATCATCTCTCCACGTCTGCCCAAGTGACAAGGAAAGATTTTCACACAAAGGTGGCAGCTCTGGGTGTGTGGCTATTACTGGATCATGTGTCTTGACTTTTCCACTGCTTTCTTGATGGTAAATAACTAGCTTTAACACTGCATGGTTATTACATAGTGTCTGTGATCTATAAAACTACTGATTGAATCCAGATTTGTTCATTATACCTGTCTCCATATCAAGTAACACAAGTACCTCTGGTCGAGCTCTTCTTTGTAGTCTGCACTGAATGACACTTTTACAGTACCTTTCTTTCAGAAACCTGTTCCTGTCCACTGACAATGCCCACCTGCTCTGCTTCTAAGCTCCATGCAGCTTTGATTGCAAGCTATTCAGTCACAGCTACTTTGAACTGAGTATCCATAGTAACCAATGTACACAGGACACAGTTGGATGGGTGTGTCGTCCTGCTAACACTTCTGGGATAGTCTCCACATGACCTCACTCTCTGCTGACTGGCTGTTTGTTGACTTGAGTTGTTAAGAACATCTCCCAAACAGTAATCATCATGCAGATAGCTTTCCTCAGATTAATAACTCATGACAATTAATGTGTCATGACTGATTATGATTGTCTTTAAGGACAGAGAGAGAGAGAGAGAAAAGCTTGATGGGATAATGTTCTTAAAGGTGTTTTTAATAGGTTTTATTTTAGCTCCCAAAGGTTAAGAAAGCATGTGATGAGTTGACAGATAGTATCATAGCTATAAGCTTGCTAATACCCTACAGATCAGTGTGAAATATTGCATGCTACTGACTAAATCCAAAGCTGTTTCTTTGCATAGGCAAGTCAGACCATTATTCAGAAGCACTGCTCTAACTTTCAAAAATATTCCACATCCCAGTTATTGCTAATATTTTCATAAACGTTATCTATGTCCCAGCCTTTAAAATGGATAAAAACAAAAGCAGAAACTAACGTCTTTAATAACCTAATCCATTTGTTAGATGTCGGTTATTTACATGTAGGTAAAATGCCAAGTTTAATTATACAACATGTTTGTGCTCTTATTTTGAAATGTCCCGGAAACAGGAAGTGGTTATTCAGACGCTAGCAGCAGAAGGTTTGGGCCATTCAAGAAGCTAAGAAGCTAGCAGTTAAAGAGAGCGATAGTCTTTCTTTCAGCACTTAATATCACAAATCATTCATTTGTGTTCTTGAAGAGTTGCTTCGCATAGATAAGGAAAGGTACAATACTTTAACATCAGGTCTTTATTCAAACACTGCTTTTGCGTCTAATTTAGCTAGAGAACAGGCCGACGCTAACGCTAGTCGGTTAGCATAACTATTCGTTAACATCAAGCAGTTAGTATCTCTGATGTTCTGCTGTTAAGAAGTTACTTTATTGATGAATCAGAAATGTCGGGGTACTACAAATATCCCCTGATAGTAATTGTAAGATTAAAACTTTTTTTTCCTTTCACGTTGTGCAGACATGGCTGCGGATTGGTTGGGTAGTTTGGTGTCAATTAACTGTGGGCCAACGCTGGGAGTCTATCAAGGAGAGGTTTCATCTGTGGACCAGTCCAGCCAAACCATCTCCTTAAGACAGCCTTTCCATAATGGAGTCAAGTGCCCTGTTCCCGAGGTCACATTCAGGTAAAGCGCAATTGTTTGACCCCTGGCTCTTTATTTGCCAATTGATCTAATTCACAACTAGATTTAACTTCTCTTATGTTTTTCTGCAGTGCCATTGACATAAAGGAACTAAAGATTTTGGATATCAGAAATGGCAATGCTAGGACCAACTCATCTGCATCTACAAAGGTAAGCAGTGCTCCAGTTGCAGTCCCAAAGTGTGACCCTAGGTCTGTGGAGAAGCTAAACTCTCCTCAGCACTGCTCTAAAAGCTATGGAGAGCGTCATCTGGATGTTCCTGGCCAGCCTAAAGGATTCCGTCGAAGACACAATTCCTGTGAGTGCAATGTTGTACAGCTCAATTAAAATAAAACATAACATTACATTTGATTCTTGTGGCTTAGAAGTTAACTATGTATTTACTTTGCCATTAGGGTCATCTAGTAGTCGAGGAGCAAACCAAGCGACACCGAAAAAGAACGGGGTGAAGAATGGTCAGATGAAGCACAGAGATGATGAGTGTTTTGGGGATGGCGTGGATGATGGCCTGGATACAGACTTTGATTTTGAAGGAAACTTGGCTCTTTTTGACAAGGCAGCAGTTTTCTCAGAGATTGACATATCAGAGCGCCGAAACGGTGCAAGGTCACGTGGGACGCCACAAGAGCAGACACCCTCACGATACCGTCATGATGAAAACATCCTGGAGGCCAAACCTATTGTGTACAGACAGATTACTGTACCGCAGCCTGGGGCCAAAGAATACTGCACTGGTAAGTGTTTCACATTGTAATGAAAAAAATGGTAGTGAGGGCAAATTATCTGAAGTTAACCTGTGTCCTTTAATCCATACAGACTCTGGGCTTGTTGTACCCAGTATATCCTATGAACTACACAAGCGTCTGTTGGCAGTTGCTGAGCGTTACGGTCTCTCATTGGAGCGAAGACTTGAAATGACTGGAGTATGTGCCAGTCAGATGGCACTTACATTGCTGGGTGGGCCCAACAGGTAAGCATGTAGTTGTGGTTTAGACACATTTAAAATATTCAAACAACTTCAGCAAAAATTTGTTCATGGTCAGAGAGTGTGTATTGTGCCAAGCAAAGTTTGAGGAAAGCTAAAGACTAAACATCAGAGACATGAAGATGTTGGTTATCTGCTGGTATGGAGACTCCAAAGTGTTTGATATTAAACAAAGCTTTATTAAATTCAGTTGAGTTTTAAAAATATGCTTCTTTTTTTTTTTTACATTTACATATTTTGTCAGTTTTAATTAATATGATTTTTCTCATAATGTGTCTCATTTCAGTATTAAACATTATCATTTAATATTTCAAATATGAATTCACAGTATATTTGGTACTTGGCACAAAATTCAGGATATCATCTTAGTTTTCCTTGTTATGTTTCTTCCAGATTCACTCCCAAAAATTTACACCAACGTCCCACAGTGGCTTTGCTGTGTGGCCCTCATGTTCAGGGGGCTCAGGGTATCAGCTGTGGTCGTCACCTGGCCAATCATGAAGTGGAGGTCATCTTGTTTCTGCCCAATTTTGTCAAGATGCTTGACTCTGTCACCAGCGAGCTCACACTCTTTAACAAAACAGGGGGCAAACAGGTGTCAAGTATCAAAGGTGAGCATATTTTTCTACTGTTATTGATTCTGACAATTTAAGTGACTTGTGTATTTTTTTAAAAAACATTCTGCATTATATTTGGTCGAGCAATACTTCAAGATTTTTTAATTTTTCCTTTCTGCCTCTACAGACCTTCCAGACACCCCGGTGGACCTAATCATTAACTGTCTGGACTGTCACGAGAACACTTTCCTGATGGATCAGCCTTGGTACCGAGCAGCTGCAGAGTGGGCTAACCAGAACCGAGCACCGGTGCTCAGCTTAGACCCTCCTGTCAGTGGACAGGGTCAGGCAGTTGAGGCCAAGTGGTCCCTCTCTCTTTGCCTCCCACTTTCGCTGGCTGAGGGAGCCGGCAGGGTTTACCTGTGTGACATAGGTATTCCTCGTCAGGTGTTCCAGGAAGTTGGAATCAAGTACCATTCTCCTTTTGGGTGCAAATTTGTCATTCCCCTGCACTCTGCATAATCGGACTAATGGTCAACATGACACATTGAATCTTTCACCATCCTTGACCGTTTGGGTTTTGGCGCCTTATATTAGAGAGCATCAGTTGTTTTTCAGTTCATCCCTTAAGTTCCTAACTCATCAACATGTGAAAGGGACTTTCCCTTCACACTGAAGGACCACTGTTTTGTAATTAAGTTCTACAAGGACTAAATAGAAAAGAAAAAAATAAAACCTTTATTGATAAAATAGATGTCATGAAAATGAAAGGCCTCAAAAATTATCTAGATACTAGTGTATTTACATGACATTAGAAGATACTTTGAAGCCAGTTTATTCAAGAATACACAGTGTTCAGTTTTAAGTTGAACAGGACAATCTCTGGCTTAAAATGGAAAATTTCTAAATGTCATTGTAATCTAATGTCATTCCAATGCCATCTGGTGATCTACCATAGAATACATGCAATGTTATAACATGAATCTTAGTGAAACAGAAATCCAATCTACATTGATGTTACTATTGCCAATGGCTTTGCTCACAGCCTTCCATACTTTGCAGGCAGCATTCAGTAAATATTGTGTGGGCTAGAATTTTCATCCAAATTAGAAATTTCATCTGAGCACATTTATATTTATATGAGTAATGCTGTGTTTTCAAACTAAACCAGTGTTGAATGAGGCAGCTACTGGAGAGAATCCAGGTATCAGCAGTTTTGTTTGTCTGTGGTAAATTAGGCTGTGTTGATAAGGGCTCTGCTAAGATGACAGCATGCTAAACCTCCAGCAATCTTGCCTTGTGGTGGTGATTTGGAGGAGAAAATTGCCAACTTAATTTCAGTAAAATTGTATCAGCTGATGAACCATACCAGTGTCTTTTAAAGCTTCAGGTCCTTAACTACAAATCATGTATATTTAACATCTCTACTGATCATTTTGTCATTCAGTTCCATGTAGTTATTAGCTTCCATTCCTTACTGTAATGTTGAGTGTTAATGCACTTGAATACAATAACATTACACTAACTAATGCAGACTTGATGTTAGGTTGATTGCACATGTTTTAGGAGTATGCTAAAAGGTTTCCATGTTGTACAGAAATAATAGAAGCCAATGGATGCCTGGAACAGTAGACAAAATGCATTAACATTTCTACAACACAGTAGCATGGTTTGCAGATGGTTAGTTATGATGTAAAATGTAAGTGATTTGTGACGTGTAATGAACTAAAAACCACTGGTATGGTCTTTGAAGTTTCAAGCCACGTTATCTCACGAGTATTAACCTTTTAGGTTAGAATGTCAGTTTTTTGATGGACGTTGTGTTGGCTGACAAAGCAGTTAGCATCTTCTTAAGTAGAAATACTCTCTGTGTGGGATTCAAATGTATTTTTTGGTGTATTGTCTTGATCTGAACTCATAAAAAATGATCAAGATGCACCGCCCTGCACTGAGTACCTTCTTGGTACGGATTAGATTGGGTCTTTGTGATGAGAAATTGTTGATAAAGTGGATTTTCAGTTTGAGTTTGACCAGGAGTATGCCTGTTTATGTATTCAACCATTGGTGGTATTGACCATAAAACTAAAGCATAGACTGTGAAATATTCAAATAATGTAAGACAAGAGCTGCTTGTTCTTTGCTGCTTATTGAGGCCTTGATAGAGGGGTTAGAGGCATCTGTAATGCCAGATCTTTTTGACAATGATAGTCAAACCCTTTGCTGATTCTTTCACAAGACCACATTCGTTTCATATTTGAGTCAAGTGTGTCCAGAATGGGGGCAGTTGTGTTCAGTTAAGAGACCTTTATTGGACGTGCAACTTGCACACCTCAGCATTTGCTTAATTCTGAGGTGAGCCTCGTATGATTGAGGTCAGTGTAGTTTAGAAAATGCTGATTTCAAACACTACACACTTGCTACAAGGAGGTTACAAATCTTTCTCTTTAGTGCAAGGTGTTTGGTGTGGTATTATGTCTGCAAAATAACTTGTTAACATCTCAGGAGGATTTAAAATGCTTGTGTTATATTTGCTGTGTTTCCTCTGTGCTCACCAATCTGCACAGGGTTTGTGCGCTGATTCAGTGAAAATTACTGTTATGCACAAATGTTTTGTCCTCTCTCCAACATTCCTCCGGCCTGATGTGTTATGTCACATCTGTTGAGACAAGTCTGGCTTGGAAACATCAGCCAGCGTTGCTGAATGTGAACTTAACATGAGTTTTGTTTCTCCTATGCCGCCAGGGGGCCATAAAGCCACATGTTGTTTTTAGTGGCTCTTCCTTATTCCTGCAGTAATGGCAGCTTTGTGTACTCAATATTATTTCCTCAATGAATGGTGTCATGTCTTAACGAAATGTTAACAGTTAGAAACCGTGTGGTGATCCGGTCTTTGACAGGAAAACACCTGTTTGAAAGTAAAATTGTTTAAAAGCAAGTCATGCTTCCTGAGATTGCTAAAAAATAGTTTACATGTTTCTGTCTGACCTGCAGTGGAGGTTTTAGTCCACGCTCGGTTAGTTGGCAGTCCAACAAAACCGCAGTTAATAGCCAGTTGGAGGTTTTGTCTGGACAGAACAGTTTCCTTTTGGGATCGAAGTTCACTGTCAAGGTTCTTGTGCAAAAATACTGTGCAGTCCTCTTGTGTCATATCTGCAGATTGGAACAATAAAAAAAAAATCACCACTGATTTTTGTTTGCGTTGGATTTTTTTTTTTTTTTTTATAAACATTGCTTCATTGATGATCAGATTCCTGTATGAACTTCACTGAAATGGATTCACCGATCGCCTATTTTTAGCCAGACGGGTTTATCATTAACGCGCATGTGCAGTGCAAAACCAAGGTGGGGCAAAAAAACTTGAATGTTTCTGACGGGGAAAAGGAGTGGGGGCAGACTGAAATAAGTTTGAACCGGGGCACCATTCGTCGCCGCAGTCTATAACCGGTTGAGTTATCACGTTTTTTCTGACTCACATCTTCCACAGAGGGACGGTCGACACAACGCGGCGATAAGTTTGCACAAAAGTGATTTTTTTTCTCACACAAGGCTACTTTTCCAAATGATGTTGACAGGAGACGCTGCAACAACAGTCTCGGCTGGCTTTATTGAGGTACTTTTGGACTGCTGAAGTTTCTTGTCACCTGAGACAGATTTCACTTCCTCATCAGGACTAGGTTTTTGGTTTTTCGCCTCGCTATCAATTGTCGGTTATTTATTTCGTGAATGGGACTTGTTGACTTGCTGTTGTCGCTCAGATGAAAACGGACGTTGGACAGTAGCTGAATCACCTGTTATTGCCTTAAATCTCTCGGTTTTGCCATACAGGCAGGTAAGAGTTTTATTTTGAAATGTTCCCATCGCTTCTAGATACAGTGAAGCTGTTGCATTGGTATAACCTGTCGGCTCGTTCTCTTCTTTTTATGCTTCATATACGATGGCAAACAACTTTGAAGGACTTAAATTTAGCACATCTCGTGCGCTGGGTTTTTGGAGGCTGCAGGTGTTCTGTGACAAGCACACAATAATCAATCATTTACCTATACATACAGAATGTAGCTCAAAATACTTCACAGTAAAACTAAAAATAGGCTTAATGAATATGCGATTTCGGGACAGACGTGGCCTTATTAACATCCTCCTCCTCCAGACTTAGGCCACTTCCTCTGGCTTCCTGGGGTGCAGGCAGCTGCATCATGAAGCTCTCCACATTGCTCTAACACAACATGGTAGCTAATTGTATCGATAATGATCATGACTAAAAATGCTGAGTGTGCAGCCGAGCTGTCAGAAAGCCCTGGGATCTTTGACAGTTATTTGAGGGTGTTACTGGCCTTTTTAAGTTGGCTGCACTCTCAGAAATGTGTGACTTGCAGACGGTTGTTATTTAATGGTGATGTCTGTCAGCTTGATATTGCTTCTCTTCATTCAGTCTGTCATTCTCAGGAAACACTTAATCAAAAAAATTGGAAAAAGCCACCAGTGTGCTAAAAAGCAAGTGCCAAACAGAAAACAAAAGCTCAATGAAAGCTGTATTTGTCAGAGAGAGGAACTGAAGAGCTCTTGGGTCTGTTTCAGGGTGATGCCCCTCCAGCTGAGACAGGAATTCCCTCAAAGGTCAGCAACTTTCTGAAAAACACTGAAGCCAGTCCGATTCTGGCACAGCCTTAGAGCTAACAGATTCTTCTTTTAGAGTGTGACAAAACTGTAAGCTGGTGAAACAAGATGAAGAGAGCTCATGAAACCACAGCAAAGCGTAGCTGCTACCCTGTAATGTGTCATGCATGGCTGCATCAGCAGAGCAGCATTGCACTGCATTGTGTGCAAGGCACCACAGCAAGGAAGTGTCTGTCCACTGCTCAGGCATGGCAGCTTTGCCTTGCATGGTGTGTTTTTGGATATCTTGGCTTAGTAAAATCATCAGTTACTGAAAGTGTAATAGATGTTAAGACCTTCATTGTGTTGTTTGAATTTTGGATAGCATTAAAATGCAAAGATAACTGTAATATATGGATGTCAAGTTAAAGGGGATTCTCCCCCCTGACTAACAGTTGATTTTTCTCTTCCTGTTGCTCTGAAAACTATCTTGTTTTTCAGTGATAAGTTTTATGTTTATATATGATAAACAGGGTGCAATTTTAGGCTCTGTATGAGCCGATTAGCCTCATAGGCAAAACTTCCAGTCATTAAAGTGACACAATGATGGCTTGTACTGCAGGGCCTACCACTAGGTTCATATTTCCTCTCTCAGATCCCACAGTTGTTTCAGTGAGCAGTGCTGCTGCACCAGAATCCAGCTGTTGTCCCGGAGGCAGAGGTGATTTCCTCCTCTGAGGGGAACATCTGCAGGCTTTTGGGCCCGGCTGGGTAAACTGTTGGCATGTGCTTCCTCCTTCTCCTTCTGTACATTTCTCCTTTCCCACCGCTCCATGTTTCTGTTTATGTACCTGCCACATGAAAACCTCAGTGGATACGGACAAATATCATTGTGTCCTTTGCTTTCCACTTGGCTCTGCCACCCTGCTGCTGTAATAGTGATGATAACAGGGAAGCAGCATCAAAGCAGCTACAGAGTGTCCTGAGGCTGGAGGGTCAGGATGAGGGGCGGATCACCCTGGACCCCCTGCTGCACATGGAGGACACATACAGGAGCACAGAGCTTTGGTAGCACAGACATGCTCATTGTGACATTCTTACTAAAGAATATCCAGTGGTGGAAGAAGAATTCAGATCCTGTATTCAAAAGTAAAAGCACTACTGAATAATTCTTCCTCTTTGTGCCTTAAGCAGGGAAATGTGTCTTTTTGGTGTAACTGTTAATAACGCTTTGATCTGGAACGTGACTGTAGGGTCCCTACGAGACACTATTTGTTTGTAAGGGGTCACAAGCCAAAAAGGATTGGAGCCACTGATTTAATCTTTAATAACCCATTTTATTTTACAAGATTATTATGTTTTTTTAATGTTTAACATTGATTGAAATACAGCTACAAATTAAAGCTGCCAGATAAATGTTTTGTAGAAAACATATAATATTTCCTTCTGAATTGCAGCGGGGTATAAAGAAAGTATAAAGTAGCACAACACGGAAATACTCTAGAAAAGTAAAAGTAGCTCAAAATTGTACTTTGTTCAGTCACTGAGGATAACTCTTTGAAGGCTGCCTTATTTTTCTTCAAAGTTAACATTTAAAAGACTAGTTCACTGTGGTGTTCCTTCCACAGCACCCCCACCCCTCCTCTCTTCACTACATCAGAGCAGCTTTTGCAACACCTAACATAATCAGCATATTCACCTTAGATTTTATCTGCAGATAGACAAGGGAGTGGCAGATTTAAACAAGGCCAAAGAAGACATTTCTACATTCCTGTCCTATCTTGCTTGGTGCAGTCAGGCTACCACTGATTTGTACACTTCAGACTACAACTGACTTACATAAGACAAGAGTTGAATGTTGATCAACCGGTCTGGTTTGAACAGTAAGACTGGGATGCCAAGAATATGCCAAATTGTGCTCACAATAAAGAAAGTTATTTGAGCTTTATTTATTATTTACTTATTCAATTTTTACCACGAGTTTGTGCTCTTTTTTGTGACTCCATTCAGGTGCAGTCTGTCACTCGATTTGCTTGTTTCCTGTTTCAGTAGCTAATGTCATGCATCGCTTCTCCTGTAGCAGACAACATCTTTCAATCGGATGTACTAATTCACTGCTTGCAATCACTGTGTCATGCTGATGAAACAGCTTAAGCTTCAGAGAAAACAGAATTCACATGATAATAATATCAACAGTAGACCCAAGTTGAAAGAACCTGCAGAATAAAATACGTAGAGCAGGTTGTATTTCCAGACATGTAGATTTGAGGCACGGCTGTCCTAAAAGCTGCTCATTGGACAGACCGATGATGATGGACTTCTCAGTGAGACAGGGGTCAGTAGAAACTCAACAGACTCACAATAACAGCCTTGTGTGCGTCCTGAAAAGAGCAAGCTCTGTCCATGTAGAGTTCTCTGGAAATGGCAATGTGACTCCATGACAGACTGAGGTTTGTCCCATTCAGTCAGCTGCTGGTGGCCTGCTGCTGAGACATATTCACTGTCCCAAAAGAGATGAATTAAGAAGTGTTGTTGTGTGTCAGCCTTGGCCTCGTTGATCCATTCCTGACTTGGTGAGATCACTCTGCTTCTTCACTAAGGACTTTGCCCAGACAGATTCTGTTGCAATCAAAAATTCTGATAGCCTTACTCTTGTCAGAGCTCCATGACTATGATTTCCTGCTTCAAGTTACAACTCATACAGAGATGGGTCAAAGTAGTTAAAAGGTTATACTGGATTAGATTTTTTGCTAATGTGGCTTTAGAGATGGCAGGGTTGTTTGGTCAGCTGCCCTTCAACTTCATGGTCACCAGAGTTATTAGAATTCATCCTCTGGGCACCATGAAGGTCTGTACAAAAAGTTCATGACAATCTGTCTCGATATTTATGCTGGGTCAACCAGCAGATGGACATTGCAATCACTAGAACCACAATGCAGCCACAGCTAAAAATATTTTTGCATGCTTATGCATGTTTACTTTTTTTGTGACTTCTCTCTAATAGTTTCTTTTTTATTTTGAAAGACTGGGAAGTCTTAGCATCCCAGGCCTCTAAAGAAGCATTTAAACAAGACACTTTGGTAGAACTGCTTGTGACTTGTAGCCATTTTAAACCTGTTATGGGAGGTTCCTCTCACTGAGCTTGCTTCTTTTTTAGTGTGACACAAAACAAAAATATTCTGGTGTACTCAACAGTTTGGTTTCGTTTACAATGATTGTTACGGCCCCGCAAAGCTGCTAGTGTGGCTGTGGACTCTTATTCTTGTTTTTCTTGTTGTGACCTTCTGAACAGTGTGTAAAGTCAAAGTGTAACATAGAAAAGATGGGTCAGGATGTGCAGGGGTGTTTGTAGGGTTGATGGGCGTGGGAAATGTGTCCAGATAGTTTTGTCCCTTGATACAGAAAGACAGCTGCGGCGTTCCATAGGGGACGACATCCGCCACATCCCCATCATACTGAGTGATGACAGTATTCCCTGGGACACATGGGAGTTTTTAGTCTCACATGTGGTATCTGTGAAGAGGCAGGTTATGCAGGTTAGAGCTGGATCATGCCTGTGAGAGGAAAAAAACATGCATTTAAAAGGAAAGGAAGTGTTCCAACAGTGATATCAGCAGGTTATGTTGTTTTGTTTTTTCACGTTTCTAAGATCCCCACCCCCATATTGGTGTATTCTATATCTGGGCTCTCATACAGGAAGCTGACGGCATAGGGATGGATATGTCGGAGGATGTGACCTCATGTAAAGTGACAGATCTATCAAAGCCAGGACTTTCCTTGACCATTGAGCCCTGCCACCTTTCCATGGGAACTGATACAGGAAGAGAGGAAGTGGGGTTTTGGAGGGGGAGGGGGTAGAGCATTACTTTATCCATAGGTCATCGTTTCATAATAACGCCTCTGCTCTGATTTTGTTGTGTATGTATCATGGAAACGCTGCCCCGGGTGATTGAGGTTACTGTCACAGTGGCTGCTTTATTGATGTAAAGAAACGCTAGGCTGGATGAGTCCCTTGGGCCTGGTCAGATCTCACCACAAGTTTGCATTCCAGCGTTGAAGAGAGCTATCTTGATTCCTGCAAGGCCTAGTCATTGGGGCTTAGAATTAGTGTGTGTCCATTTTAGGTCAAAATGAACAGTGTTGCCATATGAAATGCAAAATACATACTAGATCAAGTTTTATTACTTTATTCATCGGATAGAATATTATTCCAAAATGTATGTTGTAGTATATTTCTGTCTTTTAACTTTGTGTTGTTTGTCTATCTACCCACTTGAAGCTCATCTTTATGTAAATACTATTGTTCTGCGTCATGGAAACAGTCTGCCCCAGTTGTGAAAGTGTGATTAAAAAAGAAGACTTGTTAGTTCTGCTTTCTGTATGAGCGAGTTATTTTTACTGTTACTGCCTGATGTTACGCTACTCTCATGTGCTCTGATAATAACTAACTTGTTTGCTATGAATTGCCATGTGCCTCTGCACACAGTGAAACCCCAAATTCACTGTCTTCCTGAGAATCTGTATGTGGTTAAGTGAATATCTTTGAAGCACATTCGTCATAGCTTTAAATTTTCAGTGAATTCTTTTTTTTTTTTTCTCATAGGTACTGAATGTGTATGTGTGTGTTTACCAGCTCTAATGGTAGCAGCTAGAAGCCCTCACCTGTGAGAGGATCGAACCGCCTCATCATGACCGAGGTCCAGGTAAGAAAAGGCCTCTTGAGTGCAAACTGGGCTGCGTGTCAAAACACAGATACATGAACAAAAATGTAATTTGTTTATTAATTGAGTGATCTGCCCATGTTCTCACAGACTCCATGGCCACAGGGCACAGAGTGTGTGGCCAGGTACAACTTCAAAGGCACATCAGAACAGGACCTGCCCTTTAACAAAGGAGATGTGTTAACTATCATTGTCGTCACAAAGGTAATGTTTCATATGCTATACCTCTGCCCTTTAAAGATAAAGTTTGGCTTTTTAGTTCTCATGCAATATGTGAATCTCACAATGACGCTTATTTTCTCCAAATATGAGAAGACATCGAATGACTTAAATCTTTTGTTTCTCACTCCATGTTAATATATATTCAATTGATTTATTGCGTGACAATTTGTGTTTCAGGATCCAAACTGGTACAAAGCTAAAAATTCTGCAGGTCGTGAGGGAACAATCCCAGCCAACTATGTTCAGAAAAGGGAAGGTGTAAAATCTGGAGGAAAGCTGAGTCTGATGCCGTGAGTACACCGATTGTTGTTGTTGTTCAGAGCAGGATTTTGCATTTGCTGTCTATATCTGAAAAGCTGCCACCACATCAGCTTTGTGTGGAGTCTGCAGCGATGGCTAAAATAGCTCGACTTTGCCCTCTTCCTATGGGCTGTGTGGTTGCTGAAGGCAGATGGCCTATTTGTCGTGGCAGTGATGCTGTAGTTATGTGAATGGAGACCACAGTTGGGTCGGGCTGTGTTGTAATTGCAGTGCACTCGTATCTGTTTCCAGCTCAGCCTGAACTCTGCACAGTTTCCTGTTGTTTGTTTTTTATCTTAGAATGAAGTAATCTCAAAAATCTACTTATTTGTCCATATGACGGGTTTCCGTGTGCATACATGTGCATCTGTGTGTGAATGACAGGTTTATTTATAGTGCATTTGATCACAAAATTATGTCATGAAGGCAAAACTAGTCCAATAACCAGTGACAAAAAAAGAATATGAAACATAAAATACTAAATTATACAGTCGCTTGAGTTTCACAGAAATAAGAGCCGTACTTGAGCTTCCTACTTAGTCTGATAGTCATAAATCATCAGTTAATATGTATATGCATGCTCATAGACATATCATGTCTCATGGCTTATGTAGCTGAGCATCCATTCATTCACATTTTTACAATTACCCTGAAAAAGAATGTTAAAAGAACAGACTCAAGTCAAGACATGCCAGCTGAGCTCATGTAAAATGTAGTTCTCTTTTTATTGTAAATATCACTGGTAATTATTCAGAGGGGAAAGGGGATCTGGACTTCTGAGTAGAGGTGGTATTTTGTCTATTAAATTACAGAACTGAAAAGGAAAACTGCTCCGACAAACCTCTTCCTACAACTTAGAGGGAAGCTACTTCTATTTCAGTGGCAAAAAAGCCTTTGTCTCAACTTTCCAGATTCGGTCATACCAGCTCTTAGACACTGGTTAAAAGCTCTTAAAACAGATAAAACCAGCCCCTCCAATGGTGACAAAGGCATGGTTCTGATATGGTTCAATGATGGATATTAAACCAGTTTCATGTTGGAAAAGAAAAATAATACTCTATCATCAAGATAGCAGCAGGACAAGTCGTTTAAGACAAAAAAAAATCAGCTCCTGCACATTGTCAACATTTTTGGTGAACTTATTCAGTAGCTATGTTTCAGTCAAGTGACATCAGCCATTTCATGTAACAAATTACAATAAGCCTGCACATGCATACTGTACATACACAAAACAATTAGTCAGTCCTAAGCATCCAAATGATACATTAACACATACATTAACACCTGACATCTTGAAACGAAGGGCAAACAATAAGCTTACAAAAAATAATTATTCCACAGAAAAGATGTTAATTTTGGAATTTTTTGGAAAAAGTTCAGTGCACTCTAGAACAAATTGCAGGAACAGAGAAATTTGCAAGAAAAGAAAGATATTAAAATAGAAAAAGAACAACTTGTAAATAGGATGTTATGGTCACTGCTCTCTCCTTATTTTTGCAAGCGGACCACTTGAACCAGTTTTCACATGTGAGGCACTATCCAAATTCTTATGGAAATGTTAAATCTCTATATATTAATAGCACTTAGCACATAAAGTACTTTAAAAACAAAAGTTCTAAAAGTGCATTAAAACAGAGAAAAGGAGATGAATAAAATAAAATACAAAATAAAACTAAGCCAGGCTTTAAAACAACACAGAGAAAAATGAGCAAAATAGGAAGAAGTAAAATGAACTACTAGTATATGTGAAATATGCTTCGTAATGATTGACGCAGACCAAGAAATATCAGCAGAAAAGGGATCCAAGCAGATTTCAATAGGTTTCTAAAGTCTGTACATTATCATAATTTTCAATTTTACATTTTCAATGAAATTTAAATTCATTTAATTTAGCTGTGATATTAGTTTTGATGTTTGAGCTTTGGTGGTCTGTGTTTTATTTATTTATTTTTTTGGGTGCACTGATAACCTCTCTGGCTCTTCTACCCCCAGATGGTTTCACGGGAAGATAACACGGGATCAGGCAGAGCGGTTGCTTCACCCACCTGAAACAGGCCTGTTCTTAGTGCGAGAGAGCACCAACTTCCCTGGTGACTACACCCTGTGTGTGAGCTGCGACGGCAAGGTGGAGCACTACCGCATCATCTACCACGACGGCAAGCTCACTATTGATGAGGAGGGATATTTTGAGAACCTTATGCAGCTGGTTGAGGTGAGACATAAAATTAGGTTCTGTTTTCTAAATAAAATTAGGTGTTCCTGCTCTGGTTACCCTACTGTAATGTATGGTGTGTTTTCCTGTTTTAGAGTCCCCACATCTCTGTGCTACCTCACAGACCACATACAGTTCCTGGAACAAATAATGAACAGGAAGTGTCAAAGAGGAAGAGTGAACAGTATGCTGAGGTTCAGAGTTCTAACCTCATAAAGACACCCAGCATTTAACTTGAAAATGGCTCCTCTTCCTGTGTGAAACGTTTATTTTGAACAGCAGTATACTTTATATTCTACAAAGTAAAATAGATGTTTAAGTTCATTGTGACCTATTTAAGGGAAAACCTTTGTCAGTCAGCCATTCTGTCTTTTCTCATTTGACCAGACAGCCCTCTGTTGGTCATTGTGAAGCACTACTCAGTTTATTGCTTTTAAACTGTAATACTGGTGGGGCTTTTTCACATGTATTTTTATTGAAGCTCCATTAGTGTTAAGAAAGTTGGTATAGATGTATGCTTCAGTTTTCCATAAAATAACACCAAAACTAAAGAACATGGTAGATTCACTTTAATTTTAATTTTAACACAGAGCCGCGGACGGTTGTACTGCGGTTCTCAGTCTCAGTTTCAGAAGCATTACACCCCTACCACAAGAGCAGTTAACACTGTGAGTGTACAAGCTGTTAAAAAAAGTAACATAATGACAATAAAATAACATAACAACATATAATACAATAATAACAAATAACATCTAAAAGAAAGTACATAGATTTGAATAGATTATAAAGAACAAGAAGAGGGGAAAAAATTCACAGCCCTACCCAGTAGCCACTCTAGACTGAAAAATTGTCTTTTTTCAGAAAAGCAATAAAGGGGAACCAAATTTCCCTAAAACCCTTAAATTTGTCCCTTGGAGAAAACCTGAGAGGGCGGGGTACCTGACAAGTCATTGAGCCAATACTGCAGGGTTGGCTTACAGTTTCCACTTTATGATCATTTTACTCCTGGTTGGTTTTTAATTTTTCTTCATTTGTATCCAGCACTACACCAAAGATGCAGATGGCCTGTGCACCAGACTAATCAAGCCAAAGCTGGAGGAGGGGACAGTGGCTGCTCAGGATGAATTTTCCAGGAGTAAGGCTCAGTTTGTCAGTCTTTTACAATTCATGCTGCTATGACATTTGTAGCCTTTTTGTTTATGAGAAGCATGGGCCTGTTTTGTCTCAGCTGCATGTTGTTTTTCTCTTTAAATGGCCAACAGGTGGCTGGTCGATGAGCAGAAAGGACCTCAAACTTCAGCAGGTTATTGGAAAAGGAGAGTTTGGAGGCAAGTTCACATTTAAACCTCAGCTAAGTTTACACTCCATCGTACAAGTGACCCAACTGTATTTACTTACAGTACACTGCTATTGTTTACGATTGTTCTAGATGTCATGGTGGGAGATTACAGAGGGACTAAAGTAGCTGTGAAGTGCATAAAAAATGATGCTACAGCACAGGCTTTTATTGCTGAGGCTTCTGTCATGACGTAAGGATCATTAAATATTTTAATTTAATTTAAATATTTAATTTATTTAAATAAACCCAAAATAACATGTCTGTATGCTCCTCCCCTCCCTCAGACAACTACGGCACGATAACCTTGTGCAGCTGCTTGGAGTGATTGTAGAGGAAAACGGGAGTCTGTTTATAGTTACTGAGTACATGGCCAAGGTAGGTGGCTGACTGTCTTGATTATTTGTCAACATCCAGAACAAAGTAATGAATGTATCATATGTTTGTTTGTTTTTCAGGGCTGTTTGGTTGACTACTTACGCTCCAGAGGCCGGACGGTACTTGGTGGAGACGCTCTCCTTAATTTTGCACTGTGAGTATCTCTGCAGTCACCTACAATATTTAGACTTGTACTGTACTAAAGGTAGACTGTTAGAGTTAGTAGCACCATTTTGATGAGCAGGTCCGAGATTTGTTTGCACTTTGTGCACATGAGCATGGAGGTGATGTAAAACTCAAGCGCCCGTAGAAGATCAAAATGCAACAGAGTGTGAAACAAAATTAGTGCTACACATACTGATTTGAGAATTTGTCTCATGAGCCTGCAGAGCATTTCACTTACTTGCAACTACCTAATGCTTTGTTCATTGTTCATCAAAGAGAGGATGAAGAGACATCAGCTTCATAAGTGTTCATAAGAGGAGAGACACTGAACGTAAAGTCAACCATGTTTGTTGAGAAGAAAACTCCAAACTGTACCTCTGAGATTGTCCATATTTTGTAGTATCATCAGAAAATTTGTTCAGCACATACTTGAGTCAAGGCACTGAGAATTTAAAAGGGAAGCATCCTCAAAGTTTTTAACTTTTTGGTTCTGCACCTGTACAGAGACGTCTGTGAAGCCATGGCCTACCTGGAGGCAAACAACTTTGTCCACAGAGACTTAGCAGCCCGAAATGTTCTTGTGTCAGAAGACAACATTGCCAAAGTCAGTGACTTTGGTCTGACCAAGGAGGCCTCTTCCACTCAAGATACTGCCAAGCTGCCTGTGAAGTGGACGTCACCAGAGGCTCTCAGAGAAAAGGTACAGTGTTATTTAGAAGAACTGCTGACTTTGTTGAGTAGTGTGTTTTGCCGCATGTCCCCAACACATGGTGAAAGAAAATCTGACATCTATATTTTTCTCTTAATTGATAGAAATTTTCCACCAAATCAGACGTTTGGAGCTATGGTATTTTGCTTTGGGAGATTTACTCTTTTGGTCGAGTGCCTTATCCAAGAATTGTAAGTATGAATATATTTTGTGAGATACACAGAAAATATTAAGGTGGAGTTAAGTGAGAGATGATTGAATTAACAAAGAGTTTACGATCTAGACTCTAGATTTTTTTAAATAATGTTCAGAACTGAAAATCAATAACAGGTTAAGAAAAGAAAGAATAAAAATTCTGTGTTCTTCAGTGCATTGAATACATTTCTCAATCAAATTGCTTCCCTGACATTGAAAATTATGTGATGCAGAAATTTCACACCACTAAAAAATCTGTTATATTTTGTGCTGTCAGTGAAACACTTTCTACCAACAACTTTACTCTTTTTTCTAGCCATTAAAAGACGTGGTGCCTAGAGTGGAGAAGGGATACAAAATGGACTGTCCAGACGGCTGTCCTGAAGTCGTGTATAACATCATGAAACAGTGCTGGAACCTGGATCCTGCTGCTCGACCGAGCTTTCAAATGCTGAAGGAGTGGCTACAACATATCAGCCAAGGGATGGGGAAAAAACAGTGAGAGATCTGACACAACAGAAACAAAAAGTGACTTTCCTCTTCCTTCATTTTGACCACTTGGACCATAACAGGGATGAAAAAAATTATCTCATGGACTGTATTATTTGGCAAAATTCACAACAAATACGCTTTTCATTAACTGTTAGATTATATAGTTTCTCAGGTTGTTCAAACTGCAGTGACTCTAAGTTACTGGCTCAGTCATTCTAGTAAGTCTTCCTGTGCTCTGTTATCAAGAGTGAATGATTAACTGTCATATCAAGAAGTGCTGCCTCAGAGCCACAGTCCTATTTTTTATATTGTTTATGTCTTTTCCATTGATATCTTTGGTCATATTGTTGGCATCACTTTATTTTATGAACTTGTGAACATAGTTTGACTAAGTTGACTGAATCCATGGTATCCGTTTGAAGAGGAAAGACACTTCAAAAGTAGGAATGCAACTTTGATACGTCATTACTCGCTTTTACAGATTCCAGGTACACCTTTTTGCATGAACTGGTGAATGTTGAATTATTTTGTTAAAAGGACTAAGTTAAAATAACTAGAATTATGCAGCTTTATTTGTTCATGGTTATATAATTTTTAATATGTCTTTTTGATCCCTCTGTACGTCATTAAAAAAAGCACAAATTTGGACAAATGTCACCTTTACTACTGATGTATTGACACCATTCGGCTCTGTCACATAGTCATCATTCCCATGTACAGAATTTTCCATCGGACTTAAAAAATATATATTTTGTGAATCTTTGGATTTACACAAATTATCTGGATTTGTGTCTGTAATGAGAAAAAGAAAATGTTAATAAAAAATACTTTGCTGCCATTTTCAACAATAAATAATTCATTTTGAAAATTGTCTTGCGATTTTTTAACTTTTTTTTAATCGAAAGCCACTGGAAGCCACTTTTTGATGTCATTTTCTTGCATTTTCCTCCTTATTGACAATCACTCGATAGAAACTTCTTGTGATCCCTCTGTTACAATTGTGATTATATGATGGAAATAAATTAACAGGACAAAATCATGTACAAAAACACTAAAACGCCAGCGTTTTTAATTCAGCGGAGGTAGCGGAACCATGACGTCGGAATCAACTACAGAAGGTGGGGCTTATTTCTTAGTTGCACTTGTTAGTGCAACAGGAAAATGTAGACTGAAAACAGAGGCAGTTTGTCAGCGTTATGTGACACAAAACCGCTCAGGGCGCGCACGCTAGCTAACTCGTTGTACTTTATGATGGATAATGAGGCTGATGTCTTTTATCGGCAGCTTCCAAAAGTGGTAAGCCAGAAGATGCAATGAGAATGGTTTAATGAAATAAAAAACTTAACGTTGTGAGTAGAAATAGTAAATAAATGTGGCTAACGTTTGTAATAGCTACATGCTAACGTCAGCGTTTTTACTGTCAACAGGAGCTTCATGCCCACCTCAACGGCTCGGTCAGCTCTCAGACCATCGAGAAACTCATCAAACGAAAACCTCATCTCAACATTGAGCACAGCATGACTGCTATCGGCAAAGGCCAGCGGAGGACATTGGATGAGTACGTATACTGAATATACTTAATTCAAAGTTTAATACGAGGGGTAGCGAGGTTGTTTGACACCAAACACGTGTAACCGATGATTAATCGGTAATGTCATTTCTTTTTAAAACACTTAATTATGTCGAATCAGTTAAGCAAATGATAAGTAGATAATCGTCTCTGTGTGCTTGGTGTGAGACAAGTGATTCACGCAGACAATGGTTACCAGACAATAGGTGGGGGCGTTTTTGTTAAACGGGTCAACATTAACATGGCGCGCATGTCCGCAGGTGTTTTCAGGTCTTCAAGGTCATACATCAACTGGTGGACACTGAGGAGGACATCCTGATGGTGAGGATTAGCCCTTAATTGAAATTAACCCACGTGTTGCCCTAATTCTAAATTGATTGTTGTTCAGAATATCAGCAACAGATCTTCGTTTTTTTCCTTTCCAGGTGGCCAGAGATGTAATCCGGGAGTTTGCAGCTGACTCTGTCAAATATTTAGAGCTGAGAAGTACACCGAGGGAGGAGAAAAGCACAGGTAACGATACTCAACATGGAGCATGATTAACGGGCGGGATTGTTTTACCATTATTCTAAGTTTACAGACACAACTGCAATGACAAGCCGATTAATTTGATGGAAGATGAACTGAACATTTGATAACTAAATAACCGTTTTAGTCATTTTCTGGGAGAAGAGTTGTCAAATTGTTTGTTGTTTCCCACTTCTAAACTGTGGGGATTTAGTGCTATGCCTTCGTCGTGATTGACAGTAAACTGAATATCTTTGGATTTTGGACTCTCGGTCAGATGTCACGTTGGACTGTGGACAATTATAGGGCATTTTTCCAGTATCTTCTGTTTATAGACAAATGAATGATCTGCAGATTTATTCCCTACTTTGGGAAAGGTGGAGATTATTGAGCCCCATCTGTCCCCGATAGCCCCAACGAAGTGGTTGTGAAATAGTTTTTTTTTTTTTAAGTTTAAAAATATAGACAATAATACTGCAGTTGTGCTATCATTTTGCATCAAATAACATCAAGTTGAAAAATAGAAAAAATAAAAGTGCAAATGTGTTATCACTATATATATAAAGAGTAAATGCATTTGGCAAGAAAGATGTCGATATGTGAGTCTTATCGCTGCGTTAGTGGCTGCAATGAGCCTGTTTTCCACTTCAAATTTTAGCTTTTAGCTTTGTCCCATCAAGCATAACTGACGACATGCCTAGAGCAGCAGGGAGAATGAGCTATCCAGCTCTAGTGTGTGGTTTCTTGGCCCGAGCAATTCTGCATGCAACTTTGAATAGAGCCATTTGTGCTTTGCTGTTCACCGATGCGGATTTTACCGTACGATTTTCCTGTTGACGGTATTCTGACAGTTTTCTGTGACAGAAGTTGAGTGTCTTGTTGGCGTCATTGGGGTGTGTTTTCTTTAAGTGTCTTGTTAATTTGTTGGGTCTCATGTTGTCCGCTGCCAGTGATTTTAAGACATAAAACACACATGGATCTTTCCTCTGCCCCCACCACCCCCACCGTGAATCCGACCGGTATTATTATTATCGTCAGTCTGGTTTCTCTCTGCTGGCACCGCGTTGCTTGTTTTCTGCGTTGTTCTTGTCGTGAATCGATCCATTCTTTAACATTATGCCCACTACTGCCTTTCTAAGAACACCACTGTGAGAGAGTTTGTTTATTGTTCCGCTGTAATTAACATGCCGACGTTAAATCATTATTTTCGCACTATGGTTTCCCGTTACGTTTTCCTTCCGGTTCCCTGGATCTGATTGGGTGTGGATGTTTTGAGTATATGATCTTTATTGTCAATAATTGTATTAATAAATATAGCCACAAAAAGATCCATTTCCTCCCGTTCGTTGCGCCCCACCTGTCATGTTTGTATTCCCTACAGGTGGGGCGCGCCGAACACTTGGAGAACCGCGGAACTAATGAAAGTGAGTTGTTCCTTACAAGTGAATTATCTTTTTCCTAGGACTGACAAAAAAGAAATATATTGAAACTGTCATCAGAGCCATCCAGCTGTGTAAAAACGAGGGGTTGGACATTGATGTCAGGTAGGTGTAGCCTTTATTCCTACTGTGCACAAAACGTACAGAAATTGTTTCAGGTCCTACTGACTCCACCGTCACTGGCTAGAGATGAAACCACTAAAATGCTGCATAATGTTTGACTGTGATGTTAAATATGACTATTTGCCTTGAAGGTTTCTGGTGGCGATTGACCGCAGGAATGGGGAAAAAGTTGCCATGGAGACAGTGGAGCTGGCTGAGGAGTTTCTGATGTCCTCTGATGATTTGGTGGTGGGACTTGACCTGAGTGGAGATCCAACGGTCAGTCAACCAGTTTGAGTCTTGCAAAAGTAGAAAGTTGCTAAGGGGTGGTGGAGGGATTGTTGTTGGATTATGTCAAGACTGTTAAATGTTAAATGTTGTTAATGCAATTCTCATTCTAAGGTGGGTGATGGAAAATCTCTACTTCCAGCTCTACAGAGAGCAAAGAACTGTGGGCTGAAGTTGTCGCTGCACCTCGCAGAGGTATGACCATATTAGCCTCTATCGTAACAGTGCCAGCTCATTCCCCTCAACCAATTACACTTGGCACCACTTTGTATTGAATGTAAGATAGGGCCCATTCTTTTTTTATTTGACTTCAGTCTTATTATGTAATAATGAGTGTTAAAATGTGTAAAAATGTTGCAGGTACCGTCCCAGCTGGAGGAGTCAGATTTGCTGCTGAATCTTCCCCCAGACAGGATCGGTCACGGCACCTTCTTACATCCTGAAGTAGGTGGATCTCAAAGTCTGGTTGACAAAGTGTTGAAGAACAACATACCACTGGGTAAGACTGAGATTAAATGATTAATATTCTGTGATTTGTACAATATGTTGCCCGTTTGTGATCTCCCAACTTTGCTTTCTTGTAGAGCTATGTCTGACATCAAACATTAAAGGACAAACTGTGCCATGTTACACCGAACATCACTTCAAATACTGGTACCAGCTGGGACATCCAAGTGTAATTTGTGTAAGTTTTCTCGTTTTTATACACTTTGAAATCTGTGACACTCTTTGAAAGGTGTTTAGTCAGCATTTTTTAAATTTCATATTAAGGTTACGACTAAGTTTGGATAACAAATGACATAACCATACCTTCAGTTTCAGTGATACATGATACTTAATTTGGCACCTTGCTTTGATATGTGTAAAACATGAATTCTACTAAAACCTTTTCATTTATCCAAACTTCTTAATTGCATCAGTTTTCAATGTTTTCCTAATATAAATAATCAGTAAAACATTTCTTAGTGCAGTACAAAAATTACATTTGATTTAATTTGTAAAATATATGTAAGAAACAACTAAAAAAAGCAAAGTTGTAATAATAATAATTATGATAATAATAATAATTATGTCTGTACTTGAAAATATGGTAAGGTTCAATACCCAGTCTTGAGTCTGATTTGATTTATTTGCTTTGTCCAAACAAACAAAACAAAACAAAAAAAAACCTAGAACTTGAAAATTGAAAACTAAAATTACACGTGATGGCTGGGAAGAAGTAATTTTTTTATTCTGTCACCCTACAGACTGATGATAAGGGAGTCTTCTGTACAGACTTGTCTCAGGAGTATCAGCTGGCAGCTTCCACGTTTGGTCTCAGTCATGAAGCCATATGGAAGCTCTCCCACCAGGCCATAGATTGTATCTTTGCACCAGAGACCTGTGAAACAGCAGCTCAGGCAGAAGTGGATTGATTTACAGCCTCAGGTATTCCACTGACTCATTCAGTGAAGCCTAAAGCCAGTCATATACCTCAGGCTTCAATTTTTAAACTAACTTTTTACAAGTCTTTGTAGAAATCATGACATTAAAACAGTTTTTGAAATAAGTGAAAGTAAATGGTACTTATTTAGTACAACAGTGTTATTTTCTGCTGTTATACACTGTGCGATACAACATACATCAAAGTAACAAACTGATGAGATAATATAGATGGATGAGCTGAATTCCCAGAAATTGTCAGGGATTTAAAAAAAAAAAAAAAATCAATGCATATCCCAGTCTTTTGGATGCTCCTCTGTATCTGCAAGTCTGTCTCAGATATCCAAAGTTCTCTACAGTACAGCTCAGTTTGCGGTTGCGTTGTGTCCACACACTGTCTTGTCAATGCAGCAGTGTTTGCCGTCACGCCTTCTTTCCGAATTTTCCATGCTTGTCTTTGTTCTTGAATTTGCCATGCTGCATTTCCTTCTTTTTCAGTTTCCCATGCTGGGGACCCCCATTGCTCGCTATCACGTTTCCCCCATCCAGCTTCCTCTTCTTGTCGCTGTGTGTCGCAGAGTAAAGCATCATTATAAACATGTTTCTGCAACAAGCACACAATATTTCCTAAGATTCTGAATGCAACTGTACCTCTTTATGCTGACGATAGCTGTGTTCCCTGCTTTTTTTAGCACCTGATCCCACTCCTCATCGTCTCCACGGATCCTGTACCTGTAAAGACAAATCATTATGGCTTCAAACAAAAAAAAAAAACGTGGAGACAAATAATGACCATTAAGGCCACCCTCCTGACTTCATACTCACTCCTCCAAGTCCATTTCCTTTACTTTCTCTACATCTTGCTTGTGGCGCTCCTCAAACTCCTTAGCTGCTTCATTCTGTTAACAGAAGGAAAACTCTTAGGTAGGCCTGCAACACAATTTTTTAATTAATTATATGCTGAGATTTCTCAAATGGGGCTATATGCAAGTCTTCTCTGCCGACAGAGTGATTTGCTATCGGAAAGAGATGAGACGGGCCTGGTGTCAGGGCCAGCTGGTTAGCATGCTAACTTCAGTAGAAGAAAAGAGGTGACAAAAATAGAAGCAACACAGGAGTTAACATTTTCATGGCTTTTCACTGCTGGAGATGGCTCTTGGTGATTAAAGGAATCAGGTTTGATGCTAAACTTACAATCCTAAACTGGTAAGTGAACAGTTGTTCATGCTAATGTTGGCTACACAGCAGAAATGTAGATATACAAGAAGCATTTAGTCTATAAATTTCTGAAAATAGTAAAAATAAAAAGTACATCACAATGTCCTAAAATTTAATTGGCCAACAGTCTTAAAAACAAAGATACTGAATTTAAATTTATTAAAAACAATTCTCACGTTTCTGCACAAATTATAACTTAGTGCTGAGATGCCACATACCAGATCATCATTAAGGCTTCTGACAGTTGGCTCCATGGTAACATCTTTAGTGGCTGCCATCTCGGCCTCAATCGCTTTTTCTTGGATGCTAGTGAAGACCTAGGATAGTAAGGGTGAGAACAGAAATGACTAATGTTACTGCAGTTGTTCTAATAATAGGTTGTATAACATCTGCATTATACTGAGTTTTTCAATGTAACTTCCACCATTGATGTCAACTCACTTGCACAAATTTCCGAATTAGACGGTTGAAGAGGCCCATGAGCTGCGAGCTTGGGAGATCAATTTCCTTTTCTAGCTGGTCCACCGACTTGTGCTGCAATCCTATACCAAGCAGTAATGCCTAGAGAAGAAAAGTCAACAGCCAATCAGCATCCACAACAAAATAATTGTGTCCCAGCAAAGGCACGACTGGAGTTCCAAACCAGCAGGGGTACTTACACACTGTGCTGCTGAGAGGGAGACGTCACAGAGTTGCTTGAGGAAGTACATGCGTGCCACAGCTGGGATAAGGTCCATGATGAGGTGATAGTCCACCATGCTCCTCGAATAAAGCTCCAGACGTTTGAGGTCATAAGGACTGAAGTGGGCTGCCAGCTCAGAGCCAGTGAGAGCTGTGGAGACCAGAGACGAGTCAGACCAGAACTGAGTCACTGAGGAAATCTGATCAGTGTATAGGTCTAGAGGGATCTTACTGCTTGTCTCCTCCTTGGACTTCTTATTCTGCAGGATGCTGAGTGCCAGGCTTGGATGGAAGCTGCTGAATTGGTAGGAGAGGAGGGACAGGAAGCGCCGACGGAAATCTGAGGGAAAACAAAAACTGTTCAGGAGAACTTTGATATGTTTAAAAACAAACCAGATCTCCCGATGTTAGTGCAGTTCACCTTTCCAGAAGGCAGACAGCCACTGGCTCTGTTCTGGGGCTTCATCTGTATTCAGCTCCTTCAGCATCACACAAGAGTGCTCTCCTGTCAGGTCGTTCTAGATACAACCACACACACACGCACACCAATAATTACAGCATGCGACAAGTGCAACAAAAATACTAAAACAAGACTGTTTTTAATACTTACAGGAGTTTGCCTTAAGTAGACTGGAGTATAACCTGCTTTCTTCCAGAACCTGTCAATATCACAAAAATTTTTTGACCTTTCTACATCTTCAAAAATATTACCACCCGCCTCCAGATTAAAGGGCACTCACTTGAGCAGCTGTGTGGTAAGGCCATAGGAAACTCCTAAATAGTCCAGTCTCTCTGCTCTCCTCTCACTCAGCTTCAGCAGCAGAGGGGGGAGCTCCTTCCGTGGCGTGATAACCTCCTCCAGAAGACTGACAGCCTGGACAACAACAAGAATTTGTGTCACAAATGTGTGTGTTTCATCTGCCTCGTCTAGTCTCTGAATTGGATTTTTATACCTCGTGGGGAATTGATGTCTCTCAGATGTTGCTCAATACATTTTATGTCTTTAATTGTATTACCTCACTGCTCACGGAGGTGATCTCATTGTGGTTGGAGTGTGTGTGCTCATCCATGGTGGGAAACTTGCCCTCATAGTACATCTGCAGGAGCTGGAGAGCTCTGGAGCCATAACCCATCTGTTGGACAGGTGGAGACCCAGTTAAACACATGAAAATTAATTAAAAACTGGATAAACAGTAAAGGCCTTTGGTAGCTTACCCCCTGGTAGTCTGGATTGACAGCTATTCGCACCACTCTGCCTCCAGAGAGGCTGCCGAACTCTGGGTCTTGGAACTATGGAGAAAAAAGGAACAAATGATTCATATTTGCACTGTGAAAACATGAGCTGTAGTAATTTTCTACAAAGTTTTGCGAGTGGTATGTACTTGTTCTGATACAGTCCAGGGAATGAGATCACCAGAGGCCTTCTTCCCTCTGGACAGACTGTTTAGGATGGACTGCCGAGATATTTCTCCCTCCAGACAAACCTGAGGGACCACAGACAAATATGTGCATGAGTCAAAAAAAAAAAAAAAAATGTTTTGTTACTAAAAGATTACTAAGTCTTAAGAAATGGGTCTGGAGTAAATCTCTGTTGGTGATTTAAGTGAATAAAGAAATGGTTGATGTGGTGCAAGATAAGATGCTGCAAAATGTCATATATAAAAAGGTCTTTCTCCTCAGCTCGTGTGAGACAGAATTCATTACAAAAACCCCGGAAAGGCAGCCATTAAAAAACACTGATATTCATAAGGAGTCCCAGTGTCTCACCTGCACCACAGCGAGGACCTCGGGAAGTGAGTTCTGTGTGGGAGGAACAGGCGGCAGGAGGCAGAAGAGGTGATGGGCCGGAGCATCAGACAACATCTGCAGGTCGTTGGGGGAATTCTGGAGCCAGAGGAAACAATGAGTCAGTAAATTATGATTAACAAAGATGACACAACACTGTGTGTAGAACAGTAATCTCTCAGAATAAATCAGGGTTGTTTTATTACAAGTTAACGGTCTCACCTTGTAGTGTGATGCCACATAAAGAGCCATCAGCCTCTGCAGGAATGCCTCAGATGCCTTGTGGTAACAGAACAGCGTGTCTCTGTTCACATAGTATCTGGACAATGTGGGATAAGGACAAAAGCAGAAAAATTCTACTACTTTCTTTTTTGCCTTAGACTTAGGAAGGAGTGTGTGTAATTCTGCAGATACATTCAGAACAATCCAATATGCTATAAATAAATATATAAATGTAAATATTTACAGAAGCACAGAGATTAATAATTGATAGTCATCCAGGTATTCAATCATCATCAGTGATCATAATCAACTGGTCACTTAGGTCAACTCTCAAGCAGAAACATCAAGCATTCTCTAGTTCCAGCTTCTCAACAATTTGGATTTGAAGCTTTTCTTTTGTCTTTGTTATTTGATAGTGAATTGAATATTTTTCGGAATTTGTAAAAGACCTATTTTTAATATTTGCTGACATTTTATAGATTAAACAATTAATTGATGAAATTAGCAGATTAATCCATCTTGTATTAATAAAATATCACAACATAAACACTTTGATTTTAACCAATGCTGCTGTTTATACCAGCTTAATACAGTTTAGTTTTCAGCTCTATCAAAAATGTAGCACTGTAGCCTGGTGCTCATGATTTTTTAAAGTCATGAGCAAAAAAATATTTTGCTTGGATCACCTCTGTAGATTGGGTGTGACATACAGGTGTAGACCAGGGGTGACTTAAAGTAATTTACAATAAATCAAGGATACAGGTCACAGGTCTGTGGAAGTGGGCAGCCAGAAATGAGCCTGGGAATGTTGAGGCAGTCCAGACAGAGCAGATCATTCAGCCACTTCTCCACAGCGTCTCCCGGAGCATATCGAATGGACTCGTGAAGAGAAACCTCGTGGAGAGAGCGGGCTGCGTCGAGAAATATGTAAACAGCCGCCAGTCAGATGTTAGAGAGACAGTGAACACGCACAGAGTTAAACACTGAGATACAGGATTTACCTGCTGCTAGCCTTGCTGTGTTGGTGGTCCTGTTTTCTGCTGACATGCTCTGCTGACTGTCTGCACTCTGCTGCCTCAACTGCTGAATCAGTTTGAGAGAGAGGGAACGTCCCGTGCCTTCGTACCTGCAGAGATCAGAAGCACAAATAATTAATCAATTGACAGAATATTAACTATTTTGGTTATCCATTAGTCATAGTCGCAAATGCCAAAAATGTTTCACTAAGTTCTGACATTTTATACACCAAACAGTTAATTGAGAAAATAATCTGCAGATCAATCAGTAATGAAAATAAGGATGTCATGTAGTCTGACACATAATCGTTACTAATCACTTTTTTTATTGGACATTCAATCCATATCACTTGGTATTTGGTTATATAAATGTCATCCAGTTATATTACTGACCCGTTGATGGTGGAGGCCATGAAAACCAGATAAGGTCCCAGCAGGTTCTTAACCAAAGGAAGAGGAATGGCTGCAGCCTCATCAATGACCAGCAGTTCAGCCTGACCCAGTTTCACTGCATCACCTGGGTGGATGTACTGTTAGTGACAGGAACAGTTAGATCAGATACATGTATTTCACTTAGTATTGTAAATAACAGGAAACTGAGAAGAGTGGTTTGATCTCATTTACCTGAATTGTCTGCCGGTGCTCTTTGAAGATGTTCACCCGCACCACTGCTTTGTTGAACTCCGGATTCAAAGACTGGATGATTTCATAGTCGAGATGCTCCTGGAAATGCAGAAAGGATGAGAGAAGGTCTGTGCTCACCGCATCGGTATACTGTTACTGATACGGAGAAGATGCTCAGGCAGCCTACCTGATATTGCAGAGCATCAAATCCTTTGAAGATGAACTCAAACATGGTGTGGAGGTTGTCTGGACTCGGCGAGGTTACAAAGATATTGGAGTAGCTGTAAAACAAAAAAATCAGGCTAAAATTAGGTACAACTCAAGACAATAGACAAAACTGATTTATATTAGAACATTATAAAACTAGTCTGTACCCAAAGGCCACAGCTCCAGCCACAGCCAGTCCCAGAGCTGCAGACTTGCCTCGACCACGGGCAGCAGTCAGAGCCACAGTGCTCCTCAGGGTCTTCTCTGAGATCGCCTCAATAAACTTCAGCACTGCCTTGGCCTAGAGGCAAATACATTCTTCAGCAACACTGTCACAACACTTGCACTCCAAAGTGCTCAAAACTTAAAATGACAAAGATCTATGACTCTTAGTGGTGCAGTCATCAAGTGATATTATACATGGTAAATGTGTAAGTAGCTCTCAAACAAGAGGTACTGACCTGGTCCATGGTCCTGCAGCAATCCACCAAAACACCCACAGGCTGTGTGTCCTGAAGAGACTCCTTCACATCCTTCAGCTCCTGTTCTCGTGGGGACAAACTGTCCTCCTGAAGGGGATGAGACAACTTGTCAGGAGACAGGGAGCATATAAAAAACAAACTTTGCTCATATGGCAGTTTTCAAAAACAGTGGTCAACAAAGAGAAAAAAGAAGCCAAGACAAAATAAAAACAGGGACACAAAGTGTGGTAGCCACTCATTTAAAATAGTAAAAAATAATTGTGCTTTTTTTCTTTTATGCAGCAGATCTCCACTGTGCATATAAATTAGGTCTACAAGTAATGATTATTTTTCTTATCAATAATCTATGATTTTTTTTACATCAAAAATGTCTGTTGCAGTTTCCCAGAGCGTAACACAACCTCTTTGGATTACTTTTTTGGTTTGACCAGAAGTCCAAAGCCCAGAGATTTCATTTAAAACAATGTAAAAGAAAGGCAGAGAATTATCACACTGGAGCTGAGGCTGGAACCAGTAAATGTTCTTCATAAGTAAGTTAACAAATGATCACACTCATTGCAGATTCATTTTCTATTTTCTTTTACTTCTATAAAAAGGTACCTGAGTCTTCGGAGGAACTGGCTTGATGTTTGCCATGTGGCTGGAGATTGGCAGGATGTTGAGTTGGTCGTCAATGACAACACAGTTTTTGCAGGATGAGAGGGACAGTATGAATCTAGAAATGGTAGGGCAAAATTAAAGATATTGTTAAATAGTTGTACAATTGACCTAAAACCCTCCAAATTCCATATAATCCCAAGGAGCACGTACCTCTCATTGAACCGGCCCACCACATCCTGATGAGCCTCAGTCCTGTATCGAGAGTGTACATCCTGAAGAGAGGAAGCCACAGCAATCCTGAGTTATCTGACTAGAAACGAGTGTCTGTCGTGTGGAGATTAAGCATGACGGAGACTTACCATAGTCATGGTGTACAGCTGCTTGAGAGAGTTCATTGTCCTCAGCAGTATGACCACAATTCCACCTCCTTCCACAGTCTCAATAGTTCTTGCTAAGAGGTTGGGAGTAAGAGCTTCAAAATCCTGTGTGACAAGCAAAACAATCAAAATAAAGCCTGACAACACCTGATATACTGACAACACCATCTTTATTTTAATCTACAGCCGTGATTCCCAACCTTTTTTCAATAGTGATCCCATGAAATGAACTAATGTTTTTTGTGACCCCTCTTTTCAAGATGCATATGAGCTGTCAGCAAGTCCAACAAAGGCTGAGATCTTAGAGGAAATTATGAGGATTACTGAAAAGACTGACCCACCTGTAAGACACACATGCCGTAGGTGTTTCCCAGGATCTTATGTGTCTCGTTGTAGTAACAGTAGCGGATGTTAGTTGCAGCGACGAAAAGTTCAAACGGGTCATCCTGATTCAAATTCAGTGTGCCGGTTTTAATTTTCTTTTGCAGCTGTCTCATTCGCTTCTTGCGATTGCTGTTTTAGAAACATTAGACAAATCAAACCCACTTCTGCACTTTGATGCATCATGTTTAACGATTCTCAATGAGGAGTTTAGGCTCACCTGCTGAATCCCAGGTCTTTTTTGTAGCACCACAATACAGAGGGCCGAGCTCTGACGGTGGCTTTAGACAGCATGTGATGCAGGATGACAACCTGGATCAGAGACAGATGTAAGTGGTCTGATGCTAACAGACTCATGTGACAGAGTTAAATGAACAAAATGAATCTGAGACAGATTACCTGATCTCTGCCACGATCGCCCACCACCACAAACATGGTGCGATGCTGCAGAGCCACTCCATTCTCTATCTGGACCCGGATCCGGTTATCTACCTTCTTGCGGACAGTTGCCATTTTCCTCCTGTCAGAGAAACCACCCACAACTACGTTAACACAAAGAACCAAGTGAGTGATACGCTGCGAAATAAACTGTGAAGTTAGGCCAATGAATTCTTATTAGGTGAGCTTTAACTAGACCGCAGGATCCGGTTAAAACAAATGAGTTAACCCACAACTTGCCGCAAAGCGAGGAAGAAAGAGCGGGGAATTAAAGCACACAGCGTTTACAGTTTTACCTTCTGTTAAAGACACACTGGTTGTTGTTTAGTCCTTAGAAAAGTCCAAGTCGAAGGCTGCATTTACACGCCAGCCATCACGCTGTTGATACACTCACGTGGAGACACCCGTTCATGGAGGACCCCCGATGTGACGTCAAACTTGTGCGACATTCTTTGAAAAAAAGAAAAATATGCCCCAAATTTAGTCTCCCAGGCGAAACCTTCTATACAACAAACTATTTCCTAACTTGTAACCCTTGACTAATGTGAGTATTTCAGATAACATCCGTCCTCTATGATAGTAAACTGAATATATTTTTGTATATAGTTTTGTTTTGTGGCTGCTGGACGGACGAAGCAGGGGAAACGCTAAGTTGGGCACTGGAACATTGTGATGGGCATTTAGAAGACAAATGACTAGTCATTAAAATAATCAGCATGTTCCCCTTTATATGGGAAATTACCGTTAGTTGCTTAGACTTGCTTATCCAGATAAACTAACAGAGATAGTAGCTGGAGTTAAGGGTTGAGGATATGGTTCAGTTTTAGTGTTTTAAGGTAAGTAATCCCAATAGTAAAGGCTGCCTGGGAAGATCAGGTCAGGGAGAAAAAAGCCCACAAACCCACGAGTACACACCTGCATGTGACAAAATACAAATATTCACCACGAATTTCAAATTTCATTAAAACAAATGTCAGGTACTTTAATATCTTTCAAAGCAGTTTGTCAGGCAGTTCTTGGCGCTATTAAAAAGGGCATTTGGCAACAACGACGTTTCACGGCAGAACTGTGGAAGTGAAAAAAAAGCAGCCGAAAACGAAACTTAAGACAAGACAAAAAAGAAGGGAAAAAAGCTGACATTTCTATATGTTACAGCCCTTTATATAGTCTATGGTTACGGCTGAGGAAAAACCATAAATTGAAACGACTGTGGTTTCAGATTAGAGAAACACGTTGCTGTGAACACTATGGATGGTTCAGTAGTGGATGATGCAACCTCATATATCCTACTAAAAAATAAAACAAAAATTCTGCCAGAAACGAAAATACTAGGCTAAAATTAAAAATAAAATGGAAAAAGTAATAGAAGAACAATCCTGAACTCTGTAAGTTTAGTAATAGAAAATAAAAATGTCCACCGTTCCCTTATGAGTGACAAATAACTATACAGCAAAAACTCGAGGCTGAACCATGGGTATGCAACACAACTTTATTCAAACTCTTGAAGCAACATCAATTTACAAACAAGAAACGGGAGCTCATTTAACATAAAAGGCATTTTTTAGAACCAAAATGACAGAAAAGAACTGAGAAAGGGAATTAAACTCCCAAGGATTGGACCAGCAGTGGCAGGTGCATTTTTTATACAAAAAATAACTTATGAAATCTTTCAAGTTTACAGGAATATTGTTAACACATGGCTTGTGTAAATCAGTGATTGGATTTACAGCTTACCATGTGTTTTAGACTTTAAATGATTTAATATTTCCAAATATCAAAGCAGGCATTACTTTGATTGAAGAGACAGGAAAATACCACTGATGAGGAACAGAAAGAAACATGAGTGAGCTGGGGCAAATGCATTCTTGTATTTTGAATTTTCAGTGTGGTGCAAGTTAAATCAGTCACAGTCATTATGAAAGGCTTTTTCAGGATCGCATTGCCTGAGTGCTGCCTCTTGACACTCCTCTGGGTCCCTGACCAGCTCCGCGCTTGTAGTTTTGTTGATAACCATCCTTGAGAAATAGAAAACAGGAAAAACTTTAGAATCGACTCCCAACAGACAGCAAAGATCTAATAAACAAAGCCAGTGTGAGGTCTGAATGCTTCTTTCATACCCTCTGATAATTCCCATTTGAGTAATCTCGAGGTGTGTTGAACTGAGTCTGTCCATAACCAGAGTTTGGAGTGTTGGCAAAAGGAGGACGATAACCATCATAGCCACCTGGAAAAAACAAGACCTAATTTACAGTGCTCCCTCTGAGGTTAACAATAAAATAAGATCAGACATTTAAGCCCCTTTAAGATTAGCAACTTACTACTGTATGTAAATGCAATGGTAATTTTACACGTTGACAAGCACCCAAGTCACTTTTGTGTAAAAGTCAGGACAGCAATCTTACCAGGTCAGGCCTGATAACATTGCTGTAACACAACTCAACACACTGAATTAAATGCTGTCAAACTACAAACTCAAAGAGAGATTAAATGCACCACTTTCCACCCTCTTAAGAACACTATAATAACATTTAACACTAATGTAAAACACTAAAGTAAAAATAATTTTCATAAAATGATTTGTGGAGCAGGTTCTTCTCATGTTAGATTATCTTTGAACAGACTTTTGCCCCAGTAGCGATGATGAAATCAGCAGTCTCTGTATTTTTAACTTTCATTCATGCTGACTGAAACTGACCGAGTATCCAGCATGTGAGCTAACAGTAAATAAACACGAGTCACAGCTTAGGTCACAGCTTTTGTAATGCTACTGCTTGTGCAATTACAAATAGTAGAAAGGCAACAGCATTATTCAATAAATATTGACTGGTGAGACATTTTTAGAGGTGAGTGATCGTTGTGCTCACAATTGTCACTTAATAGACAATTCGATCAAATTGGTTCAATTGAAGTCATAACTGAAAAAATGTCTGAAAAGGGCTTAACTGACCATAATTGATTAACTTGTGGTTGATTGTGAACTCACCTCTGAATCCGTTTGATGAGCCTCTGTAGCCATTGATCATGCCCCTGGCATTGCGGGGTCCACCACGAGACATGCCTCTGCTATTGTAGAAGGATTGAGCCTGCCTGCCAAAGCCTGGGCCCTGTTGGGAAGGCTGCTGATGGCCTCCTGACTGGTCTTGGGAATGGAAGGCACCAACTACTAAAAAACATGAAGTTGGTTTCCCCAAAACAGATGCAAGTCAATCTCACAGTCAAACACACAGTATTCAAATACAGAGGAGTTTAACTGGAATGAAATTTCAGGAGTACATGTGTTGCACAACCAATCCAGGAAGTAAATAAATAAATAAAAAAATGAAAATCTGCACACCAGATTGCAGTTGTTCTGACTGCATGTCCGTCTGCTCCACAGGATGCTGCGACTGGCTGCTGAAAGCCTGGTTGTAGCTGTTCTGGTATTGGCTGGCCTGGTTCAAAGCCTCGGTCTCATTAGCTGGCGGGACTGGGGCATTGAGGTTGAACACCTGAGGGTAAACAAGGGCCACATTGTGGTGAAGCCAAAACCAGAGGAAAGGTCACAGGCTCATTAGGGGTAAAGTCCATTACTCACCATTTCCTGGATATAGCTACAGACTACAACTGCAACATGATGAGAGAGCACTTTAGGACTCCACAAGCAACTTCTAATGGAAACCATTAATGCATTTCTATTTGAACAAAAAGTGCTGCAGATAGCCGTTTTAACTTTATGACAGGCCAGTCTTTAAGTAAACTTTATCATTAAATGGTTTGAATACAGGTGTTGTTTGGTAATAAGAGTAACTGTTCAGTACGTTTAAATGAAAAAACAGGGAGTAGTGTCATCAGTCTTACTGTCTGCATTGACTGGAATGGTGCTGCATTGACATTGATGCCACTGCTGTGAGGAGCTTTGGAAACAGGTTGGAAAACCTGTGTCTGAGAGGCAGGGGGGAGGGCTGTAGAGGGAGGAGGCTGCTCTGACGACAAGGACATTGAGGTCTGTTGAAAAGGAGAGACACAAAACAAGTTGCATTAACACACAATGGATTACAAGACTGAAATAAATGAAATTTGAAAATTACAAGAAACAACAGAACAAAATTATTATCACAAACTATAATTGCATATATGTGTTTCCCCCCTTTTCTCAAGTTTACCATTTATTATGAGTAAAATGATACTTAAGATTCAGTTTCATTCAAAAAGGCTCTGCCTAGAGCAGGATTTACCTGGATGGGGTCAATAGATTCTGCTGAGGGTCGAGGATCTGGCGTGTGTGAGGTCTGATACATGGGGGGTGGTGTTGGGGAGACGATGGGAACCTATAAATGGGGAGAGCAGAAATTAAACATGTTCTCTAAATTAAGATTTCTTACTGGTGCTTGCCCCATCAATATCGTCGTCTTATGTTTTGTTACTTACTTGTGTGGGCTCAGGCTGGACAGGAACAGTGTTGGGTTGCGATAGCCGGGACTCTGGGTGAACTAAGAGGATTTGAGTATTGCACTTTAGTCAAAAAGAAGTCCCACTGTGAGCTTTCAGTTGTAATATCTGCACATCACATGACAACATAACTGAGTCTCTCTTTGTAAAACCCACCGGGAGGACACACCATCTGCGGTAAGTCCATGTTCTGAGCGGGTTTCATGGGCTGGGCTGATACAATGGCTGGGTCAATGGGCTGTCCGTCAAACTCCAGCATAGAGTCCTAAGAACAAAGATGTTATTAGCATCATACTAAACCATTTATAATAAATAGCCACTGCTGGCTGTAACTCCTCACCTGCATGAAGTTGTACGTTCCCTGCATCTGTGCCATTAAGTCCTGCACCACCTGTTTCCTAACCATAGGGTCAGTAGGTGGCACAGGAGACGCTAAGTTCATGGGGTGGGTCTCCAGGGCAACAGGGGGAGCTGCAGGCTGCACGGGTTGCTGCTGCTGCTGCATGGCACTAACTGCCTGAAAGTGCATGACACACAAAAATAATGGGAGAACAAATGAAACCTGGCTCAGTACACATCAGGTGATACCTGTGGGTTTATATTCAGATCGCACAAAACTGCTAATGTGAGCATTTCAGTGTAGACATTAAGGCAACATCCTGCACATTAAAAACTACTCAACTAGTCAAAGCAAATCATACGCTGCAGACTTATCTCACCATCAGAGTGCTGCCCCTTACACTAATCAATCATTGTTTTTAATGCCACAGCCTGAATATTTTTGCTGACCATGTGCATCCCTTTTTGAAAACAATCCATCCATCTTTTTATAGCTACTTCCAGCATAGGACAGCAAATTGTCACCAGGCAAAACTCATCTCAAACTGGTTTCATGAACATGACAATGAGGTCAGTGTACTTCAGTGGCCTCCCTAGTCACCAGATCAGAATCCAGTAGAACACCTTTGGGATGTGGTGAAACAGAAGATTGGTAGCATGAATGTGAAGATGACAAATTTGCAGAAATGATGTGATGCAATAATACCACCTTGGATCAGAATCTCATGGGAATGTTTTCAACACCTGTTGAATCTATGTCATGAAGAACTGAAATAGTTTCAAATGCAAAAGGGACAAACTACCCCGTATTAGAATAGCATTTACACTAAAGTACTTGGTGCTTAATTATCACAATGGTGCAGAAAAAACTTAAGTGATGTGAAGTTACTGGCTCCAGCATACAGAAACCTAAGTCAGTAATAAAAGAGACCAACTTTAGTATTGATCATGTATGTTGCAAACAAATGTGTCTAACTGCATTTGTAGTTAGTTAGCTGCAGTACATTTCTTCCCAGGACATCATGGCTTTATTAGCTTTCTGACAATGTGGCCACTATCATTTGCAGGACTGATTGTGATCTGATTGTCAGTAAAATTGGACAAAAATGGACAACTGGATCAACATGTATGACATGTATGACAAATGCTTTTCTTGCCTGCACCTCTACTGCTGCTATCAAAGGCAAAATGCTGAAAAAATAATCTTTCAAAACACATGACAATCTGATATGATGCACTGACAAAAATCTAACTTGAACATCACAAAACCAGTTTGAACAGGACACAGAAAAGAAAATGCAGGTGTCACGTGGCAGCAGCGGTAGCAACTCAGCATTACAATGCTTACTTGTGAAAAGTGCACCCACATTCTGAATTCAAGCTCCTAATTTTTTTTTACCTAAAATCCTGGCAAATGCTGCTTTCAAATGCTGCATTAAGTTATTACATGTAAATGTCCTACAAGTCATGCTAAGTTTCAACATCACTTGAATATCTGCATACTTCACTGTGCTATAAACTGAATTAGTTTACCGCATTCAAGATGTGCTTGTTAGGTTAGGGGAAACTGAAACACTGAAAAACGTAATGCGGATTGAGGTCCCACACCGCTAAAACCAGACTTACCAAAACTTCACTCACTTAAAAGGGAGGTCATTTGAGGTGATATTGTTTTTAGGATACAATAAAATTTTGAATCAGAAAAAGTTGGAAAAACTAGGGAAATAATCAGCAAAATAAAAGAGGACAAAAACAAAACAAGTCTCAGAAAAACAACATTCCTGCAGCATACCTCTGTTTCCGTGGTCCACTCTTCCCCCTGCTCCTTCTCGCTCCCACTGTATGTGCCGTCTGGAATGAACTGTCTATTTACAAACTGAATGGGGGAAAAGCAAACGTCAGCACAATGCTAAAAAAATAATACAATCAGCCCCAAGACTTTGCTGGCACCATCTCACCTCTGTTGTTTCCACTGCAATTGGCTCTGCGAACTCCTCAATTATTTCAGTTTCTGTAAAGAGAAAAACAATTTAGAGAATGCAGTGCTGAGCTCTTTATTACTTGATTACATTAGCATTTTAAAAATAGTCAGGTCTGGTGCAGAATGACTTCAGAAAATGGTCAGGACCTGGATCAACAGTCTGCTCTTCTGCTTCTGACGATTCAGCGACTGCTGCTGCTGCTGCTGCTGCTGCTGCTGCTGCTGCTGCTGCTGCAGCTACTGCTGCTGCTGCCACTGCTGCTGCCGCAACTGGCTCTTCCTCCTCTTCCTCCTCACACACTCCGTTTTGGTGAGAGGGAACCCGGTCAAAGTACCCGCTCAGCAGAACCTGGTCCAATGTGTCTTTCAGTGCTTTGTCTAGCGGAGGAAAAATGTAGTCAGCATTTTATTGGACAGTCAAGTCATGAAAGCAGACATCCAATTTTCATATTTACTAAGTGATCAAACGAATAATTTGTGAGCTTCAGCAAGGTGATGTTCTATGCTGTGGGACATTTCACAACTCTGATTTCTCTCAAGATTTGTACTTTCAACCACACTTGATTTGTACTTTCAAGCAACATTCAACCAGTCACTGAGATGATAATTACACAGGTAAATAAAGTGAAAAACATCAAATTCATATGACACTGTTGACCAGATCTGGATCAAAGGGTACTGGGAAGAAGGAAAATGAATGAGGTCATGTGATCATATTAAGAAGTTCAGCTAGTCAGATGGCACACACTGCGGAAATCAAAGCCAGACGGTGTGATTTTGTTTGGTTCCAAACTCGACATTATGCCAGTGACACACACCAAATATAAATATCCAACTAAAATTCTCTGAAGACATTCAGTATGAATAACTAATTAAGCCACAGAAAAGCTAATTAAAAAAAAAAAACAAAATAAGTAAAAATAAATAACAAAATATATCTTTAGATATTAACACAAAAATTCAGCTGAGCTTCAGCAGAATGCAGTCACAAGATGAACTGAAAAATATGGCAACATCACGTTAATTCATGATTTGGCCTGATAGTGACTAAAGGTTCTTACACTGGTGACTGAATAGAGTAGAAATATGCTACTATGCTACTACAACAATCATGACTTGTAAAACACTAGAAAAGCCCTTGAGCTAGCTCAGGCATTTCCACTTTTGGCTCTTCAGGCAAAGCAGGTCAATGTTATTTCCTTTATTGCCTCGTGCCTCAGGCCAACAAGTCTGCTGCTGCCTGAATAAATATCACCCTGAGTCACCAAGTGAGACCTCCTCACTGAGGTGAAAGGGTTGGCTGGTGTCACTACTGTGAACTGGGTCACCAGTATCCTAATGTGGCTCCAGAGATCTGACTAGTGGAACCACAGGCGACAGGGCCACTGGCACCCTGCCCCATTGCTGAGTCAGGATAAGCCCATAGCGCTCAGCCCCCGAGCAGAATGCAGCAGCGCGAGTCCCGAGGCCAGACCGCTGAGAATGCAGTACACCAATATGCCCAAGCCCTGATTATTCACATCACAGCCCTGCACACATGCTGCATTAACAAAACACAATGCACATGCTACTTTACATATTAAGACTGATTTACAGCCTACAGTATCTTATAACAAGAAGGTTTTGTTTAGAGCTTTTGCCATCTCTATCTACATTGCCTTGGGATTACTCAAAAGTATGTGTCAAATTACTTATGGCCAGCTTTTGATAAAAAAGCTTGCTGATGACTGCTGTGTCACCAACCATCTGATAAAATGTCCTGCCAACAATTCTCACCACCAGCTGGGCATCTAGATAAAGCCAGTTTGTCTTGAATAATGATCTACTTAAATTTAAACTTCATTTTGCTATAAATTATAGCAGGGGTGTAACTAACAATTATTTCCATTCTGATTAATCTAACGGTTATTTTCTCCATGAAATGATGACTAAAAAAAACAAACAAATATGACAAGTGGTATATAATAAGATAATAAATAATAAAACAGCTAAACGTTCTGTTAAGTGACTGAAACTAATTAGCCAAAGCAAAACAGTCACCAAAAGAATATTGAGTTCTACTGCTTGAAACATTTGACTTACATGTTGTTCCAACCACAGCCTTGTCCCTCCCTTCCAGCAGGTCCCAGAGGTGCACAGATGCCTCTTCATACTGGTCGGCCAACCTGTGAGTGAAGGGATTAGTTGCATGGCTGACCTTGATAAAAAGTAAGTCTTTTATATCTCAAATTCATCCAGATATTGATGCCTTAGACTGACCTGATGTTTTGGTCACGGTCTGGCCCCACTAATTTGTAGAACTCATCAAAAGCTGCAAGGTCTGCATCTGTTAGCAGCGGTGAGCCGCCAACTCCCTGCTTCAGGTCCTGCCGCACCGTGTCCTCTCCCAGCCGGTCCAGCAGGAACTGCAGCTCCAGAATAGTCTTCAGCCTCCTCTGCTCTGCCTCCTCCCGCTGCAGCTGCTCCCGTCGTGCAGACTTTTTCACCACCTTCTGGATCTAACGATGATACATATACACTTAAAGCTGAGTTTCCACCCACTGGGGCTCTAAAGGAATATTATCAGAAAACCAGAGTCAGCCTTACATCTTGTCCCAGTACAATGAATGTCTTCTGCAACTCTCGTGCAAATTCCAAATTATTCATGACTTCCTGGTATTTGGAGAGGGCCTCCTAAAAAAACACAAAGAAGAAATAGACATTTCACACATTGCTAGGCTGTAAAAATTACAGGATTGTTTGTGTTTTATGTACAGAATGATGAAGGCTTCAGTGTACCCACCAGCTGGTCCTGATTGAGTCGCTCCCCTTTATTCTTCCTGACTTGATAATCATCCAGTTTGCTCTGTGGAAAACCATCCAATATGCAGAAAACCATTCAGAAATGTCACACATTAAGTGTAGAAAATGTGTGTTGCCTCTGAGTGAGAGATGTAGCTACATGTTGTTATCAGGAAGGATCTGGAACAAAAGGCTTTTAAAAGTCCTCACCTTTTTCTTCTCCATGTTGCGGACCTTCTTGTCGATGACACACAGCACTTGCTTCAAGACTTCAGACTGTCCACCAAGTGCAAAATTGCCCATTGACCCTGGAGCGGATCCCACATCTGGGCTGGCAGACTGCACTGTCCTGTTTGCATTCATCGCTGAGGGCATCTAGAAATTAAGGTATGAAAGGTTAACATTTGTTGGCTCACTGTGGTCTGGATATTGTTTTCTCAGTTGAATTACACATTTGGTCTATTAACTGTCAGAACATGATAGGGATGCACTGATCAGTTACTCCAGATTGGTATCAGTGCAGATACAGTTTCTTTGTCAATGCCATAATACATTACACTGAATGAATTCAGCCACAACAGGCCCCTGACTCAGCTTTTAGTGCCACAGCAATCCCTGGCCTCATGTTACCTTACATAAAAACGATTCTGATGAATGTCATGAAGCTAAGTATGCAGATATTAAATCTGAGGCGGAAAAAAGCACTGATATTAAACTGGTAATTAGCATCAGCAGATACCTTGAGTTGAGATAACAATGTTGGTATCAGAAGTGAAAAAGCTATATCAGTGCCTGCTCAGATGATAGTGAAAAATGTCCATCACAGTTTCAGAGAGCTCAAACTGACATATTCAAATTTAATCTCTTATAAACTCTATATAAACTCTTAAAAAATAGTAAAATTCTGTCAGACTCACCCCGATTATTTAAACCAATTGTGTCAGCTCTACATGAGATAACATCATATTGCATGATATGGTGGGTCTCAATCACCATAGAAATTAATCAGTAACTGTTAAATCAAATTATTAATTGCAAAAAATTATTAATTGCAAAAAATGACAGACATCTGATGGTTCCAGGGTCTCAAATGCAGGCAGCTCTCTGCTTTTCCTGGTCCCTCCTTAGTTGAACATTTTTGGGTTTTGATGTGTTGGTTGGTCAAAACGAGTAATTTAAGAGATATAGCAGAAATCACAAATCAAAATTCACAGAGAGGTTAACTATGTACTATCAAAAGCAAGATATAATCTAAGTCGAATAGGCAATACCGAATACATAGCTCAAGCAGAGCAGTGCAGCTGTGTGCTACAGGTGGTGCATTATCAGTGTTATCTAGATATAAACGATATATAACAAACATTCCTACTAAAATAAATCTAACTATATAACTATCTATCAGACTACATCCCAAAGCATTTCATCATAGCAGCTGGCTAACTTTAGTCCTAGCACCATGAACTAGAGAGAGGACATTTTTGAACACTGTATTAATTCTTTATCAACATATGCTCTCCCTATCATGGGCTACAAAGCTGTGTCCCCGACTGGCGGCTCTGGGGGCCAGTGTTGCCCCAGCATTGCGGTCAGCTCCCGGTGTTTGATAAACGGCCCTGTCCGTTAGCACACACCACTGACTTAGCATCCTCACGCACTGCTAGCTCCAGGCAGCGAGGCGTGCTGGCCAACAGCCGGCCGGGAGCCTCGTTGCCTCGGCGGCGCGACTCCTGATTCACCCACCTTGATGTTTTATATATCCACGGGGGAGCTTGCTAGCGAAATGTACGAAACGGCCAAGTTGTTATTATTGTTGTGTTGCTTTATTTTCTCTTTCACTCTAGTGTGGGATCCGCCCCGCCGGCCTCACCGACAACTGAGACGGTTCGAAAGACGGAGAAACTCTTTATAAAGGCAGAGGTCCGTTTTTAGCTGTCAAAGATATGCCTGACTACATAAACTACAAAACAAACGTTAGCAAAGCGTCTGTTATCGTTAATAACAATATTCTCATGTAAAATACAAAATTATTAATTCAACTGTTTAATACCCGACCAATCTTGCCGCAATTAAATATTATAAAGTTGCTATTTTTGGTTAGGCAGATTCGTCTACAGCCTCTGGGTAGAAAATCTGCACAATCATTAGCTTTGATTAGGTTATGCTTTCTGCATCCCTGTGCCTTATACAGTGTCTTTCTGCTGCAGCTGTCTGTCCTGCTGCAAGCACCACCAACACATGGTAGTCTCACACAGCTGTCTCACTACACAACCCATCAGTCACCACAATATATTTTTTCTTTTTTTATTCCACAAAATCCAAGTGCAAACTTTTAAAGCATAGTCCAAGTGTACACTTTCAGTTTACATTCATGTTGAGCAGTGTTAGAGACAGCAAAAATAAACAAATATATAAATAGGAAAAGTAAGCAAACAAAAAAGATTAAGTTGACTGAAGTAAGGGTCTTATTCAAGCAGCATAAACAACTCCAGTAAAGAAAAAAGTTTTTTTCATACACTGAAGAGATTTTAGTTCATTCTTTCATCTGTTCATATAGTGCTTAACCTATAAATATTTACATTTATGAATTTAAATGTTTACCTCCTTCATAAGAAGTTTTTCTCCTTCATAAGTATTCCAGCTTTTAGATATGTCATTTTTTGTTGTTGTTGTTGCCAGGAACAGAATATACAAACAGGATATGTGCAATAAAACTGATTGTACCGGGAATATTTCATTTTCTAATCCACAGAAAATGTAAGAATCGATATCACATTTAATGAATGTAACATTATTTTCTGCTCATAAGAACATTGACTGTACTATCAGTTTGAAGTTCAAGTTCAACATGAAAGTGAGCATTTAAGTATCTGAAACTCAACTGCAAGGCCTTTAAAAATTAAAGTTACATTTTTAAGTTAAAGGTGTATTTACCTCTTTGCAAAATACTAGGTTTTGTTTAAACAAAAGAAACCAGATGCACTACTAAAAATATGGATATTCAAATGTTAAATTTTAAAACTAATAATAACAATACTACTGGAAGACTGGAGGACCTGAGTCCTGGAAATACTCAGCAATACAGTCTTTCATAACCTTTCCTGGCACTAAAATGATGACTCCAGCATGTAGAGAGTTGCCTACTTGTCATGTTAATATTATTACGTCATTCTTTTGTGTTGTATTTTCAAAAGTACAGGAAATTGCTCCAGTGCCATTTTGTAGAAATAAGGATTCCTAATCTAATGTTCACATTTAGAACATGTCAAACAAGTATTGGTCTCATGCATATATGTTGTCCTGACTCCAAAGTTGAAACACTCTGTACACTTTTACTTTTAGTAATAAAAAAATAATATTTTTAAAGACACAATTTGAGTGTTTCCCATAATTTATTAAGTAATGATATGAAACAATAAATGGTGCTTGAAGTCACTTGCATAAATGGAGAGATTCAGCTATGCAGAAACAATACTGGTATCTGTCCAAAACTGTTTTTTGTAACATGCATCAGCAGGTGGCAGTAGAGCTCAGCAGTGTGATCAGCAACAAAACACTGATAAGGTAAAACTGGTAGTGTATAAGTCTCTACTAATTTAAACTATAAAGACTCACCATCCATTTTTAATAATTTATCTGACAAATCTACCATCACAACCATAACTATCATAACTTATCCAAATAAATAGCAGAGCTCAGTCTAAATACATCTGCCACAATTTGAGGATTCACCTTTTTAGATATCTTTGGAAATGCATATATATGTTCAAAGGTTTTTACTTCACCCTTGACCACAGTTTACATCAGTATCTAAAGGGGAGCAAACTGACTATTGGTCCAAACGAATGTGAAACCAGCCTTCTTTTGTTTTGCCAAATACAGGAAGCAGTTAACATGGCTGCACAGCTTTTTGATTGCACTGTTCCACTGAAAGTGTTTTCTTTTAGGGATAATACTGATTATGGGAGGATCCCGAGGGTAAGTGAAGCTCCCTTTCAACAAGTGACTCATTTCCGCAGCCTGCTGTATTTCAATCAAACAACAACACTGAACAACAGCCGTTTTCTAAAAGAATTCCAGGGTGGTTCCTCGTCTGACCTTTGACCTTTAAACCTTGACATTTTCAAGCTTACAATTAATCTCACAGCTCTTCACTTTAACCCCATGTGGTAATAGTGAACAATGAAATGTTCCTACCTTTGTAGATCTGTGACAATTAAGGATGAGGGCTTTGAAATAGAAGCCAATTATCACTTCACATCAGATTGGGCCGGAAACAGCTGGTTGTGGTATTGCTGTTCTAAAGTTTGTGCTATCACTGAGTCAACACTATGTCCACAGTCCTCATATTTCAGGAAAGGGCCTGCAAGCCTGCATCTATTCTCCATTACTTGTCGACAACCATCTTTGTTTCACTACTAATTAGGAGATGTATTTCATGGAAAATCTCTATTGTTTTAATAGGATGCTGTTTAAATGGGATATTGGTTGTAAATCCTACAACAGCCCTGCAATACTTTGCTATTTAGTGGAGGAACTTGTAACTTGTAATATTCACATTGATTGGTGAATGATGAGAGGAAGGACCACTAGCTGTGTAATATAATTTTAATGTTTGCTTAGTGCTGACGCTCATTTTCCGGCTGCCCTCAAATTCCACACAGCTTTCAACTCCATAATGCTCTCAGTACCAAACAGGCAAAACAGGAAGCTGGACATGAGTGACACCACTTCCCAAAAGGTTGTCTACATTCTTAACTGTTTGCTCTCCAAGTTCTATCCTATAGACAGGCATAAAAGGTTAAAAAGATTGCCCATGTTCCCCATAAAATAATATGTATGATCAAATATGGTATGTACAAATTTTATTTTAGAATCTGAAACTGAAACATGATGCTTGCAAAAACCCTTCTACCGCAGAATATTTCTGTTGCTGAGAAGGTTTAATGCATTAATATCATGTCTGCAGTAATGTGGTGACATTTAGGAAGCGTAAAGACACAGATAAGAGTTTTCCACCAATAACATGCTAGAATATTTATGGCATGCTGTAAGCCTTGTTTCCCCTATCATGCTGAGCCATCTGGAGTTGACCTGTCTATCTGGGAAGACATGAGTGGGGTGCCATCTTGTATAGAGGGGTAGGAAGTGAATGCAGCGTATACTGCACCAACCCCCCAGGAAAGCTTCATCTGTGCGTGCAAGTTGCACATCCTCTGGGCTTTCTCAGTCAAATCCACAGGAAGTAGTGGATGACTTGGGTGTCATATCAGTACTCACTTTCTCTTCTCTTGTTTCTCGTCTATGATAAACCTGTTCTTAAACTGGTGCAACATGACATTTTGGAGTTTTAAGACAGCACAGTAGAAATGCATAATATTGATCAAACTTTTCAAATACTCATATTCAATACTCACATTATATAAACTGGTTGTGCAAAAAACACTGCACAAACCTTCAAAACTTTATTTTTTCATGACATGTGGTGTAATGGTGCTTCTTGGGGTTGGATATGCAGATAATCTAGAAATTTGATGTATGCAGTGCAGAGATAAGCAGACACAGAGTACACAGTATGTGATGTGATCAGATAGTTGCTATTTTAAAAAAAGTTTTATCTACTTGAAACAGCAGCTGACAAAAACCCTTAAACTCCATATCCATTAAATTTTCCCATAAATACTTAATGAAATTAAATAGTAAATTTCAAGAATTAACTTACATTTTTAAGCCAACATAGACAAGAAGTCTTTAAAGTGCTCACAAAAATGAAAGTGTGATCATGTACATTTCCATGAAAACTGGAAGAGTGTGTGATTTGATGGAAAGCCACATTACAGCTATTAAGCTGTAAACCTTGAAGTGACTGCTTTTATTAACAACCAAATGGAAGCCAAAAAAGGGGTATCATTGTTCAAATGTGTGGAATTTCTGTTCAGTTAAGCCTAAGAAAGCCACCACAGCTTTTGCATTGTGTGTTGTACAGAGACACTAGGCAAACATCCTGTCCTGAAAATGTTTTTCATTTGAAGGATATGTATTTTGAGTTTTATCTCTGTAAAGGTGCTCTTTCTGTGTAACTGGCACACAACAGTGCCATGTTCACCTTGCTCCTGGGCCTTCTCAGCTTGGTATCTATCCAGTGAGCCTACACAGTCCAACAACTGTCTAGCCCAGGGATGCTTTCAGCCTACATTTAGAGTTTGCCTGCAATCCTCCTCCGTTGCAGCTGGCTGAGGAGCTGACTCTGGCTTCTGGAGTTGAGGTGCTTTATCTTCCTGCCCAGTCCAACCGTTGCCTGTGTCCCTCCCTCCTGCAGGCTGCCCTGAGGCACTGGCAGTAGATAAGAAGAAGGGCCCACAGCAGCTCTTGTTTGAAAAGGAAAGCATTGTGTGTGAGGACACCACCACTGTAGAAATATCACTGAGTGCCTTTTTCTCAGAGACAACCTTCAGGAGATCTTATTTTGGGATTTTTCATAGCATTAGTCACCAGTCATCAGTCTCTTTTCTATCAGTTTACAAGTTAGTAGGTGTATCTCGTAATCTGGGAGCTCTGTAAAGAATACACTCCCACACAAGGTGGAGATATAGAGGGGTCATATATATTGAAAACTGTGCATTTATCAGATCTGTATGTCAACATAATAACTGTATTTTACATTATTTCAACAGTGGTGGTAGGTACATTTTCTAAAGAACTGTTCAACTTCTTTTCTTTTAAGTATTTCCTTTTAATGTTCTACTGTTTCCCACTACTCAACCACATCACAAAAGTGCACAGGTATCACCAAAATCTAAGTATCAAAAGTAAAAGTACTCATAATGAAGAGCAGCCCCATTAGAATGTTAAATTATGGAGTGCTCAAGGCCCCAAAATATGATATTTCTTTAACCTTTTGTGTACAAGGTTGTGTACACAAGTTCTAATCTTATTCAACAACATAAAAATATAGATATTTTCTGTGACTTCAGGGCTTTCCTGTTAGTTTTCTGACCTCATGTAAATTCTATCAGGGCTTTGCAAGACTCCACACAGGGCCTTTAAAAATAACAATCACAATAAATTAAGTCTTACATTAATCATGTTTTGTGTATAAATTCAAAGTAAAATATAGTAGCAAGTACATTATTTCTCTCTGTACTGTAGTTAAATATAAGGTAAACTGGAAATACTTAAGTACAAGTACCTCAAAACTAAACTACAGTGCAGTACTTAAGAGTAATGTTCTTTTATTTTGCACACCTTGTCAATCCCACTGTAATTAATGGCTTATAACGGATCTATAATACATTGAAGGATTTATTAAACACTGATGTAGCTTATAAACTCTTTAGTAAGGGCGTCTCACTAGAAAGTGGGTCTAAAAAACTCGCTATAAATTATTTTCACCGTAATTCATACATGCCTTTGTTTCTTGTGGGAAGTAATGAGGTGAGCTCTAGTTAACAGAAAACACACAAGGCCTGTATAATTATATCATGCCACTCTTTATCTTTTGTCCTATCGGCACTTTGGTGAAGCAAAGCATATAATGAACTCATTAGTCTCAGTCACGACCCAGCTCCACGCCTGACAGAGCGGGCTGTGCAGTGTTTAGCTGTCGCTTTAAGACCGATTTCCCCCCATTGTCAAACAGTCGTGAGCAGGAAGAGGGAAACGAAAGCAGAGACCGAGGGGGCCCGACGTATTTAAACACGATGCTGCACAATAACGGTGACCGCGGCTTCATAAGGAGGAGCGCGTCTGCAGCCCGCTCACTTAAAACTGACGCACGGACACACGGAGATCCACGCGAGTGACCTTCTGATCGGATCGACGATGGTTTGACTTAATAAAGCGAGGACACACTGCTCAAAGTCGCCGCAGGATGATCAAATATACTTGAGAGACATGAAGTGTCACCTCGGCTTACTGCCTCAGGAAATGATGACAGTGTCCTCCATCATCGTTTAGCTGCTCAGAGCGAGAATTTCTTGTCTTGCGGCCATTTCAGCCGGACGCGATTGCCTGTGAATTTAACACACACACACACACACACACGCACACGCACAAAGCTTAAACCGGACAGTAACCGGCGTCTCGGAGGTTGTCGGAGCAGGTGCAGCGCGTCTTGGCTTCAGTCTGCCCGCAGACAGCTTCACAGGTAGCCGCTGAGCTGGCTACGGAACCTGAAGCACAATCTGGATCGAACTGGGCATCACATCTTGAAAATGACTTCCACTATAGAGAGGAAGACGCTGGAAGCCAATGAGTAAGTAGCTGAGCTATAAATTGAGATAATGTGTTGCTTGAGATAAAAATAAGATATTCAAGGACGCATCATCATTGAGAGGATAGCCAAACTATCTTACGCACAGTAACTGCAGATGGCTGATAGCGTGAGGTCAGGAATCTCCTGCTGTAAGGCGAGAAAAATATTTAACTTAATGTTCAAGAACAACCTGTTCAAGAGCAGGCTGTTAAGTGAGTTAAAAAGGGACTACAAGTAGCTCTGGGCAAGAAAAAGTTCAGTGTTGTGCAAAACTGGGGAAGTAGCCTAGAGGTAAACTTTCCAAGTGTAAATCATTTGTATAATTTGTATTTGTCTATAATGTTGTAGGCTTCAAATGTAAACATGTTCTTTCTTTATTACAGTAGTCTTAGTGCTTTGTGGCTGATCTACTGTATTTTAACAATATCCAATGGCTCCCTCAGGTGGACAGCATCAAATTGCAATTGTACAAGTCAGTAAAGATAGACAGCTCATAAGTGGATAAATACATAAATAAATAAAAAATATGAAAAATAAACATAAATAGACAGGTGCAAGAAATAGGAACATTAAAGACATGTCAGACACAGAGATAATGATATCAAGTGCAGAATCATTTTTGAGATCTAGGCTTTGTGCTCTGTTATTTATACAGTCTCAAAATATGAATTCCTTTATTTATTATCACACATAACAGGGTACTAACAAAAATATTTTAGCACTGAAATGTAAGTAGCCAATTAGTTGATCAACAGAAAACTATACAGATGAATTGTCATTTTTTTCATGTTAGTTGGAAAAAACAATCAATATGATGATGTCACACTGGACGTTGGGAAACTGTGCTTTTTTATTTTTCGCTAATTTAAATATTTCTGATGTCTGATTTCTGACATCAAAAGATTAACTTTTGGTCCATAAGATGTTAGAGATTAGTGAAAAATTATATATATATATATATATATATGAGAGAAAACAGTAATTTGTTGCAGCCCTGAGAATATCTGATGTTCTAACCAGTTGTCTTTCTTCTCTAGGGAGCCAGTGGATGAGGTCCTGCAGATGCCACCATCTCTGCTGACGTGCGGCGGGTGTCAGCAGAGCATTGGTGACCGGTTCTTCCTAAAGGCCATAGAGCAGTACTGGCACGAGGACTGTCTGAGCTGCGACCTGTGTGGCTGTCGGCTGGGGGAGGTGGGCCGCCGTCTCTACTATAAGCTGGGGAGAAAACTATGTCGGCGAGACTACCTCAGGTCGGTCTGGTGGTGTAATGTTGTAACATCATGATTTAATCAAGCAATTTGTGAATTTGTGCCATCACGGGACACTGATTAGCAGTAAAGTGTCATAAGAGTGTTAAAGGATGAGCCTAGTGATACAGTATTGACAACACATCTGTGACCCTCATTACAATAAACATGAGCGCTGTAGTTTATTCTGAGTCATACCTTCATACACTGTCCTGCTGCTATAAAAGGACACCAACACCAAAAGTGTATTAATCCGCAGCTGAAAATAGTTGTCGCCCTGCAGGCTGAAATAGCATTTTCATACCTAAAGAAGAAACAGTTTTTTCTCTTGCTGGGCATTTTTAGTTCACAGTAAGTAGGAAGGTGCAGAGGCAAATGAATAGTGGAGATTCAGGAGAACAAGCTATGCTGTAATTTGACTTGTGTAGGACATTTAATTTGTGTCAGGGCAACACTGGATTATCAATGAGGGACCCCAAAGGTCCCACTTCTACTGAATTTCAGATATACAGTAGTTTAATGGAAATCTGGGAAATTTTGCTACAGATTCATGTTATTAAAGGTGAGCAGATGTTTTTAATCTTCCTCTCAGTAACATGGTGACATCCTCTCATTCACTCAGGCTTTTTGGTCAGGACGGTCTCTGTGCTTCCTGTGAAAAGAGGATCCGAGCGTTTGAGATGACGATGCGCGTGCGGGACAAGGTTTACCATCTGGAGTGCTTCAAGTGTGCCGCCTGCCAGAAACACTTCTGTGTGGGTGACCGCTACCTGCTCATCAACTCAGACATTGTGTGTGAGCAGGACATCTTCGAGTGGACCAAACTAAACAACAACATGGTTTAGGAGAATCTCTTGCTCAACACAATACTTTGCCTTTTCCCACCGGCTTTAAAGGGAATGAACTATTGATAAATAATTTTTTTTTCAGCCTGTGCAGGCTTTATCATGCATCTGACATTCATATGGAATCATTTTAACACAGAAAGGAAAAGCTACATCTCTGCGTTGCTCCCTGCTGGAGACTAATGAAGACTGCACCAGCAATAAATAGTTTGTCTTCTAAGGCTTCATCCTTAAGTGCAAAAAATAATCCTGAAAATAAGAAAACATGCAATAATAGCTGTTTGATATACACACTGGAATTTAAGTATTTTAGCAACGAACAAAAACAAAACTTTTGTGAAGTTTCTTGTAGTCAAACACTGTTACATCACCTCAGTCTGGCCTGAAACATTCAGAATTTCAGTAACATTTTATTTTATTGATTGGTCATTTCCTTAAGATTATATTACTGATTATTGGCAAAATATGAATGTAAAGGCACTGCTCCATTTATATGTTGAATTATTTGCATGTCCAGCTAACCTGCTGCACTGACTGAAAGACTGTCTGGAAATAACTAACTGGAAGTGTACCAGTTGAACATGGTCTCTATTTTCTATATTGTTAGTACAAACTACATAGTTATCTCTTTACTTGCCAAGAAAATTAGTAAGACTTTATAAGGAAATTGTAGATCTGTAAAATGAGGTGTTACCAGATATTCACATTATAAATGGAATAAAATATCCATTTTGAAAAGTCCTGATCAGAATGATTGTACTGTATTGCCAGGTTGAACTGGTGACTCCCTCTAGCGATCGAGGGAACACATGCAATACTAATTTTATTGACTTTTAACATGTTTCCAGTGTCTCTTTTGTAATTGTAACAACTCTCTGGACATGCAGCCAAGACTTTTTGGATATTTACTTGTCAATTTATTAAATGAATTACAATTTAGAAAAACACTGATCATTTTTGGTGTGAGTGTTTTCCATGGAAAAATTAAAGAGACATCCACATACAAAGCTATTAAGAGTTTTTTTTTCACATTATAGTTTTTTCTGTCTTACAAGTATATGTAGTGTTCTCCGCCCTTATACATCAACCAAGGAGTTAAAAAAAAAGTTCTTTGGCAAGTGTCAGCAATAAGACACATTTACTTACTCTCACTCAAAGCAAATTGTAGGAGTACTCTCTAAAAGTAATTTTCAAGTGAGTAATTCTCTGAGCAGAGTAAGAGGCATTAGCTGTATCCTAATTCAATACTGAAGACAAATTATAAGTAAGTTTTAAATATGTAGTGTATTTATACTGGAAGTATGTAATAAGTATGTTCTAATATGTCACTATGCATAACAACTCAATTTACTTTGGTTTCAAACCAAATCAGTGCAAGCTATAATTGTGTTGCTTGTGAGTAAAATTACAGATTTTTAGGAGCTTGTTAAATACAGTCCCTGTTCTTTACACCAGTTTTTGGCCACAAGAGGTCACTAAAAGATTTAGAAATTTTAGCTGTCATGTGAATGACGGCTCAGTCAGGAATCAGGTCCTCTGCCAGGTCACAACAGACGCAGGGAGAGCTGGCTGGACATTGATCATTGCAATACCATATCAGTTAAGGGCTGCAGGATTTTCTCATAATAAACTCCTCTAGCAGGGCTAATATGAGAGCATGAAACCTAGAGAGAGAAACAGAAGAAATCGATGGTAATGAAGTCATGATGTTTTGGGCTGTTAACATCAACTGTCTTAGAATTTTTCTCCACGCTGTCTGTCTTCAAAGCTGGTGCCCTTCAGAGTGTTTCTCCTCTCTTCTTCATGCCTGCCAGCTGTCAACTGACTCTGAACTGGCCACAAGGCTTGTTCCTCCAGTGCCATCCCACAACCTCCTGCCATCCCCAGTTATCTTTACAATTATAACATCAATAGATGAACCCATGAACTGCTCTTGCGTGTGAGGTCAGGAACAAAGATGCCTGACAACACCGTATTAGCGAGTGGGAGAAGCAGCCTTAACTGACTGAAAAAGTGGCTGAATATGTGATCGGGAAACAATTTGCAACGAAGACAAAGGAGAAATAAAAGGGGAGAAGAGGATAAAGGGAGAAGAAAGAGCACAGAAGCTCAGGGATAATGCCTTTAGCTGGCTCTGACAGTCGTTTATTCATAGACGAAGGAGGAATGAAGGAACAGACAGAGTTAAAAACCCACCCAGGCTGGGATGACGCTCTTGCTGAAAGAGATACTTATGGGGAAACTAACGAGTTTTCCCACAATAGAGATGGGAATTTACTGTATAGGCACACAGAGGGATACTGGGCCTTTGCTCAGATTGAAGAATCATCAGTGTGGCATTAAGCAATGCTCGAGGAATGGCTGCGTAAAAAAAACAAAAACAAAAAATCTACTACGTGGTGGTCTCAACAACAAATTAGCTCCATATTGAACACCAGGCCTCATATATGTTGGATATCATAAATAACATGTTAACTACATAAATTAATTGAAGACACGGGGCAGTTAACCCTTGTATTTTGCTGACATTGACTTCTCTGTGAGTAAAAAAAAAACTGCAAAAACAATCATTTCTTTTCCTTCAGATATTCTTTTCTTCTGACTGGAGACACAATATTTAGATAAGTTTGCCACAAACTGGCCTAGCAAATTTGATGAGGGTAACAAAATACAAAAATGACTTGAAAGCACTGCCTTTACTCCAGACAAGGCTCGTGTGTTATATGGGCTATACATGAACAGATATATATTAATTTTCTTTGCCAAAAACCCACTTACAGACGAAGAAACATGTTATTTTATATAGTGAGCTTACTTATGTTTGAGGTAACTAACTATTATAAAACGTCAATAACAGTTAACCAAATAAACTTGTATTTAAGTTTTTTTTTTTTTTAAAAGCAATGCTAGCAGCATAGCTCAAGGGATGCCAATGATGATCTCTTGGTCAGTCCATTCACCTTTGGGCCAGACTGAAATATCTCAACAACTATTGGATAGATTGTGATTAAATTTTGTACAAGCATTCATAAACCCCACAGGATACGTTCCTCTGATTTTAGTGATCCCATGCCACGGACATTCTGATATTCTTGGCTTTTAGTGACATATCAGTTGGTAATGCTGGATGGACTGCCATGAAATTTGGTGCAGACATATATGCCCCCCTAAGATGACTCATAACTTTGGTGATCCCCTAACACCATCATCAGGTTAAATGAATTAATTCAATATTTGGTTTACAACCAAATACCTGCACCACAACTGCTTACATTCTCATCAGGCTGAAGTGTAGTTTGTGTTTACTGCTTATTAGCATGATAACATGCTAAACGTTAAATGCTAAATGTTAGCATGATAACATGCTAAACTGAGATGTGTTAGCATTTAGCTCAAAGCACCACTCTGCCTAACTACAGCCTCACAGAGCCACTGGCATGGCTGCAAAACCCTTGTTTACAGTTGTGGTCTTTGAGACCTCAAACAGAAGTAATGTGTTATTTTCGCCAGCAGACTTCTGAAACATGTCATCAGTTCAAGATCATGTCTGTCATCAAAATCATGTTCATCATGTTTCGATTAAGTAAAGTCAAGCATCAAGCTGACAAAACAATGTTAAGTATGTTTTTTGAACCATTGTGCAGGGTTTCCAGGGCCCCAACAGAAGTTTAGGGTTAAAGGAAGGTGTTCCTTTCTCTTTATCTGCTGCTACTAAGAGTTCACTGAGTTTAATGAGACTGGAGCTGAGAGAAGGCCAGGTCTCATCTCACGACGTTCACACACAACACACCGGCCTACAGAGACCCTCAGCATCGGCCAAGCGGCCTGTGTTCCATCGGCTGGCTCTCCTCTGTTGCCCTGCAGGCTGAGCTTTGCCAGAGCACTGCCCTGACTTGCACAGCAGCCTCAGAAGGACTCAATAAAGCCCTGTGCCTCTTGTGTCATCCCTACCAGCTGTACACAAGGCCGGGAGTGTAGTGCTGTGTTTGTGTGCCGAAGGAGGCCTGTTTCATCTCCAGTGCCCATGTCACAGCAGTCCCGTATGGGTAAAAACATCCAGCTGTGTGCATGGAAACCAAGGAGACTTTCTGAGGATGAAACCGCAACGGGCTGCAGCTTGTTTTTATCAAACGGCTCACCCCACTGAAACAACCACCACACAGCAACCTCACTCTGGTGCAGTGTGCAGTGTGAACAGCAGATGGCGGTTCTGGTCCAGGTAGATCCATCTTGGGGTAATACATAAGAAAAAAGGCTATGTGTGTGTGTGTAAATGTGCATGTGGGAAAAAACTGACAGGCAGATTAAGGAGAAGCTGGATTTTGTGCAGATGCCAGCTCACGAAGATTAATTATAACTGAACTGAAAGTGACGAGCCATATTCAAAGCAGTACAGACATGACAGTGAGAGTTCAACGACACCTACAAAGGAAGATGTGGTTGGACAATTATCTGCAGCACCACTGCAATTAATCATAGTGTGGCCTGTCAATGTCAAACCCATCTGACAAAATGAGTCAAGTGCTATTGATCATGCCCGCCTTGGGTTTCACTTGCACTCACAGTTTATCAGATGGAGCTAATTGGGAACATATTCAGTCTGTGGTCCTGAGAGATGTGTCTGTCAGGAGTCACATTCCTGCTTCGATTCTCTGATAGCCTGTAGCGCCTGCAGTCTGGATGGAGGACAGGCTGTGGGTGTAGAGTTTGGTTGGTGGGGGTTTGGGGTATGGCAGCACATTCAGAGGTGGATAGGTGAGTAATAAGCGTACATCCTTTAACTCTCGCCGGGAATGTCCCTCTGACTGGATTAAATATGTGCTGAAGATTTATTAGGTAGAAGATCTCTAGGGCCCCCCAAAAAACTCAAGACCTCAGCTGCCTCCACCTCCACTTTTCTCCCACCTTATATTTTCTCTCTTTCTACATCACACAATCTCACTCACCTATTTTTGCCTACTATCACAATCCATTTTTACTCCCACTATGTTTTTTTTTAGTCTTTCAAGCTTTTATTGTCCTCTCAGTCGGCCACATGTATAAGTGTGCCATGTGATGGATTCTGTGATTATTATGATGTTTACTGCTTCAGCTTGGATACCTGCAGGCCTTTATGTCAAGCAGGATCAGAGCACAGTGGTAGAAAAAGTACAAGTAAAAGTCCTGCACTTAAAATATTGCAAAAAAAATATCAAAAATAATAGTACTCAATGGAAAAAACTGCTTCCTCTACATGTTAATTATAATCCATAAGCAGCATTTTACTTTTACAGCAGAGAGTTTAACTTTTTGTCTGTAGTTTTATCTGAGAAAATGCATCATATTTAATCAGATGACAATGTGTTTTTTATGTAAAATCTTAATTTTTAATTAACTAATTATAGCTGTCAGATAAATGCAGTGGAGTAAAAAGCACAATATTTCCCCCCTGAGTTACACTGGAGTAGAAAGTAGCACAAAATTGTTTTTTTTTTTTTTTTTTTTTTTTTTTAATTACAGCTGATTGGCGTAGTTAACCATTGCAGCAATACGCTTCTTTACTTGTTACTGAAAATTTGACACCATTCACATATTCACATTCATATTTACAGTACAGGCATCACAGCAGCATCAATGTTCTTATCTTACAAATTTTCCAAAATGTTGAACTATCTAAGTATAGTACTAAAGTGTAGAACTAAATGTACTTATGTTACAGTACAACACACTTGCATTACACATTTTTCTTTTCCACAAATGAATATCGTATGTAATATCTATACAAAGATTTGATTGAGAGATCCTACAGAGTCAGTTTGAAGTTTATCGTGGAGGAAAGTCTATACATCTGCAAAGATATGCAATGCAAGTCCTGTAAATCTGTTTTGAGCCAATCTACTGTATGTTTTTTACATATGTTTCTTTGGCCATAAGTCATTTTCCCCCTAAAATGATCCCCATATGTTGAGCAGTGTTGCTGGCTTCTGATGAACCAACTACACATTGCACCAGAGGTTGTGTCCCAAAACCTGCATCAAACATGCTGGGGGAGAAAGTTCTGCCTTTATGGGATGGGGTGGGGTGTTAGGCATGCCATTCTTCCTCTTAGACTGACAGAGGCAAGCAGCAATATTGTAGAATAATAAATGTTGAGACCACAGAATATGAATTAGAAACTACAATCATGGGAATTATGTGCTTTATAACTCCCAAACCACTGACCTGTTGTGCTTTCATGGCTGAATAGTTGAGAAAATGAACCAACATGACACATGAAAACGTTATTGAGGGCTCAGTATGACCATGAGTCAGTGGATACGGTGTTAAAGGTCAAAGGTGCACTTTTGTCTGTGCTGCAAAAAGAAAGAGCTGTATATTATAGTGAGAGTTGTCCTGTCCATTAAAGTACAAAAATGATTTCTTCATGTGAATGCTGAGGCAATTTCAGAGTTATTAACAATTTAGTGATTGATTTCAGTGGTTTCTTTTCATTTAGCCAAATTGTCTCCATTTTCTCATTAAAGCACAACACCATCATGTATGTCATATTTCATCTAGACACATTATTCCTTTGACAGTAGGTGACCTCTTGCCCCACACATCATGGGGACCTCATAAGTTTAGACCTGTTCTGTTTAGATGAGCATAAAAAGGACCTCCTGGTATAAATCTAAACCTGACTCCCACCTCCTTCTCATCAGACATCAGTGAAAAGCCAGACCGTTACCAGGAAGCAGACCGTGGCAGTGTATTTCTCTTTCAAGCAATCAGTGATGGAAACTCCAATTAAGGTGGTGGAAAAAGGTGGCTACTGCTTTTAAAAAATCAGTGCAGATGTGCAGGTAAGTGACCATGCGGCAAACCTTGGCTGCACAGCGCCAAGCTCAGTGCAATTTCCGTCTCTAATTGGACTTCCCACGCAACGCCTGCTTCCAATCACTGCAGAGAGCCAGTGCAGGCAGGCACACTGGCAGGATGGTGGACCACAGTTGGATAGATTGTGAGGAAGTTCAGCACAGAAAATTGACCGGGCAGGGTTTTTAAATTACACATTTATAGACTTTGTACTGCTTTTGTCAGCGGTGGGAGAAATAAAAATAGTCCACTACAAATAAAAGTCCATTGCATTTGAAAATGTACAATACTCCTGTACTTCTGCTTGAGTAAAATTTTGCTGTAGCTAGTCAAGTCTGGCCAGTTATATCTATTGTCTGTTGTCTGTGATTTAACAAACATGCTTTCCCAAACTGCTGAAGTACCTCATGGAGATGCCACCCACCACAACACTGAATATTTGAGCCTCATTGATTCTCTACACCTGCTCGTCTAAATCTGCACTTAATGCTTAAATCCTGGCAATGCCATCCTTGGTTAAGAATTTCTCTCTTCCTTTGGATTTCCTCTCTCTCAGAGTTGCCTCACCTGGAACCAATCTGTAACACAATCAAAGTGTCCTAACATGAAAGCTCAGTTCCTTCCTTTGATAGTCCATTTCTCTCCACACTTGTTCTTTTCTCTTTTCTCTGGTAGCTCAAACAGCCATGTCTGGAAAAAATTCATCTTAAAATAGAGACTAAGTCACTAAGCATTATGCAAATTTCCTTGAAACAATTCACTGGTGCTCTGCCTTTTGCTTTTGCAGACAAAAGAATGGGGCCTTTGTGTAAAAATAAGCTCTGCATAATGAAAACTAAGAGCCTCACTTGCTGAGAAATTGAGAACACTGTCGCGAAGGCCTTGAGAAATTCGAGGCAATAAAATATAACTAGGAGGACAAGTAACTTGCACTGCTCATTCAAGTATCATTTTCAAGTATAATTTAGTGGCTTCACAAACCAGTTGTTCAAAAGCAAGCGCGAGCCAGTTTTTAATACAATAGGAAGCGTGAAAAGTGGAAAAGAGGAGTGTAACATTACTTTTTCAAAGCTTATTCTGTTTCCTCATCATTGAATTGCACTCATCCATCCTAAGCGTTGATTGCACCTTCTGGATGAGTTGATGCTTACAGTTTGCATGCTGCTTGCTCATCAGTCATCCCTCTCAGCTTCAGAGTGTGTCCAGGATCGCAGGGTGATTAAACTCTAATAGCAGCCTTTTGAGAAGTCCGGGGGGATTTACTCCTGAGTCAACATGCCAGACCCCATTTCCTCCTCACTCACTGCTGCCTCTCAACACCCAACTGGCCGCAGCCACAGTAGATCTCCACATGGAACTTGTATAGATTGTTGAAACCTTGGAAGTGACCCTGCGTAAGGCCTTAGACATACAAAGAGAAGTGTGCCAGTAAATTACCCATTTCTCCCAAACATTAGGTAATTTACTTTGATGCAGTTTTTACATTTGAAAATAAACACAGATACATAGTCCTACCGGATCCTGTTTTTTCATGTTTTACAATGCTCGAACATGTGCACATAGATGTCCCAAATTGCATATTAATGTAAATTAGAGTTTAAACAATTAGTCTATCAATAAAGTAGTTGACCGACAAAAACAATTTTGTCCAGTTTTGCTTTTTCTTGTGGCCATTTTCACAATTTTTGTTTATTTTATAAAGCAAACAATTAATTCATAAACAGAAAAAATAATGAAAAATAATGGTTAAATGGAGTTTTATAAACAAACACTTTATTTGAATGTCTGTCTCGTAACTATTCACTCAGTACACATGTAGCTATATACAGTAGATCATGGCAGGGAATCTATTGGTTTCAAAGTAGACAGAATTCTTTGAGAACTGGATTCAATAAGAGACTGAAAAATGTTGATTTACTGATTATTGATAATATGATATGCAGCAACCCATACTGCTGACACCGGGAGGAATACATAGATTTCTACTGTTAATGCCAGCGTCTGATACTTCTGATCTACATGTTACAATCAGTGTTACAACATAAACATGATTCATAAACACAATATTTCACTTTCTTCAATGACTTAGTGTTGCTCTGCACTTGCTCAGTGTCGCCTCATCTTCATGTTCAGGATGACTAATCAGTTTGTTATGAAATGCTCTTGTGCACACCACTTTTGCACTGAGTTGTGTGTAGGTTGAATGAGTCTCATCATTCTAGTCCACTAATGCTTTCATCACCAATGTTTTCACTCAGGATACTTTTCTTCACATTGTTTGTGGTAAAACCTGAGAACAGCACACTGGTAGAAAACCTATTTCTGCTATTAAAAATAATTTTGAATAATTGTCTACATAAAAGAAATTTTGGCAAATGTTATATATATTAAAGAAAAATGTAACTATATAACTATTTCAATTTATATAATATAAACTGTAAACTTTATGTTTTTGTATGAATGGGATGTAGTTAGAGAAAAATGCCAGTGTTTGATCTAGATTCATGATGGTGCTTTCCCAAGCTGTCGTCAAACAAAACTGATTGCAGCCAGCGTCTGAGATGCCTGTCATAGTGCTAACATTTCAGACATCTTGTTTTGAAACTTCCCACGAACAAAAACACAGTACCCGTTATCCAGTGGCTCAGTTGAGACAACGTATGCTGCTCCTCCATGTGACTTTAATTGAGTGATTAGATGTAATTCAATAAGCAATCGAAGGGCAATGCGCGTGAGTTTGAGGCGTAAAGCAAAAGAGCACTGGTGAGTGGAGCCTTTGTTTGTGACCCTCCATCATCGCTGCTACCTTTCAGCCTAAATCACGCAGCCTGATCGGCCTCTTGCCAGCACCCCTGTGTGGACCCCTCCACTCTAATTGTCTGGGCCACCAATTTCAGGAACCACGCAGTTTACAGGTTTAGTGCTCGGGCTTGCCATGTCTTGTGTTTGCCATGTGAGTCACTATCTTTAGACTGGGCTCAACCACACAAAAACATCCCAATTATTATTGTCTGTGAGCAGAATTTCCGCAAATCCCTTTGCTGTGATATATCAAGTTTCAGGAATGTTTGCCATCGGCTAACTCTGATAGGCCAATATTCAGTCTAAATCCATCACACCAACTTGACTGTTTTCAACAACTGAAAGAAGAAAGCTTCTTATTCAAAAAAACATCACTGACACTAGATTGTGAAATTATTCTGAATTATGACACAACTTATCCCAGCTTGAAATATTACTCCTGCGTGTGGACCCATTAGCTCCACATTCACACAGCTGTTTACTGTCAATCTGCACCAGCTCATGCAAATTTGGCAGGAAATGGCTGGCATTATAATAAAGAGAATGAAAATGGCTCGCTCCATAGCTTTACTATGATGCAGTGAAATAGTTCCATAAATTACTTCAAGTCTGCTAATTCTCAGAGTAAATCAAAGTCCCCAGAGGAGCTGAAGTCTGTAAAATATGGCTCATTACTAAACCAAAGGGACATGAGCCCTCAGTGGGATTAAAGAGTCAAGGCTGGTTATAAAATATAAAAGTAAATGTTAATTTTAAATCCAGGATTGTAGAAATGTCAGAAAATTCTCACCACCATTTGAGGAGCTGACTTGTGGAAGCAATCTTGGCAAACGTGTATATAGACAAGTGTATTATCCAACATGTGTCTTTAATGCTTGGTCAGCCCACTTGCCAACTGTCGTATTGTTAAAGATAGACTACACCCTTTTGGCTTGTGCCAAGAAGGCCCATAGATTTACAGTAATACCCTGCTGCACAATAGTGAGAGCACAGGCCTGTGGGGCAGCCAGAGTCTCTGTGCTAAAGTTATATGTTGTAAAGCTTTGTTTCTATAATTGTTACAGACTCCTGGATGCAGTGATGACTACTGAAGCTGACTTAGATCACATCTGAACCCACAAATCACAGTTAAGTCACCATCACATGCAGCGAGTTTGTATGAGCAAAATGGGGCTGCAACTGATGCTCAGATATCAACATCCTACCTATGACTGTCATAGTCACTTGTGATTTCTTACACAGTCTTTCCCTTGTTCGGTAAGAATGAAAGTGTTTAACATTAACAAAATGATTCCCAGTGCCTGGCATCCATTTTTTAAATGAGGTGGTACATTTATTGGTCTGTGTATCTTAAGTGAGTATTACAACAACAATATTTCAGCAACACAATGATGTACCATACACAAGAAAAAAGTGACACGAAATCACAATAAATAAATATACTATAATTTCAAAGCGAAGTGATAAGCTAACACTTTTTGCCACAAACCATATTTTTTTAAGCAGCACTAATCAACATTAATATAATAATATAACTGACTCCACAGTTTCCCTCAGCTCTACACAGCAGGTTAGCATCTTCCAAGTCATTGTGTTGGTTTTATGACTCACAACTTTACTGTACTGATTCAGTTTCACCACTCTCACAGCGTCGTTTTCGGCACCAGCAGGCAGCTGTTTTCAGCAAAAAATGTTCTGATAATCCCACTGTACACTACCTGCAGAGCACTAAACAGCAGATAGACAAAGTTAGCGACTGGCTGGTGAGCAGCATTTAGTAGCTGAAGAGCCAGATATTTCCCTCAGGAGTTGGAGGAGACCAAAACAGAGCTAAAATTGGGCTTATATTTGTAAGGTGGAAAGAAACACAAATGAATGCTGTTGTTGCTCCATATATGTCAAAATTGTTACTGGCAAATGTCTGCTAACATCTTCATCAAAGAAATATTGCACAGGCATTCATAGTCACCAGAGGATGTATACTAATGTCATTGGTGATACCTAGGAATCTGCTTTTGTAACTATTACAAACTGCATAGACTTGTAGTTGTATGGCTGTGGCCTTCACAGGTCATCACTTGAGTCATTTGAATCTGTTTGCCAACATGTGCCCTTGGTTTAAACCCCAAGGCAACCCTGATTAACTTACGCTGGGAGATCTGTAGTTTCTCTCAGTGTTTTTCCTGAAGTTCAAACCCCAAACAAATAGAATAATCAAGGCAACACAAGACAACAGTGAAAGCTTACACATTGTTTAAAGTGGCAGTGAACAGATGTGGTATTAGAGAGAGAGAGATGGTGACATGGGCAAGGCTGTGAACTAACATTGTCCTGTGGTGGTTGTGCAGGGGTGTGTAGGACACTGAGTCTCTGCAGCCATTTGAAAGAGGACAAGGCTGTTGTTCAACAAGTGTCCTCCGAAATTAAGTGCAGGAAGCATGACTCTGATTAAGTACCATGTGAATGAGCTTCTTTCTTGTCTCAATAAGGACATTCCTGACAATTAGGAGGAAGAGTACAGCTCTGTTTGTCTGTTGGACGCGACCTAGTCTGTTGGGTCAGTGACTACCTGGGAGTCTGAGATGCACAGGAACCATGTGATTAATCTGCATGCAGCTCTGCAGTGCCAACATGAACAAACAACAGGTGAAAAGTCACTCTCTGTTAAGTAGGATTACTAATCACAAGAGGGTTAAAATTACAGATTACAGTAAACGCTATTCGTATTGTTCATATCAGTTACAGTTGACAAACAGCTACATGTGAAACAGATAAGTCTGGCTTACAAAGAGAAACTTTCTGAATTTTCATCTTTTGCTTCATGACTGACATGTTTATTGGGCCAATGTAGTCTCTAATATGACTGGAGTTGGGGGCTTTATGCTCAGCTGCAGATCCAACCAAAAGCATAAACAGGAATGTCACTTGGTCAGGATATTTTATGGTGCAACCACAAAACCAAATCCGGATATTGCCTCCTGGGACGCTGAGCATTCAAAAACGCCAAACTCTGGCACCAGAAGCGAGAGAAAGAATGTGAGCGATGGTGTGACAAAGGAAACCAGACAGAGATAATAAAAGTGGCATGAGTGGAGGAAAATTTGTTTCTTCACAGACAGAAAAGGCAAAGAGACAGAAACAAAAGAAAGCAAAAACAAGGGAAGCAACTGAATGAAAGTTTGCTGTCTGACACACAAACGGCCAAAAATGTGTCCAATCCTCATCTGTGCAAAAGCAACTGAGGAACAGAGGTCTTTTTAAGACTATAAAACAACAATGATCACCTGGTGACCTTTCAGCTTCATCTCTACTTAACTACAAGTACATAAGGGCAGTCTGTCCTTACAGCCAAGCAGAGGCACAGCAAGACATCCAATTTTCTTTATAATGCAAATGACACGACTCTAGGAAATCAAAATGTCAGTGTCAGTGTGACTCTCCACTACTTTGATAAAGACTGAAACAACTACTAGATGGCTTGCAATTATGTCCCGCTCAGGGTGAATTGTTAATATTTTGTTGCTGAGATGTTTAGTGTTTTTCCTTTTTCATTTTGTTGTGTGTTTTATTTTGAAGTGCCTGTGCTGAACGTGCACCATCTTTTGAGCATCTTTTTGAGGTTGGCCAACAATGGTCTAACTCTCATTGGATAACTGATAAGGATTCAGCCTAGGCTGTGTTACACATTTTTACACATTCTGCAAATCAGCCTGATGAAGACCCTACACCAAAACTCACTGGTAAAATAAAGAAGATTCTTCAAGTTAGTCAGCTAGTATTCCAGAGTTGTCTTTTTTCTCGACACTGTCATTGTGAGCATGTATGGATGCTAATATTAGCATTTAGCTCACAGCACCAGTGTTCTTAAGTACAGCCTCATAGAGCTGCTATCATAGCTGTGCACTCTTAGGCTTGTCCCATTGTCTTAATCAATAACAGTCTGCATTTTGTTCCATTCATCATTTCCCCAGTGCACTTTTGTTTTAGTGTTACTTGGGTATTTTAGGCAGTTTACATCATGGAAAAACATGCATAATATTAGGTGTTATGGTTAAAGATGGAAACTGAAATCTTAATTTCACATTTTGTCTATTGTGACTCATTTTATGGTCATACTTTGCCACTTTTGGATGAACACTTAGGAAACAGTGCTGAGCAAAACGGTCACAGGAAAAATATAGGAGTGATTATGAGGGAAAAACTGTCAGCAGAGCAGAGATGGAAGGAAGTGAAGAGGACCTGAAGGGGGTCACGATAACAATCGGGTCAAGACGTACTCGATCCTCTTGTCCCTCCTTGAACATATGCAGGTCTGGTGGGGGGATGAAAAGGAGGCTGGGTTAGTCAACCAGTCACCCACAGTGTCTTCCTGTTCAACCTCCTTTAAAGCTAGCTCTCTATTGGATTAACACTGGCCTGAGGGTGAGAGTGGGTAGAGGTAACCTGAACAGAGGGGAAAGGCGGGTCAGCCAACTGTTTCAAGTGAAAGTGGAATTTGGGGCATCTGTGTTTGTTTGTAATTGGGTGGTGTTTGGGGCTGACTCTGACATCCTGCAAAGCCTAAGGGGTAGGGCAGAGGTTAGTCATCGTAGCTGCATATGCATGGGGCTTGCACCTAAAAACTACACATTGCCCACTGCTGCTGTTGAACTTTCAGCATCCTTGCTTTTCAAATGTATCACCACCAGGTTTGGGTATAAAGGTGATTTCTCTTGACCTGTGAACCTGCATCTCTCTCCTCTCATCACTCCAGCAAGTTATCAGAGCCTGCTTAGTGCGATCATGTCAGTACACCGTCACTGGCTGAGATGAAAGAAGCAAACAGGTTTCTGATGACAACTTCTCTCTTTGCCTCCTCACAGAGATGTGATTTTCTGGAGCTGGCCTCCAGTTCGCTGAGAAATGCCAGGCTCCTCTCAGCTACTTGCAAGTAAAATGTGGACATCACGCTGCCTGTGCAATATGCTAAAATCACATGACTGCAGCGTGAACTCAGATACACATGATTTTCAGCCAATATTAAAATCTCAAACTGTGTTTTGAAGCAAAACACAGACAACAGATCTCAAGATTTGCTGAAATATTAGTGTGGTGCAAACTCTGACATGGGATAGTGCAGCACTCCAGGAACGGCCTCCTATGGCCCACCTCTGAAACTCCTGGGGTGAAAGGTTACTGCTGTGACAGTGCTGGCTCATCTGAGGGTCTCTCTTTACCCCAAAAGCAAAACACCCAAGGGCAGTGCGGTGGGTTTGTCTGGCCACCCCAACCCGACTCCCCAGGATCCTGGCAGGGAAGCAGAGAACCCAGGATCAGGGCTCCCCCCTGCACAAATACAGACAGGGTCGTGGGTCATCTGGGGAGCTCACACAAGGCTTTCATCCCAGAGAAGCTCATTTCAGGGGAATGTGGCTCTTTCCCCATCTAGATAGGAGTCCTCCTTGAGCCCTGTGTGGCTGTGCTGAACCCTGGATCGACAGACATGTTCCCTCAGACCCGTTTGTTTTGTTTTGGTCCTGCATCTTTGCGCACATCGCTTCGCCTGGTCCAGACACTGCTGTGGGAAGATCAGGCTGGGTCAGCACACCACATGGTGTTCTGTTACAATGCAAACACTTACTAAAACTGTATCAAACGGGCAGATAGAGAAGACCTGGGTAAAACAATAACGCTGCAGTATTTTTGGCTATTACCTTGCAGGGTCTTGAGATGACTGCAGCAGCTGATACATTCACATGCCAAAATTAAAACATCTATGAAGACGTACTGTGAACAAAGATGACTAACATATACTGCCCACATAAATACTGTGAGTAGGAGAGACTGAAGCTCAAGTTGTGTAAGGAGTGTAATTCCAAGTGTAATTATTTATTTAGTTCCAAGCCTCCACAACCCCAAATCAAATGTTACTGGGCAATTACACTGTTTAGATACAATGCAAGCTGTGTTACGTCTAATTAAATGAACTGAGCCATTTTCCCTGCAGAAATACTGTACCAACATGTACACCAAACAGATACTCTTGCTAGGTTAAATTACAATAATCTAGACTTCAGTTCACAGATACCCTCAGAAAGGTCTACCATCATCGGCAGCTTAATTCATAATGATTTGAACGTTGAGTTTGAAGTGTAATCAGCCAACAGGTAATTTGGTCCCCCCCCAAAATCAGCATGCTTAAGAGTACTTATTGTGAATTAGAGCTTGGGTAAACAATAAACATAAGTATGTGGAAATCCAACAAGTGCTATTTTCAGACTGAAAGCATTTGACTTGCATTAGGCTGGCCTTGAATTTGAATCTTTGTATGAAATTTCTCAGGAGGTGCGCTGCAGCAGCTAGAAGGCACTGGGAAATTTGTGACTAGAAATGGTTTATAATTGCATTTGACTAATAGTAAGATGAGGAAGATATTAGAAAACAATAATTTCAGTAGTAGAGTTATAAAGTTGTGGTGCACAGAGCCTTTGCTGTTGCTTTTCATGATGATTTGGGAACAAAGCACATCTGGCTTTTTCCAGCAATATTAAAGCTAACGTCAAAATTACAGGATATTAGTGTAATCTTTTCAGAATGCTTGGCACACGGCACAATTTCTGTCTGCAATCAATTTGCACAGCATTAAGAGAGAGACTCATTATCTTCATTATCTCCCGTGTTCGTTTGTGGCGACTGAACTTCTGCAAGCTCACGCTGTAGATTCCCTCTAGCTGTCAACAACTAGTGCTCAATATATGGACGCTTAACACCAAGACAGAGATGTTTCTTCTTTTGGAATACATTACTATTGTGCATGTGTACGCGCGCGTGTGTGTGTGTGAGATTTCTGGTGATATCTGCAGCATGTGTCCACAACTGTTCCACCTCATCCTCTGAAGTCTTCCATATGTCCCATGTTTGAACAATCATGAGTGCTGCTTCAGTTTTTACATTATTAGAGCGAGGCACCTCCATGAATATGTTAACACTGTGGAGTAATAAATATATTCCACATCCAAGCTCCCAAATCTAAGATGTTTGATCTATTGTTAGCACAATCCCTTTGTCAAATGCTTTAATCAAATATTCCACTGAGGTGACATAAGCATAGATTTGATGACCTTGTAGGGTCTTTGTATTGAAACGTTTTTTTTCTGTTTTTTTTCTTGCATATACATCAATGTCACAATTCAGGAAGACAGTGAATCTGGCTTAGTGTTGTACACAAGGTATTTGTTTCTGTTATTTGAATAATGGTAACAGTGATAAGGCAGCAAATAATGATTATTTTCATTACAATTAATGCCGATAATTTTCTTTCAGAATCTTAATTTGAAAAAGTTCATTTTGGTTGTTAATTAATTGATGAATTGTTCTGTAAGAAAATAGAGAAAACTGCTCTTCATAATTTCCCAGCGCACAAGGTGATATCTTCAAAATGCTTGTTTTGTCTTACCAACAGTCTAAAACCTGAGAGTATATTTTAATCATGATATATGACAAAGAGCAGCAGCAAATCACCTCCTCTGAGCAGCTGGAAGCAGTGAATGTTTGGCATTTTAGCTTGAAAAATAACTGAAATTATAAATCCATTATCAAGACAGATGTCACTTCATAGTCTGTCATTCAACTGATCAATTAATTGACTATTTGGTTTAGCTCTAAATATAAATAATCCTAAAGCTTCCAGTAAAGCTCAAAACATAGTTAATTCTAAATTTCAACAAGACAAATGATCAAAGATCAGCCACCAGCACAAATCTGTTAGATGATCATTTTAGCCCTAAATAATGAATGAATAGCAGCAGTAATGAATAATCCTAACCTTAATCCCAATGCAGCAGTAATACAAAGCTGAGGAAATGGTTCGTTACAAATTTCAGTAAGTGAACAATACAAGAGAAAATTACTAAAACAAAACCTAAACTCCTTCTTTCTTTAGAAAATCAAAAGCTGTCAGACTCTACCCACATTAATATCTTCATTTTATTATCACATAAAACAGAGAAAAGCAGGAAACCCTCACAATTGGGAAGGTGAGAATAGCGAGAATTGCTTTAAAATTGACAAAAACAATTAATTAATTGTGTTATTTATAATTGTTTCAGCTGTAGTTGGTACATATGTTTGAAAACACTAATAAAAATAGTTTACTTTGGTGAAGAAACTGAGGTTGGGAACATTATTCCTCTACATCCTTGCTCATGTATCTATATTCTGTGTTGGCTGCTGCAGCGATGATGGATGGAGGTGTACTCCTGCGTGTCTCTCACTCATGGGTTAACTATCCATAGCTAAACCAGATATAGAGCTGAGAGATGAAGAGAGCACAGCATCCCCTCTGTCTGCCCCTGCTTGGTCCTGTTTATTGAATTATACATCAGTACAACCGCTGCCTCTTTTTTCTCTCCCCTCATCTCTGCTTAATTTGATCAGAGAATCTGCTGATGCAGTGTGTGCCCGGCTCATGTGAAACCAATTTAAAGCTACACATAAAAATCTGGTGTCTCTTTTACTCTCTCTCTCTCTCTCTCACACACACACACACACACATATACGGAGGGTGTGGTGTGTGCTGTCTGTCAGAGATGCAGAGATGAAGGGACCCCCCTCCTGGTAATAATCTGCCATTATGAATCTCAGTGGGGAAGAGCAGCTGATATCTCATCCACAGGTGAGAGAGGTGAGATTTTTCTAAAGCAGAAAGATGTGGCAATGATTGTGAGTAGGGCAATGTTTACAAACTGTATGTGGTTTAAAGGACTGCGTATCTATCTCACATGCAGATAAATATTGTGACAACATCAAGGCTCATCATCTTGTTGCTGTGGCAACGGTTTTGTGGACGGAACAAGCAAATTGACAAGCCATGACCCCATCCTCATCTTATTAACATGACTCATATTCTGTGTCCGTCAACCTGTGAAGTTACACAAATAAAAGTCACAACAAATCCAACACTTTTCACTGGGATAAGTGAAAACAAAGTACTCTAACAATTAAACAATTAGTTACAGCAGTCACACCCTTGTGTGCTAAAAAGCACAACAGCATATAAAATTACACCACTGTAATAGTTTATGTCTAATATGGTTTTTCCATGAAAAAGTTCAGTTTACGGATGAAAAATTCTTCAAATTACATCTACTCCTTCCCCCTCACTGAAAAATCTAGTAATGAATATACAAATAGTTTTCATTTCAAAAGTTTAACTTCTGGATGCAAGATGTCCCCTACATCACCATGAAGTCCATTCACTGTGAAGTCCATTCAGTATATTGTATGTTGAACTTTCAAGTCTCCACACCAGACAGTGACTGGCTTTTAAGTAAGTTGTAATGTCACAGAATCATTCTTGCACATACATATTTTAAACTCAATTTTAAGGTGAGCACCAACAGACCTTCTATCATCAGCAGACAAATTTGAAAACAGTCTTCTAGTTTCCAAACTCTGCACATGCAGCACTGCGCCAAACTTCTGGGCACTTTGGATGTTTAGATTCTTATCCATCACGCAATACCATCAGGGAGGCGTCTGATCGGTCCCAAATTCATTTTGCAGCACGGCAACAAGCCCAAACATACAGCCAGAGTCATAAAGAACTATCTTCAGAGACGACAAGAACAAGGGGTCCTACAACAGATGGTCTGGCCCCCACAGAGCTCTGATCACAACATCATGGAGTCAGTCTAGGATTACGTGAAGAGACAGAAGGCTATATCCACCGAAGAACTGTGGCAAGTTCCCCAAGATGCCAGGGATATCCTACCTGCCAAGTATGTCGAGTGTAAGTGTACTGAGGAGAAATTGGTGCTGTTTTAAAGGGTGGTCACACCAAATACTGAGTTTATTAATTTTTTTCTGTTTTTTCTGTTTTATTTTTGAAAGCATTCGCACTTTACTTTTTGTGCCTAAACCTTTTGCACAGTACTGAAAATCAGTCTACAGACTGAAGGTAAAACATCCAAGTGAAGTAACAATAAACAAAGCACATTTTTGAGGGATGGGACACTCAATATAACCTGCAGCCGCAGAGAGAAAAGAGCTATGTTTGTAACAGGGACGACTGCAGCCATACACAGAGAAACATCACCCCTAAAATAGACTGTGGGACAAATGAAGGCGAGACACTGTGAGATTTCATCTGCAGCAGTGATGTGACAGGCCCGGCTGTGGAGGCTCTGTTGGCTTATGAATTCCCAGCATTCCTATAATTACTTAAAATTCCCATCTATGGAGGGGATTACAGGAAACAGGTTTGAGTCCAGCTCCAGTCTCAAGTGTGTTGTTGCTGAATGACATCAGAGCATCTGCACAACTAAAAACTGCACACAGACAACTACAGAGTTTGATTGTCATCATTCCATACATGAGTAGCTCTATGAGACACATATCAGCACACTTAAAAAAAAAAAGTTCCCATAAAGCATAACAACAATGTGGGCTTTCCCATCTCCCATGCCTGGCCTTTCCCACAGCCAAACTGAACATGGCACTGCTGAGACATAAAGTCTAACATAAAGCACTTTCTCCAGCCCATTACTCACACCGCCACGCCTCTCACACAAGAAACTGATAGCCCAGAGGAGTTTTTCAGGGACCCTGCTGCTGATACACACAAGGCCAGTGCCAATATAAACCCCAGAGGCTCTGAGCTGCTGCATCAGTGCAGAGCCCGTCCCCTCAGCAGCGAATACCTGGAAGTTAAACAGACAAGTCACCGTTTAGTGGAAACCTTTTAGAGAGAATGCCATGCTTGAGTGATGTATATCTGTGACAGCTAAGACTTTAGCCTGTGGCAGTGGAATGGTTTACATTAAGGGAGGCTTGGGTATATATGCTGCAGTCAGAGGAGAAGTCTGCCATTCCTGTTTGTTTAGCCGTGTGACAAACCTGGATTTCTCATTTCTACTTTCTTTACCGTGACACTTTTATCTTAAAATTCTGCCTCAGCTTTTTCTTCCAGAGTAGTGATATGAACTACAAAAAGGAAACATAAAGAGATGTGACCAAACATACAACTTCCACTTCATAGCCTCCTTTTACTTTTGTATATATTTGTAAAGCCAAATGTTCTCATAAGAACGCAAACACCAGGCCTGTACAAATGTGTGTGTTTCTCTTTTTTACATGCCCATACTACTCTGTAAATACAAGTAATACCTAAATGAACTGCAAATAAATCCCTTCATTTCTGTTTATGCCAAAATAATGAAAGAAAGCTGGTTTCATTTTAGTACTAGAAAAGAAAATCAGAATAAACCTTACAACACCAAGAGAGATTATTTAGAAGTCAAAGGCAACAGTGATTTGCTGTTTTAGCAAACAAATATAAATGTTACACTGGAGTCCTTTGAAAACAGTCTAAAATGTACAAATTAAATAAAAGAAATCAGTTGCCAGATAAAGAGCTGACATGTTTGTCTCGTCTATTTGCTTGTGTCAATCACATAGAGTCGATATGCAGAAGTCAAGAAGCTTTCAGATGCTTGTTAATCACTGAAGAAAAAGATCTTCTGAGGACTTTTCATTAGAGACATGAAAACATAAAATCGACTGAAGTAAGCTGCAGCACTGAAAGCGAAAACACCCGGAATGAATAACCTAAGGATAGCTTTAATTTAGCCTCATATTAAAAAGCCGCAACATAAAATAAATAAATAAATACATGACTAAACAAAAGTTGGGGTCGGTGTGGTGCGCAGCCAAAGTTAAACTCATTACGCTGTATTGGAAATAGCTCTTTACAGGAGACATTTACTAATAAACCAATGAAGAATATAGTCAAAGGTCTCGTTAACGAATACCTGCACAGCGAGAGAGGTGCCAGTGGTGAAAAAGACTACACCGAAGAGACTGCACGTGCACTAGGCCTAAGCCAGTAGGTTATATTGTGTGTATGTTTTTCGTTTTTTGTTTTTTTTTAACTGAGCAATTTAATTTTTACATTTCATAATGTGACCTCCTTACAGCAAGAAACTTAATAGATACTAAAAGATTATTGCTTTTGGGGAGGGCCTTTGGATTAGAAGTCAAAAAGCAGCCAGAGCTTGTGATTTTAATAGTTTGTGGTTGGATCATTTTTATCTTTTATTTTTGAAAAAATGTAACTAATCCTCCTCCTGGCTGAGCTGGACTGCAGATGTGGCCGACATCGAGTTGTGTAATCGCGACACGAAGACACGAGTTATGTCTCCGGTCATAATTAATCCGTTAATTATGACTGGGGAGGGAGAGAGAGAGAGAAAGAGAGAGAGAGAAGGGCGGAGTGAGTTTCATCTTTCATACTGAATAAATCTGCAATCTTTAGGACCTGAGAGCCACATTTCAGACAATTACAATTATTTATTAGAATTAAGAATTATTAAGTTTCGTTTCTTTAAAATAAAATTTAGGCATGGGAACTTGCAACAATGACCACGACAACAACGATAATGATAATAATAATAATAATAAATATAATAAGTTTGGTTCTTGATTAGACCTATTAAACTAATGACTAATTATAGGCTACGATTGTATTAATATTTTTTTAATATAATATTACATAGGGCGACAATATTTGTGTACTAATCAAAAACTTTCTGTTGTGTCGGATATAAACTGATATGTTTTCCTCATTTATTCAAACTGATGTTAATATCCTAAAAATTAAAGACGTCAATTGAGACAATTTATCCAAATTGACTACTAACCGGCATAAAGGCCTATGTTGTTTCCTTAAAACCCGCTTTAATTCAAATTTTTAGAGCCAAGAAAAGGAAAATTGCTGGCGTGGCGTCGTTTTACCAAATTGTCAAGGCGTAGGAAGCCAAGTGTTTCAATGAGCATCATAGGCTTAATGGTTTATGATTAATTTAATATTAAGAAGTAGACAATTTTGAAAAGAAGGGCTGAGAGTTGTTTGCGATGATGGGTTCTAATTCTCCATCATTATAAGCGGATGTATCCGCAATGACACACTCTTTGACTTCTCACATCAGGTCCTGGTCAAACCGTTAACGTTGTTTGGTTTAATATAGGTCTGTAAAACAAATACACAAAGAAAATGTTTACTTAATATTTAAGCTTAACATGACTTCATGCGCTGTTATTGCTCTAAATTCCCGGCTTGATCCTTGTATTTACACTTCATTTTAAGGTGCTCTTTCTGCACTTTGAAATCAAGGAAAACACAAATTAGATTTTCCACTAACACACACTAATACACGACTGTGGCTCCCCTGACAAATATGGAAACAACGCCATTAAAACGCCTTAAAGTTTAATATAAAGAGTGACTTTAAAAAGTGAGAGGTTGGGGTGTTCAGACATGCAGCAGCAGGAATCAAAGCCGTTATATTCATCCTCTAATTACATTAATGTCATGTGTCGTGTCTCCCGCGTGTTTACCAAAAAAGCTTTCCCCCTTCTGAGCTTGACCTCCCATTTCTACTGGCTGCATAATAGAGCAGGCTGAAGCTCGGTGTGGGCCCAACTTCAGATGTATGTGGAGCCTGAAGGTCGGACTGCTGTGTGTGTGAGAGTGTGTGTCAGATACACTGTAGGCTACTGAGGCGGCATCAGTTTGAGCGAGGTATTTCTCTTTACCCCGACAAACCTTCAGGGGGCTTTTAGCATTTGTTCAGTCTGCAGTCTCTGGAAAACATCTGATTCATTTTTTAACCAGTCCCAGATGCGGCAGTGTGAGAGTGTGTGTGCATGAGCGCGTCAGTGTGAGTTTGTCAGTGCATGAGCATTTGGGGAGAATATCTGCTGTCTAGAGAAGGGGAGGGAAAGAAGAACCGTGTGGATTTTTTTTAATATAACTTTTTAGGTATGAACGCAGATACGTGCGTCTCATACTGCGATATGACATCGATGGATTCATATTATAGCACGTCTACTGCGCAAGGTAGGGATCACCAGGCGAACCCGTTCAGGACTTTCCCGAACACTGAAACCAAATACAGCCCCACGTTCATTCCGGGTAAAGGGCAGGCTTACGGAGAGAAGTCCCGGAGTCCTTTCCAGTCGGAGTGCCAGTCGTTGGATGGCGCTGAGGAGGGCACCTTCAGCAAATACCAGCTCTTCATGCAGCGACCGACCTGCAAAACTCCACCCGAAGGTAGCAAGCTGCACCCGGACAGCGGCCACAACGGGACGCTCATTCCCTGCTATGGTGAGTGCGCACGAGGGAGGCACAGAGTGGGACTGTATGGGGCAACATACTGGGGCTGAAAACGCATGAATGCTGAAATGGTGAGTGCATGACAAGAGGGGATGTTTGCAAGCAGTGATGGAAATTTACTGTAAATGTCAAACACACCATCTGAAAGTCAGAATGTGAGCGCGAGGGGCAGAGAGGAAAACCACCAGCACTCCCATCAGCCTCCTTCTACTTCCACTCAACTGAATTGTGTGAATTTCTAACATTGATTCACATGTAATTTAACTGAGTGAAGTAGCAGCGAACTATCAGGAAAATGTTTGGATATATCCCACTTCTTTTTGATTCACTAAGGAGCAGAATCCCTTAGTTGTAGCCTATTATCTCGAACATTTAGAGAAGCAGATAAACTGTGAATGGGATAAAACAATATGAATACTCGTGAATTTAAAAGGTAACCCCGAGTCAATTAAAAATATTTTACAGGTTGTAGGTTTGCAAGGTGAGCTACAATTTAAGGATTAATGTATTTCCTTTACGAGGAGAGAGTGATTTGGCTGGGGGGGTGATTCAATTTTTGGCATTTTTAATGGATGTTTGCCATTTTATGTTTATTGTCCTAATGACGTTAACAGACTACAAGTCAAAGTTTTTCCGTTTTTACCATCACATCACTGCATTTTCAGTTTCATCCTTGGTGAAACCGCAGCATCACTGTCACACATCTCACTGGCCTACAACTGCAGTCTTTTCTTGTTTGTATTTTTTTTTTTAACATAAAATTCTCTATGTTACTAATAAATACAGGCATGTGAGGAATCTGAAATTTTAATATTCAAGTTATCAAGTAGCCTACAAGTCACCGAGGCACGTCTGCCCACATACATACATAACACACACACACACACACACACACACACACGCTCAAACGGAAAATCCAGGGTTTGTGTGGTAAAATGAGACAGGCAACAATTCTACCACGACGTCCATTATTTTCACTGCACTATTTATTTTCAGCATAGATTCTTTAACAATAAATAGAATAACTGAACGACAACTGGCGCAACTCTACCACTGTCTCTGAATTACAGAGTAAACATTTATTCAACAACTGCCCAAGTTCGGCCAAAATCTCACATTTTGTGGACAACAAATAAAAGGCCAATTCAATAATTAATTTAAATTTTTAGAGACTACCATAACATCCTGATAAACAGCATTAGTTTAAAAAGAAAGCTGCACAGCCTCACGGGGTCTTCGGACAATTCGTTGCACTACAAATGTATCTTCAGGCCGTTTAAAGAAAACAATCTATTTTACTATCCATTTTATGAGACACAGGGCTTTAAAATAAAAAGAGAAAAGCCTTTAATTGAGTAAACGAAATGGACTCAACCCACCGTGTGTGACAACAGGTCAAAAAGGCCGTTAGCCTAAAAAGGATCCTTTAAATATAATAAACCTTATAATTGTAATATTTGTATAATACATTATTGCATACTTTAAAAACTACAATAAAAAATAATATTTTGGTTAGTTATCAGAGTATGGACCCGTTGGCGCCAATAAATTTCCAGCCCAGATGTTTAGCATGATGTTACAGAAGAAAACATCTGTGATGATCATGGCTGAAATTTGACGCATGTTGATCGAAACTTGTGCAGCAACTCAACCTTTAAATCCACAGTTTAATCTACGATTTGAGCTGCGAGGTACATTTAGTACTGTTCAGAAACAGAGACTAAACACTGGCACAAATAAATTTAAATACGCTGAATGCTTAATCGCGTGTTAAGTATATTTAAGTATTAGGTGTAACAAATAAAACTGAACTGCCCTAATTCTGCTCAGTGGGACCAATTACAACAAGACCTGCAGTATAACAATTTTTTTTTGCGCAGTAGCCAGTACCACACTTTGCCAAAACACATCCATAAAGTGCAAAGTAATCTGTTTTCCTGAGAAACAACTGGAATCACTCTTAATTTCAGGCTGAACTGTCACTTTTTCAGGAGTTTGAGAGCAATGCCTCCAACAGACTGGAGCACCCCTGCATTGAAGTGAACTGATTTGGCAAGTGCATTGACAGAACCATTTAAACACCATCATTAAATGCAACATGCCTCCCTTGAGGAGAGCTCTGCAATGTTATTATTGAAAAATGTTGCAGCCAGATGAAGGCATCGTGGCCCTGGGGAGGATACTTTGGGGTCTTGCCAAAGCCTCAGGCGTCAACAGGCTTGTGCTGTTATGTGTGGTCCTCAATGGGAGATATATTGCTCAATGCTGATGCTTTATCTCCATCATGATGACAAAAGTCCTCTCTTACCCTAAGGGAGTTTTCTGTGTGGCAACTGCAGCTACAAATGTAATACTGTTTACATGGCAACACTTTGTATCTGTGTCATTCTGGGGATGTTAGTGCATTAACAGTGTTTGTGTGCACCAAAATATATTTAAAAAAAGGACTAAAAATGTGTCACCAGCTATGTTATCTCCTTGCTAAAAATATTTACATTTAATAGATAAAGAGAAGCAAAGGTGATGATGTAGATTTACTGCACATATTCTGTTGAAATCAGGACGTGTATTATGTGAAAATATTTTTTGGCACCTGCAGCATGATATTCACACTTTTAATTGAGGACAATTCCAAACATTTTTGTTAATTATTTCTTAAAAATCACTTAATTCTAGTCCCACTAAGTCTGATTCAACTGCGGTAAAAGATAAATCAAATCTAAGGGCTTGAAAGCGATTCTAAAATTCACACTCAGATAATCTTATACATTTTTTTCAGTTTAATCTCTAAACTCTCAGGACAGCATTTTGGAAGGTTTAATTTTTTTTGTGTGGATGAAAATCACACTTTGTCCCAACCAGATTTTATATCATATTTTATAATCATATTCTTTAAACTACAAATATTGCCTCTGAAAGAATGAATCAACATATTTCTGCACAGTAGTACCTCAGGCTGGCAGGTTTGTTCATTTAAGTGCATGCTAATCAGTGAGACTGTCCCACAGCGAGGAGAGGGATGGAGCCGTCTACCTGCTCACACAGCGATGAATGAAATAAAACCCCTGGAGCTGATCGAGTGCTGAGGAATGCAGGTCAGCACTGCAGGAGAGGTCCGCATTAATCTAAGGCAGATGTGCATTACTGGCTCCTATAGTTATTATTCATACTCCCCAAACATCAGATCTCCAAAGCTACGGAGAGTCTCTGAGATGACAAAGTGGGACTGGTTTACATAACCCTGTCTCAACAATACCTTGTACAAATAAGCAACGAGTCAGAAATGGACATCAAGATTGGGTAATGATTTGAGAGACTTGGGAGAAATGAGAGGGTTTCTGGGAAAGCCGCACACGTGTGGGAATGACTGTTTACATGCACGTACTTTACTGAACTCTATGGCTTTGAGATGCACTGCATTTATGCATTTTGTGTTTCATAATTTGAACTAACTTTCAGCTTTTATCCTTGATGCAGACTTACAGCTGACACTGAGAGACTGTTGAGTTTTGTGAATGCAAACTTACATGAAAATATTATCACACTTTCTTCATAAATTTAAAAGAATGGAAGTGGAGCTAAAGCTAAATCTTAAAAATCATGGTGTTTATAGGCTTGTGGTTGATACTGAGGTTGGGCTGTGCATTGCTGATACACAATGGAAGTGGTTGTGGGAATAGTGGTACTTACTTAAGGCTGTTTGTATCTCATCTTTGTCTTAAACCAAAGTAACAATTTGAAGAAAACGTATATTATTTAACATTTATAAAATATGTCTTTGTCAATCTTTGTACTTTCAAACATCCCCTCCTCCCTTCTGTGGCCCATCGAAGCATCCTGTGATATGTAAAACATTTTTCTCAGCGTATGAAAACCACAACAAGACCCCCAAAAAATCCTGGCAGCGTTTTAAAAGCATCCTGTCAAAATATAGTACTCTAAGTACATGTTAAAAGGCTCGGGGAAGTGATGTCACAGGATATGCATGTGCTGATGACTAACACATTGGGTCGATGTTAACAATAAGCAAATGCCAGAGCGACACCTGTGATCGTGCATGCCGGCATGTGTCTGTGAACCAGAATAAATTAGAATATGTAATGAGAGCATGCTTGAAAGGATGAATTCCTGACTTGTTAAAATGTAATGGCTTATATAAATGTGTGACTCAGGACGTAAAGCAGCAGCAATTTGCCTGCCGTGAAAGGAAAAGAAAGTTTCATTTAGCTCTAAGAACTGGTGTTTCATTAGGTGTTGTTTTTCTCAGGGTTGGATTAAAATCTCCTCTCATTACCGCTCAAAGCAGTTTTCTCTCATGCTGCCATGCAGCTAACACAGTATGCTTTGGCCTTCACCTTCGGCCACCTCTCTTGCAGGGGAAGGTAACTCCCCACCGCCTACCTGAGATCTGCGTGCAGGCCAGATAATAGAAACGCTCTGGAAACTTTAAGCAGCTGGTGTGCATTTTTATTGATTCTTATCAACTGCCTATCAGCTAAATCTAGACCTAGAGGTCCTGAATAATGAAAACGTGGCCACACAGTCTCATGGTATGGTCAAAAAAATGGATCAAAGCTCATTGCCTGACAAGTCACATAATGTAAACTCAAGAAAGCCAACTGAAAGTATGACTAATGATGGAAACTACTGGGCAAGGCAAAAGTACGATGATCGCTTTTTAGGTCCATGATTAACAATAGTTCTTTTTCTTTTTCTCAGCTTACTTTCAACAGAGACACAGCTCATTTTGCTTTGATATATTTTTCAAATAAAAACCAGTGTTGGAAAGTAACACAAATCATCATCGGGTGACACTGCCTGCACCACAAACTTTAATGCTGCCTGCAAAGAGGCAAAAATACTTCATAAAATGTGATTTAGACTGTATAACTGTGATAGTGGGAAAACAGGGAGAGGTTACAGATGATGACGTCAGTTCTAATCACATTTAATTTCAATTCCTTTTCATCTGAAGCTCCACTTTTCACTGAATGTTTTTTCACCAAACCCAAACAATACAACACACAATCACAGCATTAAAATGTTAGAATAACAACTTAACTTCATCTCGACATACAGAGGTTAATGCTTTGCCTGTTGAGTATTTCTCTGCATTGACATGTGACATTACATATTTAGCAAATCCTTAAAAACTCTCCATTTAAAATCTGAAATTTTACCAATTTTATCAAGCTGTTGCACACGGCTTTCCTTTAGGAGGAAATGTATGTATTTCCCCCACTAACTACATTCCAAAAAAATTTACAAAATATTACAAAAAAAAAAAAAAACTCTCATACTCCTTCTGTGGACTTTGATATGAGACAGTGACAGCCACGGCCCAAGGTATTATGACAGTAGTGAGGTCATGATCGTGTCAATTTATCAGAAGCTGAGGCTGAGCAGAAAGATTTTTTGGTTTCCCAGGGAATCTGCATTCCTGCGTGAGCCGCTGGCATAGATCTCTCCTCAGGAACATCTGGGAGCCTCCCTTCCACTGAGGAAACAACAGTCAACATCAGGTCTTAGACTGTGCTAAGGGAAGAATAATCCAGCCCTAAGCATGTCTGTGAACCAACAAGGAACACAGAATTAATAGTCACCTGTTGACGACCAAAGCCAATGGAATATTTGACTTTATTTGGTCAATATAAGGTGTGATAAGTGGAGAGCCATTGTGGTAGACTGCTATCAGCTTTGAGTGTTTTGGGAGAACATTTTAGAGCACTCTGTTTAAAAGCATTCCCTTCCCTATTTAGTGTTTGGTCATTAACCCTTCCCCAGGTTACTAATTTATAGTGTTTCTTTTATTTGGCTTCACTTGACCCTCCCCGTCCCATTCCATAAAAACTGAGAGGGTGCCCTGTTGCTTTACAACCAGTTAAATTACACTTTGATGTTTTCTCTCTGTTTTCAGCAGTGATTAAATTGCTGACCCTAGTAAACATCTGACCTCAGCTAACTGAAGAGGTCTGCAGCTTGTCACAGAGTAACTCTGGCAAATTGCAGGATCAGCCGGCGATATTTGGAGCCATCATATATGTACGTTGATGAACGCTGAAACGAGAACAACAGTCAAAAAGGCATTCCTCTGAATGCCAAAAAACTGGAGCCAACAGAGTGGAATCTTGGCTCCCAAAAGAAAGCAGCGTGTGATGGCAGTGTTCTCCAGAACAGCGTGCAGAAGAGACAGCTCAGCATGCGGGAATACTGGAAGATGTTTGTGGCAAAGGATTCTGTGTGGTTAGCGTGACAGAGAAAAGAGAGATGAGTTTCGAGTACTAGACAGAGAAAAGATGTTGATTAAGCTGGAACTGTTCTAATTAGTGCCGTGTAAATTGTGTAAAGTGTTTCTAGTGTTTGTGCTAAGCTAAGCTAACTGGCTGCTCTACTATACAGACATGAAAGTTGCATCGACCCTCTCATGTAACTCTTGGTGAGAAAGAAAATAAGAGTATTTTCCCATTAATTCTATAAAGTTCTGTATAAGGCTGAAAACCTCAAACAGTTCCACCCACCAGCCCATCATCTTCCCAACCCTCATCTGTGCACCCAGCTGGACTCGTTGCCTAACAGGATATATGCCTTGCTTAAGGGCATAGTTGCATTTTCTCTCACAGATGCTAAACAGGAACCCGGAGTTGACCTGCCTTACTTCTTAACATTGGATCCATGCTCCTTGCCCATGGGTAGAATGAAAATATTGCACAGTGCTTGAGCACAAGAGGCCAGTGCAGGGGTTGGTGATGTCAGAACATCTGCCTGCGTGGAGACTATAAGAGGGTCTGACAGGTGGGCCACAGCGATATGAGGTCATGAACTCCAGCTGGGCGAACTGTGTTGTTCCATTAGCGTCTCGGTCGGGGCAAGTCTGAGCCAGAGAGAGCAGGGGAGGGCTGCTGCAGTTTCGAGGGGATGACTATATTGACATCTCATTGTGGGACACTCTAGCCAAAGGCATACTAATCCATGAAAACAAACATGCATGCTGCAGACAGCCACCGCCTAGCTTCATCACTCTAAAACTATTCAGTCATCTAACTAACCACTGAAACGCTTGGCTCAGAGAGTCACCAGTGCCACAAGGTGTCAACTCTCTTTCACCCAATGCACTGAGTTTCAGAGAATGACATCACTCATAACAAAAATGCGAAGTGACAAAGTAAAATGCACACACATTAGCACATAACTATTAAGTTAATCATTTTCAACTTGCTCTGCCTCAGAGACAAATGCTGTTGGACTTAAGTAATGCTAGTGTTGCACAAGACTCACAAATCTGTTTATGTGGAGGAGACCATTATGTGCTGGTTTCGGACCAATACAGTTGGGACAGGGCGCTCCCCATGCCCGTTCGCAGGAAAGGCAAACAGAGAGCCTGACAGAGCACACTGTTCTCACTGGCCCACAACCAGAGCCCTTCAGCTTATTTATTCACACGGCTGTTTGTTTATTGAAGGAGAAGGGACAGCTTTCTTCATCTCCTAAAAGGAAACAAAAAAGCTGGCATGCGCTGACAGGAACAGAGCGAGGTCTGTCACAAAATGGACGCTCGCGAAATTGAAGGTGACAAACACAATGTTGTTTACATCTGAGGGGCACTGCTGTGGGGCGAGCGTGGTCAGCCCCTGTACACAAGGCCCACCATACACGGCGTCGAGACGGAGCGGGTTTTGCGCGGCTCGGATTTCACGTGGCGTGATTGAGAGATGTGACGGGGGAGGGCTGCGATGGCTGTGTCAGAGGTCACACCAATGTGTAGTGACATACCTTTCAAACAGAAAAAGATGTTTCTCCTCTGCAAATTTTAGACTTTGCTGCATGCAGACAAGGCCTTTGAACCTTAAAATAAAACATTACAGAGGAGATGTAAGCTTAAAGCGAATGTCATTTTGTGTGGATGTTGTAACGTGATGATGAGCAGACACACTCACTGTCTTGAATGCAAGGCCCCATGGTTTCATTCAGCCACATTTTAAAGAAAGCATTGCTCTACTGAATATTCCAATTACAGATTAGTAACTATAATTATAGGACTATTATTGACAACATGTGTCCCTCTTTGTTCGGCTCGAAAATGGTCAGAGAGTTGGTTAAAATAGCTTGTTTGAAAATAATATTATTACAGTAAGAATATGATTTGTATTATATGTAAAGCCACAGTTTTGATAGTTCTTTTGATTTTTCATGCTTAATATGAAAATCGTATGAATGGCGCACTTCACCCGAAACCAAAATTGGTCAAATGTGACCACAGTGTAACATACAAAATTTTGAGCAGTGCTGTCAATTCCCATCACAGAATTAAAGGGCTACTCCAGTCATTTAGTGTTATTCTTTCACAAAGTTGGGGGGCTTACAAAAGACATATCATAAACAGTAATCAAAATTGAAGCTATAGAAGCGGACTTTTATTTTCTAGCAAAGGTCAAGCTCCATAAGACCTGGATCCTACATTTCCCATAACACAACTGGATAGCAGCTTTTATTAGACCCACGTCTTTCAAACCCTGATGTTCCATTTGTAATGCGGCCTTAATATTAAATAATTTGAAGACTTAAACACAAGCTGAGGAATTTTTTTCAAACTTTGGTCCCTCCAAAGCCACTGAATACATTATAACTGTTTTCATAGACCGAGTATTATGTCTTTTTTGATCAAACCACACCACATGTGTAAAATTGGTGAAGTACTCCTTTAGAAAACACCAAAACATGATTGATCATAACCTTCCATGCTTCTTTCTGTGTCCTCCTTCATTTCATACATACAGGAAAAGACAACAGCGGCCTGACTGAGTCTGAATTGCCCCCGAGTGTCGACCCTCCTGGGATGGAAGGCAGCTACCTGAACCTAAAGGAGCCCGGCGTGAAGGGACCGAGTGAGCGGCCGGGCTCTGACCTTTCTAGCCCTCTGGACAAAAGTGAGGCTGAGAGCAACAAAGGCAAGAAGAGACGCAATCGCACCACATTCACCAGCTACCAGCTGGAGGAGCTGGAGAAAGTTTTCCAGAAGACACACTATCCAGATGTTTACGCCCGGGAGCAGCTGGCACTGAGGACAGACTTGACGGAGGCTCGTGTACAGGTGAGGAGGGAGCATACACCAGGTTACAGGCAAAAAAAAAAGAAAAAAAACCCCCACTCTTTATGCATTGAAATGAACCAACAAGTCCTTCAAATTAAACGTCCAAATAGGTTCTTTGTCCATGCCCTCGAGAACAGCACACAGAAGAAATGGAAACATTGCGGTTTGGGTAAAGGTTAGAGGAGCTTTGTCGTCATGTTTACAATAATAAACACATGGTTAAGGTTTGGGAACAATCACAATCACGCTTAAAACAGGGTTGATTGTAGATTTCAAACAGGAAATGAACAGCAATTTTCCTGTGTTCAAGTCTGATGTTTTGTCGATCCATCCATCCACCCCAACTTCCTCTGACCACTGGCGGGCTTTGTCACTTGAACGTAAACTAGTATCGTTTTGAGGCACTTGCTGAAATGACTGATGCTGTCGTTCCTTGTTGGGAAGACACTCTCCATGAGCTGTGAGCCGTGTTGTATGAGTGCAGTCGTCCATGTTTGCATGCTAATAATCACTCGGGGAACCGAGAGAGAGGGCTGGGAGAGTTAAGACTGGCATGTTGACAAAGATTGTTCAGAACAGCAGACAGCAAGGCCTATTGTTCTCCATCTCTCTTTCTGCCTGCCAGTTTTAGATCAGAGTGGGATGGGTGGGACTAAGGGAATACTCTGCTCTTAGCTCTTACATGCTGCAGGCTCTGCAAAAGGGTCAGAGGCCAAGGGTTTCTCCCCAGCACTACCATGTTCAAACTACTTCACCGCACAACTCTAGAGGCAGGGAGGGAAAATACACAGAAAAAAAAGAAAAGCCATCAAAGCTATTTGGCAAGGATATAAAAAACACTTTGAGATGCCAGTTTCAATTTCCATGCGTAGTCCAAGACATAGTCAGGGACAGAGAACCTGGCCTAGTCCTTGTGGTGGTACAGTAAAATAAGTACATTCATGTTTCGTTCACACAGACCCATCTATTCCCCAGATGAATATAATTAACTTCCTCATCTGACAGGCACACAGCAGACTCTGTTGAGTCACTGTGAGGTTTGACCCATACTTCTAAAATCAGACCCTAAATATGCACGCAATCAAGACTAAACCCCTCAATTTCAACTGAAGGTCCATCAAGACAAAGTCCAGGGATATCCAATTGTTGAATACCAAGGGGCACTCGAAGCTTGGCAAGCGACTGGAGAATCCTTTTCATCTCCAAAAGAACAGCCATTGAAATCCAGAGTACAGATGTTTTCTGCCAAAATGCCAATGTCAAGGCCCTACGGTTTCATCCTCAGTTTGATGATGAATGTCTTCATAAACTCAGCTGCAGTTTTCCATAATCACATCTGTGACTTCTGCTGCCACTAGTTTATTTAGTACAATTAGCTCTCAACCTCAGACTTGAACTTCACCACACTGCCTACTTTTTATGGAGGAGGAGGCTGTGTGTGAGTGACTGCTGAGGCAGTCTATCAATTGCCGTGGTCCTGGATGACAGAGATGAGGTGAGACGGCTGGACTTCAAAGCAGCTTTTGGAGTTGTGCACTCTGCCCTCCCCTCTCTCCCTCTTCCTCTCTCTTTGCCTGCTGGCTCTGGAGCATAAATAAAGCTCTTTAATGGCTCTGTAAGCTGCCTTTTGCTGTCAACGTCTTTAGCAATTACTGTATCACCGCCAAGCACTTTGAGCTCCAAGAGCGCTGAGCCACCTTCCTTGCAGATGTCTGCTAGATAAAATAAACAAGAGTAGTAAGTGTTTGCAGTTGGTAAATATCATACTTTTGGGCATCGTACAGTACAAATAATGGGTCACTGTTGTTCATTTTGGGAAATAATAAAAATTATTCCAGTTAATTGTGATTCTACTTCTGCAAAGACACTGCTAGCCTTCCTCTCTAATAAACTCAGAAGTTTATAAGTTGGGGAATAGGAGACATGGAGCAGCAAAGGACACATCTGACTTCATAATGTTCCCTGAATGATCTCTCTGCCAAACTATTTGGCTCGGGTCTCATTCCGACTGACGTTCAAAGGCAAGGCTACGTAGAGCAAACCCTCTGTGAAACATGACACACTCAGTACCCAGAAACCATGACAAGAGGCATATATGTGTTCAAACATTGTTTGCTTGTTTATGAAAGGTTCCAGTAAGTGTGTGAGAGAGTCTACGTTAGAGCATATTTGTTAGTGACTGACTTAGAATTTAGTAGATAACATAGTATGTAAACGTGTGTGTTTTCTGTGTGTATCCTGTGTGTGTGTATGTGTGTGTGTGTGTATGCCTGCTCTTGTCTGCACGCCTCTGAAAGGTCAGAGGGGTTAGCTGCGGAAAGCCAAGGGCTTAGGCGTCAGGAAATTAAACATGAAATGAAAACAAGCTCCAGTTTGAACATTCTCCCATCTCACTTTCCAATATCCCCACTTCCCCTCGCTGACTTAAAAGGAAGGAGGGACGAGAGAGACATGGAGAGAGGGGTTGACGGTGGGGTGGGGGTGCGGGAGTGGAAGAGAAGAGGCTGAGCTTCAACAGAGGGGAGGGAGTATGACAAAGAGATTAAGATGAGTAGAGGAGGAAAGTGGAGTTATCTTGATCCATCACAATTAAGACGACAGCTCCGTAACTGATAAAACTTTCTATTTTAAATGGGTAGTAGAGCTTTGAAATACTTGTACAACATTAAACTTACAGACATTAACCTTAGCCACAGCCTGTCTTTCATGCATTACCATTACATTTGAGTGACAAAGCTAAGAATCCAATTTCCTATAAAATATACATCCTGTGATCTCTAAAAAACCCAGAGGGTCATTTAACATTTACTGTTCTGAAAGGATTTCCAGAATAAAAAAAACACTCTTGTAATGATCTGAATAAAAATATTCCATCAGCTACACAACAAAAAAAGATTTTTTTTAAAGATTTTCTTAAGTTGTAAATCACAAGTAAAAAATCATTGTCATTTTGTATGAAACACCAACATATAATACTAAACTCATGATAAAATCTTTAACTAGGTTCAGGTTGTACAAATTGTGCAAGGAGACCATCTTTGTTTGGATTAAAAAAAAAAGAGGTGTTAGAAATCTTTTGCATGATGCAATGGACTGAAAGTGTTTTCATTGAGATGGTTGGTATCATTAAGAAAATCAGATGCTTGGTTACTCAAACGTAGGGGTAACACGTGAGAGGCAAAAACCTGGGGAGCTATTAACCTCTGAAAAATCAAACGGTGTCATTACTTTACAGAAACTAAAACTATAATTGTATGAACACTGTGCGCTTATCAGTCTCTTGTTTTGAGGATAACATTTGGAAACCTGTGTTGTTACGAGCTCACAAAACCAAGAACCACCAAAGTAAAGACATGACGAACCTTAAACAATAATAGACCCCAAATCCTCAGGAGAATATAACACAGACTCAACTACCCCCTCCAAACATATGATATAATTCAAAGGGCAACAACCCATCACCTTGACATTGGGGTTCAGCCACAACCTAAGATATCAGTTTACCACTTTGCAAGGGTGAGCTGTCCTCTAATCTCGCCAGCTGACCTGAGGAATGTTGGAGTCAGACGACATTTCCTTACGTCAGCTTCTCGCAAAAACCACTGGAGGCCATATATGGTCTTCTCTTTCAAAATCAACCAACTAGTAGTTTTGTCCTGTCTGAAAAATGACATGTTTGTATGCACAACAGCAGCTGATAGCTGCTCTCATCTTATTTGAGAGGAAATCCACTCCAACACCTTCAGAAAACAACAAGTATAATCTCACACAGATAGTGGAGTTGACATCTTTGTGTGGCAGAGCTCATGTCTGTCACTAAAATCTATTGTATTTAAGTTGACAGAGAGAAATGGTCAGGGAGAGAGAAGTGAGGGGGGATTCGAAGAGGTTGACTGAGGGGAAATTGCATGTCAGGGACTGTGAAAACCACAAGCTGATTGGGCTGGGAATCAACCCACAATCCAAGTTCAAACCCCTGTGTCGAAGCGGGATCGCTCTCTCTTTTCTCTTTGAAGAAGTTTCCCCCATCCCTCTTGGGAGGATAAGATTCAGACAACCAACAAATAGATACAGATAAACATGTGGAGACTCCCAGTATCCCCCTCTGCTCGTCTATTCTCTTGCATGGAGATGTGAGAAAATTCTCTTAAAAAAACAACAACAAAAAAACAAAAACAGATCAAGATACACGGATTAGGTTAAGGAACACACAGATCCATGGTTAGGAAAGGAGAAAAGAAAGAAAAAGAGATAAATGAGGTGGCAAACTCCAAACAGATTCAAATTACATTCATAAAAGACTAAGTTTAAACATTATTTAAAATACTGACATTTTAACCAGTAAATTTTGATAAATTGTTGAACAATTTAAATCAATTTTCTTCTGATAGAAAAATTGTTTCAACTCTAATCTATAACAGGTGTGTGCAGATGTGTTTGTACTATTTCACAGCTTAGAGGCCAGGCAGATGTTTAAATTAGTTAGCTAGTTAATATTTGACCCATTATGAAAAGATGTGAAATGAAATAAAAGAAATGGCTCACACCAATGGATGAATATGTTCTAAAAGGTGGGTTTATGTCTAGACTCAATATCCAAAGGCTGTTATATCAGCACAAACAATTTTGCTTTTTTTTTTTTCAATTATTTTACAGATTTACAATCTGTGTAGCATACAACACCCTTGATTCAGATAAGAAATAACTCCACAAAAAGCCCCTTAATGTGGAAAAAAGGGAGGAAACATTAAGCACATCATAAAGAGCAAGAGCTCAGATCTCATTTCCAGGATGGACAGACCTGCAATAGATGTTTTGTGCATAGAACAGACAGAAATAACAATAGTATCAAGAGCATACTGGATTGCTGCATGATGCAGAATTGACAATTAATAATTTGGTTCATTAAAAAAATATTCCTGGGGCTATAAAGAGAAACTTTTTTGCACTCATTCTAAACTTTCACCCTTAAGTGCTGCTTTCATCCAATGCCTTTCTCAGCTAAGGAGAAGTGACCTAAGTAGCCTGCTCTTGCTCTGTCAGCAGGTACTGGAAAAGCACCCTTTCTGCAAAGTAGCATGTCTCTCAAACTCAAGAGGACAAATCACGCAGAAGAACTGACTTCATATGCTACATACAATACTTAATAAACCCAAAGGCTGAGCCAAAAAAGCATATTCTTGGTCAAAAGTTGAACTTTTGTTTCATGGATTATACAGAGGGATTCCCCACTGTATCCCACAGTGCTGACATGTGGGGGAGAGCACACCTTTCTCAGAGTGATTTATGAATGGCTACAGGCCCAGATGTGGATCTGTCGACGCTGGCAGCCTGAAGGGAGGCAGACGCCTGTGTATCAAAGGGAGGAGCTGAAACGCGCAGCACCAGGGGAGACTCACCATTTTCACATCAATAGCTCCGTGTGGACGGCACTTTAAAGACACGTCAAGTCTTAAAACCTGGGCCTGGACTTTCATGTGCTGCAGAATTTATTTGCTTCACTATCTTCATTTTATGTGGTTCAGTTTCTTACTTTGTCTTGCCTAATGGAGAGGATGGTCCCATTGTAAAGAAAAAAAAAAAGCACTGTGATTTGAAAACTATGCAAGACATTTATTTATGTTAAAATGACATTTACATGTTGTTTGGTAGTCGCTAGTCTGGTCTATTTTGAGGTATTTTCGTGATGGATTGTTTTCTTTGCAGGTGTGGTTTCAGAATCGCAGAGCCAAGTGGAGAAAGAGGGAGCGTTTTGGCCAGATGCAACAGGTCCGAACACACTTCTCTACTGCTTACGAGCTGCCTCTACTGACTCGGCCCGAGAACTACGCACAGGTAAAAAAAGAGAGAGAGCGCGAGAGAGAAAAAAGACTCCATACAAAATCCAAATCCACGCTACTTACTGATTCTAAACAGGTCTTTAGTATGTCGTGTGTTCACAGTGGACATTAGACAAGACAACTTGAAGCAGACAGACTGCAGACTGAATATGGTCAATTTTTGAGGTTGCTGTCCACGGACACTATTATCCCACAATGCAATGCACAAAGGAAATGGTGGGGCTGCTCACAGATGGAAAAAATTAAAATAAATTGTGGATGGTGGGGAAAATGCTCCAAAAAATCTTGGAAAACAAACAAAAAAAGAGCATTAACTCTTAGGAAAAACATTTTGATGTCTTTTGTGAAGTTTAATTGGCAGTAGCTTTCCAAAGTCACAGTATGATTCACATCCACCATCACATGTCCTGTATCCTGTTAGTATCCGGTTTCCTGTTCACAAAAAATTGTAAAGTATGTTGATATTTTTGCATACCAACTGCTAAGACAGTATGCTATGACAGTATGTAGTAAATACTGTATAGAATTAGTATGTAGTCTGGTTTTGGGACCCAGCTTGAATATTATGATGCATGGGTACTCATTATACCACATGGAAATGATGAGCAGCTTAGCTGCTTTGATGAGTAGAGTTTGTTATTGTCATATTCTCGCTGTTATTTTCCAGATCCAGAATCCTTCATGGATCGGGAGCAGCAGTGGAGCATCTCCAGTGCCGGGCTGCGTCGTGCCTTGTGACTCTGTCCCCTCCTGCATGCCCCCTCATCCTCACGGTCCTGGAGGCGTCTCTGACTTCCTGGGCGTGCCCAGTCCAGGGAGCAGCCACATGGGACAGACACATATGGGCGGCCTGTTTGGGGGTCCCGGGATGGGCGGGGGAATCAATGGCTATGATCTCAATGTTGATCCAGACCGCAAGTCCTCCAGCATAGCTGCGCTGCGTATGAAGGCCAAGGAACACAGTGCAGCCATCTCTTGGGCTACATGATGTCTTAGCCCAGTTCCACCCTGCCCCCATAGGGCCCCCTTCTCCGGAGCAGCCATCAGCAAGTGCTGTGGGGGAGGAGGGACTTTTCCTGAGAGCACTAATGATAACACAGGTCAAATGAACAGGGAGAGACTGTGGAGATAACAGAGGCCATTAGAGCGGCCAAAGCAACCAAGATAACAACTGTGACTGTGACAATCAGCAGATGCTGAAAGTGAGAGAAATACAGAGGTGTGATTTAGAGGAGGATGTTATGTTCATTCTTGATTCCTTGATCTCTCAGGTCTCATTAAAATCTGGGGTTTGTTCCCTGAAAAACTGGGTATCATTCACAGTAGTGATAGGTTTCAGTAAAATAAGCAATATACTAAACACAGTTTACAAAATACCTTGATAGAATACAGGAATTTAATCCCAAATCCAGCCATGTCATACAGTATTTTCATTTACAGAATTAAGTTTGATTCATATTATTCACTTCCTTTAGTTTATCTTTTTTATACAACCCATCCTGCCCCACTCATGTTGTTTGTGCAACTTTAAACTTATCTCTCAAATTGTATAACTAAAGCCATTAAAAAAAACAACTACTACTTGATGAGAGCAAGCTCAGATTTGTACCAAGTGCCTGTAACAATATTAATTTTGTTTTAGCCTGCGGAAGGTAGTTTATGTCCCTGCAAAGAACGACACAGGTTGGATGCGATAAGTGAACAGAGTATAACTGAGCAAGAGCAGACATGGCCTGTGCCAGTGTAGTCTGGGAGGAGGGCAGGCACTGGATTGGCAGCAGTTTCAAACCAACGTGTCATTTCCTCCCCCAGGGCTGCCTCCGCAGGTTCCCCTGCTAGGCTCAGGTCTCAGGTTACAGGAAACAGCGTGTCCACTGGCAGACGAGGCGCAGCAACGCACAGCAGCAGCCGTCAACACCAACTAACCACGCCAACTTCAATCAGCAACCAACAGGAATAGACACACTTAATTAGCATCAAAGTGAGCCGTCCCTGCCCCTGTGAACACCACAGTACATCACAGCGTACACGGTGAGGACATGCTGCACACAAGCTGTAATAATCAATTCATTGTTAGATGTGGGCTCAGCAGAGATGACTCCTCTGTTCATAGCTTGCTCACAGAATCCGTCACATGCCAGAGACTGCAGGCCGAATCAGTGGCCCCAATCGTCCTGAGGAGCATTCTGTAATGTTTAGGTAATGTGATGACATTAGAGCTGGACTGCAGGAATGTGGTGAGTATGTCCAGTGATTGCAGGGGTGTCTCTGTGTGTTACCCCGCTGGAATAAGCTTGTCACCAGAGCTGGGCTGCAGGCTGGGGCTCGAGACAGGCTTCATTAGTTTTTTGGCTGATCCCCCTATGACGCCCGCTGGGCTACATATCCGTTTTCTTTCCCCTGTGTGGATGATGGCAGGAAAGTCTGGTTCTCCTCCTCATAGCTGGTTGATCATTATAACATACGAGTGCCCATTACAGCCCGCCTACTTGAGAGTAGGACTGCAACTAATGAGTATTTTCAGTATCGATTAATCTAGATTACTTTTATCGATTGGACGATTAATCGTTAGGCCTATAAAATACCAGGAATTTTTTTTAAAATCACAATTTCTCACAATGATAGTTTCCCAAAACCCAACATGACCTCTTCAAATGTTTCATTTTGTTGCACAAAACCAAAAGATATTCAGTTTTTCTATCACATAAGATAAAGAAAAGCAGCAAAGTGAAAAGATTGTACCAGAGAATGTTTTGTTTGAAAAGTACGTTAAATTATTTTGAGAGTTTGGCGTGTTCAACAATTCCACATAATTTCAATTTCAAAGTTTCCCTTCTTTACATATAAAAGAAAAAAAACATTTAACAATTCCAACTAGCATCCAAAATTCTTTGAGGAAATAAATCATTGTTCCCTTCCCGACAACAGCAAGTAAGTAAGATGACAACATGATGAGTACTTTGATAGTCTTCATGCTGATAATAAATTCTACACAGAGGGTGTTTTGGCATTAGTCAAACAAGTGGTATTGAATAAAAAGGCAAAGGCTTCTAAAGTTGAGCCATGACTCCATTAAGTTAAGGAGAAACAGTTTGAATTAATGTAGATTTCGTTGGATGTCAAAATTTCAAAGATAAAAACAGGATGCGGTCAAACTAAATTTATGCATGACAACATGTGTGACTTAATTCCTACTTTGTCAAGTCGATTTTCTTCTTGTTGGTCCTCCCTCAGTGCTCCACCCCTCTGTAGCTCCGTCCATGTTGATACTACTGAAATAAAGCAATTGAAATCCACGGTTATTATGTCATATTGTGTAAATGTGAACAATATAAATGATATTGTTCTTTTGCTTGTACATTTTTTTTTTGCTTATTTGTCAAATAATGAACCTCCAGAGATAAACCAATGAAGTATTACAGTAATATTGTCCAAGAAGTATAAAATTATGTTGTATGTTATTCTGAAGAGTTGCTCTGGACTTTTACCGAGGTTGAATTTGCTTTCTAATTTTCTTACAGCTTCAAGCAGCTTTTTGTATATTAATCAAGTATTTTTACTTCTGATTGTGACTTTATATAATGTGCTATTGCAATAAGTTATTGCACTTACAGTGTAATTTTTGTCTTCCAGTGGGACAGTAGTGTCTTTTCAACAGTCAAGAACTGTCTCCCGAGTCCGTCCACATTTAGCACCATGAACAGCATCATTAAGAACTGTTTAAGGTACAGGACATTTGTTTGTACAGATGTAACTCGCTGTTTCTGTTGATGATGGTTTTGAAGTGATTTTGAAATAAATGAATCTCCAATGGTTAAATGAGTTCTGACAGTTTCTTCTTTAAAAGCCCTCAGTCAGTCTCTCACTCTAACTGATGGGGACCTACAGCATCACACCATTTCTAAACCACGCCCACACAGTCTCCCTGCATAATAGACACTGAATAGTTTATAATACAGTGAGCATTAAATTGATATTTCAGACATCATTGTCCATTTGTGTCATCATTATGAAGTGTAGTGTCACACACAGGGTTTTCAGACACAGCCACATATGAATGTGAAAATAAAACATGTTCAGAGAAAGTTTAACTATTCCTTGAATAAAGAATAACAAAGGATGGTCCTTCTAAACTTTAACTGTTGCTTAATTAGTCCTGAAAAGTTAAAAATGCTGACTTATGTATTGTATGTATGCAATAGTAATCTACAAACATACATACAGTTATGCCAGTTATGAACTGATGACTAACAGAATGAGAACAGTAAATGTACACAGAATGTATGTGTTTGTGTGTGTGTGTGTGTGTGTGTGTGTGTGTGTGTGTGTGTGTGTGGTTAAACGTAGATGATATGTGATCCCATTCTTTTTCTCGCATCAGCAGCTTCCAGATGGGATGCTCTGCCCGAGCCATTAGGCCCAAAGTTAAGCCTAATAGTTTGAATGGGCCTTAAATACCTCCAGGTGGTCTTTGGCTAACAGTGTAGCTACAGCCGGGGTGAGAGAAAGCTGTCATGCGATACAGTATGCAACATCATTTTACACAGATGTTCTTTGTTTTTGCAATACGAGCTCAATCATGCAACCAAACAGTCTTCAGAAAAACATTTTCATAAGCGCTTCAAAAACTCTTTCCTACACAACAAAAACTGTCTGTAATCAATCCACCCTTTATTTCAAACGTTGTGCTGAATATCATCCACAGAAGGCACAACCACTTCGGACAACTCTCACGTAAGACAAAGGGAAGGCATGGCCAGGAGGAAAAAAAAAAGATAACGTGTGCCAATTCACATCTTGCCATTGCTGTGGTCTTTGCCCTGCAAAGAATGTTGGAACCCTCCCATTTCTACTTGCTCCCAGCAACAATTGCCGTCTTTTCCACAGTTGTGCAAGAGTTTAACTGGAGTGCTCTGATCGCATGAGAATGTGAAAACTCAAGAGAAGCCTGCCGTCACCCACTAAAGCCTCCAGCTCTAGTCGAGGAACTGGAGATCATCAATAAGACTGCAATGGAAGGGTAGAAGAAGACCTGCCTCTGTGCAGGCTTGTACATGTCAGATGAAATACTTATCATACGACAACCATTTCCTCTTTTACGCCCTTTCAATGGTGATAATCATAACAACAATAAACTTAGCTGACATAGAACTCATAGAACAATATTACAAAGTTTTGCAGTGCTCCTATGAAAAAACTGAAACAAACAATGTGTTCCTTCCAATTTCTGTGGCTTGTCTGTAGTTCTCAACCCTAAGATCAATGAAGACGTAAGTCACTAATACATCCTTTTATAACATATATCAGGCTTTAGCTACAGAGACCATTCAAATTCATGGGATTTGTTGACAGTAAGAAAAATACAGCACCAGATAGTTTTATTCTTTAGCAGACAGAGTTTGATGCACACAGGACTGATAACATCATGAACCCAAATGACAAAGCGAAGCACTAGGTGAAGAGACATTCACCCTACCTCTGCACTCTCCATCTGTCTAAAACGCGGGTAGAGGAGATAAATAAACACTTGCAGGGAGGAAGAAGAGGAGTCCACTGTGCCCTGAACAGCACTCATTAAACCTAATGGGTCACGCTGCTCCAGCCAGGCTCCACTGACACCCTTAATAGAAGCCTGCATGGTTAAGGGACCATGAAGACCATTAGGGCACTTCAAAGTTCACCCTACTACATTAGGGCCCTGCTGATATGGCAAAGAGGGGACAGATCCAATTCCTCATTCACTACTTTATTTTTCCATCAGTTGGCCTGTCAATCAGCTTGCTCCATAAACAAGTGGATGCATGAGCTGCTCATTAAGGGCCATCGTTAGCAAGGCCAAGGCTGTAAATCAGTGCTTATATCTGCTTTCAGCAAAAAAAATTCTTATAGGTCATATTTCAGAGCTGACACTTGGGCTTACACTGTTAAATGATCCCATTGGTTTGAAAATAAAATTGCTGCTTGTACTGTAAATCAAATTTCTCTGCTCACCTATGGACCAATGAATTGACTCAGGAAAATGCCAACGCAGTCTCCTAACACACTCAGACATGTAAATTCACACAGGCCATGTTTGCTACTATGAAACCAAAGTCTACCTCATTCAAATAACTTCAAGTGACATCTTGTTGTAAATCACAAGAGCCAGCAGAAGCTTGATATATTGATGCTGTCCTAAGGGACATAAAAGACTGAGCAGTCTCCTGCTGTGGCCATAAGTCAGCACTACAGCTCCTCAGCACAGCTTTGTGGAGAGGAGCAGGCGGCTGAAGAGGAAGCAACACAACATACATCACTTTGTCCAGTAAAATGTTCCTCATTACAAGCCTAGAGTGCCAGTAAACAGCTCACATTTAGCTAAGCTTTTGACACACATAAGAAACCAATCCTAAACAGCACAAATAAACCACTGATCTTAAAGTAGTGACATCTGTTCTTAGTAAGATGTGCCAACAAAGTAAAGAAGGAAAACGGAAAAAGCATGAGCAAGAGACAAGATGGTGCTGTCAAGGATAAAAACATTATTGAAGTAATACTTGCTGGGACGCTGTATGCACATTTTAGGACAAAAATAAACTAAATCCAAAATGTGTATTTGTATGTCACCACATCTGTGCTTTATATGATCTGACAGGTCATTGTGTCTGTAATAGGAAGTAAGTGTAGTAGGAGGCCTTGACTTGAAGATATGAGTGGAGGTTTACTGTAAGAGAAACATGGAAACCTCACTTCCATAAGTGCCTTCTAATGCAGTCTCTGGTGCTGGTTTAGACTTTCCTATCAACTTATCTACAACTCAGCTCTATCAATGAGTGAATCACTTGAATCTCTTTTGGTGCTGCTGCTATCGAGGACATCTGCAGTACTGTAAATCGGCAAATAAACTGGTCATGTTTGATCAAAATGTATGTGTGTGTTCATTCTTGTTAGATGGCTGACTTGCAAGAACGAATCAGTGTGAGACATTTATTTAAGTTTGAGTAAGTGGTCCTGTCCTACTTCACTCAATATTAAAGTTGCTCTATGGACCTACTGTTTAAAATAGCGGTTTCAAAACCCCCAGGCTGCAGACCAGTGCTAGACCTCAGGAACACACTCCACCAGACCACAAGGAAACAATATGATCTGGCAAATAATAAAATAACAATTAAATCATTTTATGAGCTATCATAGCATATTGCATTGAACTTGGCACACTGTTTCTGCTGTATTTCTACATATTACTCATCATTTTTGCACATTGGGATGTCACTGTTTACCTTTGACCTTTTGGATATAAAATATAATCATTTCATAATTTTTAACTGATGACATCTGTGTGAAATTTTTGTCAAATTTAGCATATGAATTCTTAAGTTATGGCCAAAAACATGAGGTCACAGCGACCTTTTGACCTTCGATTACTAAACTTTAGTGAGCTCATTCTTGAGTCCAAGTGAGCACCAAAGTGCCAAATTTGACTAAATTTCCTCAAGGTGTTGCTGAAATATCATATTCATGAGAATGGGATAGACTGAAGGACAACCTGAAAACACAATTCCTCTGGCAATGGCTGTTGTTGGTACAGAAGCATAAAAAGTTAAGTTGTCATTAAAAAAACTGGCTGTGGTGCAAAAAAGATAAGCAACCCTTGGTTTATAATACAACTAAAAAGCACTGTTGCAAGCAACAGGTATTGTGCAAGGCTAGCAATCAAAACTTACACTAACCCCCATGTGAGTCTATCAGAGTGAACATCTTCCCATGCCTGAGAAGGTATCAGCTTGCTTTGTTAATCTGTGGTCAATCTACAGTCTCTCCTCCATTTTCCCATCAGCTGACAGTGGCGACCAAACAGCTGATGGCCTGCCAGCTGCCTGACAGGCATCTCTGTGGTCTGTTACCATGGAAACAGCCTCACAGCTCACATCATTCACTGACTCCCACTAATAAAACTTCAGTTTATTAGAGTGGAAATGTCTAGTGTGGCTTTTTGACATGCTAACATAAACAGAGAGGGAAAGGATTTAAAGTGGTACTGACACACGAGAGTGAGTTTGGGCAAGCGAAAAGAGGTGAGTGGCGTACATGTAAACCACTGTGTTCGTGGGTTAAATCAGCACTCGTGCATTGTTGCAGAACAGCAGCATTGTTAAAGTAACAGGCAAATATAAAAGTGCATATTTTCAGAAGCATTACATACAACACTAGATTGGTTATGTTTATAAAATCAGCTTTCTGTTTTTCTTTTTTGTATTTACTAGATGCATATGGTAGAACCTACCATCATTAGGCAGAACATAAATAATATGACTGATAAAACATGCTTCAACTGTCAGCTGGCATGCTGTAGCAATGAAAAGACTCACCCTATTGATGCTTCTAGTTTTTACCTCGCCCATGTGCAGCCTTTTAAAATTTAAGAGTCAACTTACTGAAACCAGCAGCCTATCTGCTGATTCCCTCCCAACACCCTGCAAGTTTGTTATCAGTCCGTGTTTCTAACCCCTTCAACCTCTTAGCTCAAGAGCAGAGTTTTGTCTCTACTCTCACCAATATGCTTCCAATTATGAATCTTGTGAATATGGGGGCGGTGAAGCATCCTTCTGATTTATTGTGCACTCAAGTCCAGCCTTGTTCTGTGCATTTGCACACGAAGGCCTCCTGCTGCAGAGCTCAAAGGTCAGACATACACAACAGTTGACCTCTCACGGACTCATGTGCACCACATCACCATGGACCTGATTGACAGGCAGAGATGACAGCTTGACAGCGAAGGCCACAGGGTGAGAAAATCTGGTGTGCAACGAGGAACTAAGCACTGCATTAGTCTCCAGCTGTGAGGAAATATTGCAACACAGAAACACAGGGCAAACAGAGAAAGAAACAAAGAGATAACTAATGAAGAAAAATGAAGTGGCCTCATACAGTCACTATCATTTGGCTGATGGCATTAACATTATTTTAATCCTTTGTAACCAAAGAGCACTTTGTGGTCTTGTCACATGGAATAGCTCAGGCCATCTATTTGTAGTCAGCTAAATCGAAGTCCTGCGGACTGAAAACACATGCTCCACAAGTGAGTCACAGAGCACAAGAGATCTCTAAAGACAGTGGTGATGCTCAGCCTGAGAAACGACCTATCCCTACAGACTAATTTCCTGGCCTTTCCAGCTCACTTCCTGTTTCACACTGGGTCATGGGCACCACACTGCGTCACAGAGGCTGTCTGGTCGAGTCCAAGGCCACTGGTTCTGAGGAACTTGGTAGCTCGGTAGGACAATTCAGTTGTTCTTTACCACAGCAACAAGGCCTGGCTGTTGCAGTGGGCTGCAGCCTAATTTGGCTCACTGCATGTCTTGTGTATCAAACTGTGTTGCTGAGTGTATTTTCAAGATTCTCACATTTTCACAATGGGTTTTGCGGTCTCATTGCAGCAGATGTGAATCGTCTGCCCCTGGTATGGTTTCTGTTGAATGGTCCTCTGGGGCTTCTCCAGGCTCTTTAAATTTCCCACCGGACCTAACACCTTTCACACTGGATAAACACAACACAAAAGGAGAAACGTAGGTTTTATGTTAGAGGGTGGGTTATTACATGCAGGAAAAAGGGACTCTCTAATTCCCCTGGGCAGCTAAGCACTCATAAATCATCAAGCAATGAAAGTTTCCTCTCCAAACAGGGGGCTAAAACAAACTGAACACGGAGCCCCTCAGCCCCACCTCTCCCCCATCGTTCACTCTCTTCTCCCCTTTTCCTGGGAGGAATTTTTATGAGGAAAGAAGAGATGTTGCGGTGCAAGACTACACTGGAGCAATGAGGTAAATACTACAACATCAATCCTTTGCACTGACCCCAGACTACAAAAAAATCAAACATTATTTTAAGGGCTTTTACACAAGTTCCACCAACAGCAGTAGGAAGACTACAAATCCTCCCACTGTAACTGGTAACATATTGAGAACAAAGGACTGTTCTTGAATGTATGTTGCTCTGTGTTTGTTCTTCCGTTAAGATTTGTTACTATAGAGAGGATCCAAAAGCTTTTTCAAGTAATTCTCTGGTGGCCACAATTAAGATGGAAAATGCTGACATAATCAGAGATGCTCTGAAAGGAGTTTTACCACAAACTGTCAATTCATATCACAAACTCTAAGCAGAGTAAATCCTTTATTTTTGGCCCTCTTCAGTAAAACGAAAGTGGTCTTTAAAGCATATGATATAACAAACAGGAAAAAAATCCTAACAGAATGTCAACACACAATATTTGTGTCAGGTTGATTTTTGCCAGATTTTGAAACTCAGCTGCTTTCAGTTTGATTTTGTGGATCCAAATTTGATTCAAGCTTCATCATCCCAGAGGCAGAAGCAATGGCAGCAGTATTACAAAATAGCTGTTGCAGTATATTGACTGCTGTGATGCCACTGGCAGGGTTGCTCTTCAAGCCTGTGTTAATACCCCATGTACTGTATGTGATGTGACACAAGCATGCTGGAGGGAGCAAACCACCAGGATCAGGAGCCGCTCATGCTGGCCACCAGTAACACTTAGCAGCTGTTAAATACTCACTGAGATCCTAACCTGAACCAATGTAGACACTTCAAATGGGAGGGTGGGGGTGGGGTGCGTGGTGGGGCAGTGACATGCTGACTGCTACTGGTGCTTACTTTCTGATCAGCAGGTCAAACACAAAATGTGCCTAAAATACCAAAGACACACTGTTTTAATTTGAGGGTCTGGCCTTATAGTCATGTCAAATTTGCTTCAGTCAACACTTTGAGTTTGTAGGATAAAAATTTCAGCCCTCTCGAGAGTCGTTGCGTTGGAGCTTATGTTTACAGAGTCAATGAAAGGGCACCATGTAACATATGTATACAGACAGTGTTATGTTATATTAGCATGGCAAGCAGCTACAATAATGTCTCATTTTTTAAATCAATGAAAGAGCAAATGTAGTTCATTTCTAAATGCTGTAAAACACATGACCTACATTTAAAATGATGATGAATAAATACTGGTTGAAATCCTCATGTTTATGTCACAAACAGTCTCTAATACAAAGGTCCCCCCTTGTTAATGCTTAGAAGAAAACACACTTTACATTTACAAGCAGTAAATGGAGAAGTAGGAATGCTACTGCCCTCATGTGGTGAATTAAATAACTGCTGGCCGTGGCTGGTGAATACGTTCTAAGAAGTTAGACTGTCAAGGTTTTTTTTAAAACCTCTTTAATCCTATAATTGATGCAGTTTTTTTTAGGACAAACTAATAAGTAAGATACAGAGAGAAGGCATGGATAAAAGTTATTGTCAGCTTCTGAGTAGGTAAAAAGAATATGTAGCTTTGTGAGACGCTGTACTTGGAATTAGTATATTTATGATTCAGCGTGGTTTCGACTCACTTAATACCACTGGTTACTGTTCTGTGAGTATTCCTGATTGCCTGCAGCATATATGGCACACGAAACAGAGCTGCACATTTCTCTTTTTATTTGAGGTGACTGTAATGAGCTCCAGTATATGGTAATGAGGCAGGGAAACTAAAAAAAAGGTCAGCTGGCTGTTCTTGGTTCACCTTGAGCTTAACAAGAATTCATACATTTCCAAAGTCTAAACATGTTCCTAATAAGCCTGTTAGGAAAAATGTAATCATATGTTCTGTTGTGTAGATTATTTCAGTGACTTCATCCTCACTATGTTACTTCAGTGTCCAAAATTAAAAAAATTATAACTATTTTTAAAAAGCCCCATATAAATACACTCCCTGAGAAATAAAATCTAATGAACGTTAGTACTGAGGAGTCTAGTTTGAAAGTACAGCTATTATTGTTACTTAAGCAAAGGAGGATAAATTACAGCAAATATATTCTGAGTTTATGAACTTAATCAACTAAGTACTTTAAAGTACCCAGTGCTTTAAATAATGAATAATAATGAAAAGTACCTTTAGAGATGCACTGGGTCATTCTGTAGACTATTTTTAGAGTTTATACAGTAATTTTCATAGGCCTTCAGAATAAATCATTCTGCTCTAATATGCAAATAAAAAGCTTTATCTGGGTTTGTATGTAGCAAGATGAGGTGATGCCCTTTTCTTGAACCAAATAACACACCTGGATGACATCCATCCTATACACTAAACTGATGTTAGTTTTGCTGTCCGACTGGTCTAATGTGAGTTACACAGTTTCACAAAAATAAAGATTTTATTTTTATTTAATTTCAAGCCTAAAATGTTAGCCACTTAAGTCCCAAGCAGTTAAGCTATCTCAGAAATAATGGCTGGTTCCACTGTAACAATCAAATCACCTGCTGCCAAACACATATAAACACAGCTCAACATGTGGTTTGCCAACAATGTTGTGGAGAAGAGAAAGAGTTATTACAGACATACCTAACCTTTGAATTTCTTTCCTGCCATTTCTTCACTCATCAGCAGTGCTGAGCAGAGTGAAGCTGTGGCTCACCCTGCTGTGATTTTTGTTTGAAATGGGTCCCAATTTAGGCAGAGTGCAGAACAAATGAGCCAAAAACTACAGCGCTTTGTGCAACTGTTGAACTTAAGATGTCTATCTGAAGATTTGACTATTTGTTAGATCCAAGCCAGACTCAATGTGTGCCTCTGAGAAACCAGCCCCAGAAAGAGCTGAAAAAAAATTAAAGATGGAAAGAACACCTACAGAGAGATGAGTGGAAACAAGCGCTAACAGAAGACTGTGAGGGAGGTGTGGAGAAAGATGGCAAAATATCTCTGCCTGTAAGCAGCCAGGGCAAATGATGGAGGGCAACCAGGAAAGAGTGAATGAATAACACCTGTTTTGCTTGACTGGGCAACCTTATTCCAGATATCCAGAGATGCCCACCCCCCAGTTCAGTTGGCTGGCCTAATAGTACACTACATTCTCTCACAACGTTAATGTTGCATTCCATCCACTTTGCCCTCCCAAAATTGTTCATCTGTGTCTCACAAGTGAGAAGAAAACTAGGGAGGTTCCACAGAGGCAAACCTTTAGGTCATTCTTTGGCCTGATGAGGGTGCTCTTTGCCAAAGAATGGCAGCCCTATTGCCATAGTATCAAATGTCCCTGAAGTAATGCATTTCATTACAGAGGCTGATATGGCTGCATATGAAACACCTGATGAAGGACCTCATGCTCTGCTGTACCATGCAATCGGTCTATTATTTAATAGTTATTATTTAACTGAAAAGAAAAATCAATCAATAATTTAATGTATAACATGGCAGAAATACAGCCCAAAACCAAATATATTCAATTTACAATGACCTACCGCGAACATGAGGCACAAATGACAATATGAAACCTGTGAAAGCTTGAGATTTTTTAATAAATACCTATTGAAGAAATGTTGAAATAATGATGCGAGTTGATGCATATTTGGGAATACATAAACTTCAAGCTGTATATTGCTAATTGAATTAGGCCACGTCGCGAACATTGTTTTCCACAGCTTTCAGACAAGATAAATAAAGCATTGATTGTTAAACTCATTGACAGATTATGACACAATGAGGCCATGGGCACACCTGTCCCACGTAAGGGCAACAACTACAAATTCAAAAAGATGCAAAAAGATTAATGCATTTCTTTGGTGGCATTTCTGCTGGTTTCGCATCTCTGTGGTGCTCGTTTTGTGTCTCTCTTTGGTCATTCTGTGTCTCTTAATGGTCGTCAAACTCTGAGGCACAAAATAAGCCAAATTTGGCCGATGACAAACAAACAAACGATGAAAATAAACCGGAACACAGCCAAAGCTTTAGAGTGAACAGTGAACTTACATTCATCAGTGACAGGCGGTCACTCCAAATTGATGTTTGCATGCTCCATGAATACTGATATAAAACCCAAACACTTGTTTGCTAACACGTTAGCCCAAGCAACTTTTTGAGGTTGACGTACAGCAGCCATCTTTGATGTTTTTCTGCCCCCTAGTGACCCAAGATCAATTAGCTTTAAATGTATGAGGATGTGTTAAACGGTGGTCCATCCTGACGTACTGCTCTGTGGTGTTACGCCACAATTAGTTTTGTATTTTCAGCTGTGCAAAAATAAAGATTCATTATTATCAAATAAAAAATTAGCCACTTCAACATAATGCTGTTTCTGAGCTAATGGCAATCAGTCACAACCTGACAATCACAGTAAACTGCCACCACCAAAAAAGTGTTGTTAATGGTGTGCCAGTGTTGTGAGGAAAACGATGAGGGCAAGAGTTGGTATAGACACGGATCTATAATTACTTTTTACTTACTGGATTTTCTCTTCTTCTTTAACAAGGCACAAATGTCCCAGTGTTCTTTTTTCAGTGTGTTATACTAATGTTCAAGCAAATGTCACAAATGGTGCTATTCATTTTTATTCTTGGTGCTGTTTTAACACTACCTGTTGCCTATCATTATGTTTAATGCTCCCTCTTTGATTCACTTTCATTAATTTTTCTTTGCTGTGTCTTATTGTCATTTGCTGCAGTTTCTGGAATGGCTAAATTTCCACATGCAGTTTTGAAACAATCTGCTTATACCTTGCCTTTTTAATTCTTACTATGTATTGTTCACACTACACAATAAATTTTCTTGCAAGAAAAAATCAATACACTAAAGCATTCAAGGTCAAATCAATCTCATTACTACAATAACACTATAAGCTGAATGTGGTTTTTTGGTTCATCAATAAATGAGACCATGTTTCAATACTTGAAACACAATACTTGACAAATGTCAAAAAGGTGTAGCCGAGAAGAATCATTTGATAGTGAAAGAGATAAATCACCCATACAGAAAATGTGTCATTTCTGACAAATATCTTGTGTTTACAATTTAACTAGAAAATTGATTTTATCGTGGAAGCTGATGAAAAAAAAATGTTTTCAGAAAATTAAGCAAGGCCACTGTCTTTCTTATTAAACTATAAATATCTTGTAGAAATTAAATGATGAAATGACAAGAAGAAAAACACAGGGACGGTCATTTAGAATGCCATTTATGTCATTGACTTTTCAAGAATCTAATACAAATGCATACACATACATTTCACCACCTAAAACCACATATAACCACTACTGCAATAAACATCACCATACGATTAGAAAAAGTATCAGAAGTGGGCTTTCAAGCTTGGGAAGGGGTCATGAAGAACCACAGGCTCACATGCTCACAAACTAGCTCAAACACATTCAGAAAGAGCATTCAGTATGTACACACACTCAAACACACACACATGCTCCCACACACACACACATACACACAGAGCTTATATAATACAGCATTAAAGAGAAGAGTGGCTGTAAAAAAGGCATGTGGAGGGAGGGAGTGTGTTACAGTATACAGTATGTAAGGGGAAAGGGTAACAGCCAAAGTGTACATAAAACACATTTTTTACAGTTAAGCCAACTTTACTTAATATAAATATTCTTCATCCAAAAGTCAGTGCAGTGCCTTCTGCTCAGGCTTCACCTGGTCCTCATGCCCGGTCCACTTTACACCCAGTCTGTGCTAGACCTGGTCCACAAACTACTGTTTCCACTTTACACACAAATCTTTTTACATCAGTTTTGTCTCTGATCTCCCATTTTTCTCTATGGTTTGTGTGTTTGTATGTTTTGTAATTTTTTTTGCCACCCAGTACCTCAAAAGTCCAGCTGTGAAGTACAAGAGTTTGTAAGTTTGTTTTTCTACCTATTGGCCAATAGAAAAAAAAAAAAATCAACAAATTTACAAGTGTCCGTTTTATTCTTATCTCCTGAAATCCCTTTTTTTTTTCTTAAAAAAAAAAGTTCACAGATGGAGCAGCTCTACTGGATTCCCCTGAAGAGACACATCGCAAAGACCATGGCAAAAAGCTGCAGGAAAAAAAAGACAAATAAATTATAAGTACACAAAGACACAAATTGCTTTTACAAAATTATGACACCGGACACTAGAGCAGCAGTGTACTACTCCCACTCTATTGTGGATAATATGTCATTGCTTTGACAAAATGTACATTCAGTGACCACATTTTTCACATATGATAAATTGCCTTCTCAAAAAAAATTACAAAACAAATGACTTTAAAATTAGTTCTGTTGCATCTGCATCTAAAAAGAAATAAAAAAAATGCTGATGGGTCAATACAACATTGAATGCCTCATTTAATTCCAGGATGACCTCTATGAAAGACTTGTAGAGCATAAGGTGGGGACTAGCACTACCTCACATCTGTATCTGTAGCCATACATGTATGTATAGTGAATATATACACATTTGTTTTGTATTGCATTACTGGAAATAATTTAGATTAAGAAAATAAAGCAATATACAGCATATTGGATAGAATTTCTGTCTCACATAATGTGAGATAACACAGTGCAGTAGAGGTTCCTTTCTTCTGTCTTCCTGCAGGTCTCACCACTAGGTGGAGATCTTGCCATACAAAAAGCTTTCAAATAACACTAGACATATGAGGGCAAATATCTTTAGCTTACTGCAGAAATCCCCATTTCTGAAATGAACATCCAAATTACTGGAGAGGCAGAGGAAAAACAGCACATGTGATGATTTGACTAAAATGAAAAACCTTCATACCTCAATGGTCAGCACCACAATGGCGAGTGCTCCAGCCACATAGATGTACAGTTCAAAGTAGTCAACTACTGCAGAGTAGCAGCCCTGTGGAAACACAAAGACGCGGAGCTCAGCAGAGAATCAATGGGCTATAAACTTGCAGATTTACAGAGACAATTAAAGTAACATCACAGCTTTAACTGACTGAGGCTTTGAACAAAGGCCTGGCTGAATGAGTGGGAAGCAGAGCCTCTAGCCTCACTGTCTTTTAATGAGGGTTCTTTGTGTGAATGAACAGACAGAGACACACATTGTGGATATTTCTCATTGTTCTAGTGGCTTGAAACCAACAGGTGGAGAGTGCGGTAAAACCTCGTCCTATCAGCTTTCACCCGTAATTACATTTCACTAGGCTTTCTTTACACTCTTGGAGCTAGGGACGTGGGCGTGGGCGTGCACATGCGTAACTGTCTAGCACAGCTAATTTTCACATATTCATATGCTTATTATTCTCTATTTTTGCACACATGTATGCTCCACAAAAAAATTTACCCACATGTACACAAAAACATGGGCACGCATGCTCCGATGCATACATACACTGGTGTCTCCACACTCTACCACATAGTAAGATGGTCTCCCATGACACTCAAAACATAAAAAAGCACTAATCAGCCATGGAGGTGTCAGCTAGTCCCTGAATGTCATCCCTCAACTGTCTCCAGCTCTAATTAAGCCTGGAGGTGGTTTGGAAGGAGGGAGAGAGAGAGAGGAAGAGAGGTTGACACAGTAGATGTCAGAAGTTACCTTATTATTGCGGTACATCATACTGCCTGATAAGCACTGCTCCTGGCTGATATAGGCCACATCCCCGGTCTGACTGGCACGCTGGCAGCAGGCTTCTGGCACCATATGATTTTGGTTGATCAGCCTGAACAGGCTGTCCTTAAAATCCTCTGGGCTGTTCACCCCACAGCAGTCAAACTGAAGGGAGGAGAGGAGAGAATAGGAGAAGAGACCCTTATTACAGAGTGCCTATTTGTGCACTGGCCTGTGTTCCACCGTGTGAGTACAACAATCCAGCATGAAGATTGACCTAAATGTCTGGGATTTTATCTATAAAATATATCCCCCGGACGCCAGGCTGCAAACTGGACTTGATGAGTTGGTAAAAGCTACGGTATTTGAGCTCTTTGCCATGTGTGCTGTGGCCTTACTGTAGTCATGATGGCATTCCATGTGGAGGTGAAGACGTCAGTGTTGTTGTAGCCCTGATAATGTCTCTTCAGCTCCTTGGTGAAGTACTCTCTGGTCAGCTAAAGCAGCAGCCAGAAAGAGCACAGGTTAGCATTGCCACAAAGATAATATCTGTTTTTTTTCAATCAAAGAACATAGCTGGACAGAAAAGGCTGGGCATCTGCACCGATTATACACATCAAAGTCTGTTTACAGGTCTTGGAGAGTACTACTGCATATGTGAAAAAAATGTATGAAGCCAAGTTGGATAATGTAAATGCCAGGTTTTGGAAAGAGAATAAAAAAGAGGACTGTTCTACTGCATCAGCTCTTTTTTAAAATGGTCCATCGTCAGTCTGACAATGTTATCAGAATACAGTTCTGTGGAGTACTCTTAAAGTTGCTGAAGTTAATAGGTATGATGCCTAAATAAAAAAGATTATGATTTTAATCAGAAACTATGTGGTCCAAGAATAAGTTGTATGAATTCAAGCAAGCAACAAACGCCAGACTTTAGCACTTTGATGCTCAGTGCTATAGACACATCTTAGTATTAAATCTGACACCCAGCCCTACTGAGCACCGGTGATCAAAGGTGGAGAGAATACAGAGGCAACTTACATGTTCCCGGAATATGAAGGCCAGGATGGCAGCAGCCAGCTCTGCTAAGAAGATGAGGAGGATGAGCATGAAGAACTGCAATGAAACAAAAAAAGAAAAAGGGCAAAGAATGAGAGATAGAGTAGGAAAAGGTGGATGAGTATCAGAAAAAGTGCATGTCAGTCACTAAAAATCACATTCTGGCTGTGCCCACTTCACTCAGCATTAACTATGCATGAAGCTTGAGGCATGAAGGCAAATAGAGGGGCATTTTGCTCTTTAGGCTTTCTGTTTCAAGCATGACAGTCCAAAAAACTGACAGACAGAATAATCAACACACATGCACACAAACAAGATCAGTAACAGAACTACATTTCAAATTTGTCAGCCCGACTCACCAAGAGGAGCAGGCACTTGTTTTCACGGATAGCTCCACAGCAGCCGAGAAAGCCCAGAAGAAAGAGCATGCCTCCCATGCCCAGGATGATGTAGACGCCGGTGAATAACAAGGGGTTGGCTGCTACAATTTCCCTGAACCCTGTGGGGTCCACCAGTACCCACACTCCCACTCCCAGGAGGAAAGAGCCCCCTAGCTGATGAGGAAAAGGGAAAGAAGACACTAGTTAGACAGAAGAGAAATTGGCTGCATTTTAAAAATTAATGGGAACTCAGAGGATAGCTCAGTGTCCCTAGTGGCATGCAAAGCATTCAACAAGATGTCATATAATGGAAAATAAATTTGTGCTTTTTCAAAGGACAACGTGCTGGTAATGCAAATCTCCGAATGGTTGGGGTGAGAGTTGAGGGAGAGATAAAAGGCTGGGTATCTACAGAGCCACAATGCCTTGGTGTGGTGGATGGGTGGAGATATGTACTTCAGCTAACCCCCCTTATGTGCTAAAGAAATGCATAGCACTGCAGTCTCCATCCTCTCCCATCCTCCCTTTCAGTAAAACCCTATCTGCAGCCACTGTGGGGTGACTCATGTGATTAAGAAAAGAAGGTATTGAGGTTGGGGGCGGGGGGGTCTGAGCCACACACACTTCTACCACAATCCCCTTCTTCCTGTCAAAGGGAAAGAGACCTGCAAATGAAAACCACATCAGCTTGGAGGCAGAGGCTGTGGTATGAGGAAAGGAGGTAGCCATTTTGAAAGCTCATTGGGCTTGAACAATGCTGTTACGGTACATGAGAGTGAAATTGCCATAGAAAGACAAAAAAAGAATGGCAGTGAAAAACAGTGGTTGTTATTGGATAATGCTAACAGCCAAGTTCACTCTTTGCTCTGGTGGTTGCATTATTACCCCAGCCTTTGAACAACCACATCTGAGTAGAGTCCCTAAATGGTTTGGTTGCGCTTAATAAAGCAGGAAAAGAGACAAACCTTCTTTCTCTGACCCTCCCCCCCTTTACAGGCTCAGACTAACAGGATTACCCTTGATTGTCTGATCAAGACTGATAAACTCAGGTGCCAGTCACAAACTCCACATGGCAGTGTGCCTCAGATGTGTGTCAGCACACTAAAATCTAATCAAAAGAGAATTTGATAGAATCAAGATTGCCTCCATCTAATGAAATGCAAATGTGGCTCCATTAGTCAATCGCGCAGGGGGCAGCCAGAAGCCCATCTTAAATTGTTAGATTGACACCAACTTCAGAGTTAGTTAAATTAAGTGTCTTTGAGAGAGAGATGAAAAATACTTACAAAGATGAGGAAATTGAAGACAAACATGAGGTACTTGATGCAGCTGAGACAGTCCCCCTCCATGGTTGTCCCCCGTGCTGAAGCCTCTCCCTGCCCCTAAGAGAAAACAACATAAAATGTGCCACTTAATGAATCCTGCTAAATGCTCACAGTATTCCCATTTTCCCGCACTCTGGATAGGCATTTAGATGAAACTGCCTAGAACATAATACTCTGCAAAAACCTGCTCACATTTTTAATGAGTTCTGCCAGTCAAACATACAATACACACACACACACACACACACACACACACACACACACACACACACACACATAGTGGCCTGTCAGTTCATTTGGTCCAATTTCAGCAGAAAATCCTTGTATTATCTCCTCAGGCGCACTGTACCAGCCATAGTTTCTCAGCAATCCCTAAGTAAGTACAAGTTTGGGCCACACAATGTCAACTCAGTGTGACACAACTCATCCTACCACACACCGTGACAACTTATGTAATCTTAAAATGCGCTTTCATAGTCAGATAGCCTGATTCCCTATCAGCATTTCCTGTCTCTGAACAGATGGGGTCTCCAGGTTCAGTGTGACTCGAGGGGCTGTCTATCTCAGAACATTTTAAGGATATGAGTCCTGACTAGAGCTCCATGTGCATGAACTGGCAATGTATGGCCTTTACTATGGAGCTTCTTCTTCTTAATGTAATGAGAGGCAAGAGCCCTGTGCTCCCATCAGGCCGCCCTCTATCTGACATAAACACACTTTCCCTGATGAAGGCCCACCCTAGAAGCACTCCTGGTTAATGAAGAACGCCTCTCCTGCATTAGGAGACAACATATCCATGACCCTGTACACCTATATATATCTGATGCACCACAAAGCCTTCATTGAGGCACTTGTTTAACCTACCAAGCTGCAAATGAACAAGATTTTCCCCTCGGGGGGGTTAGGAATTGTCTAAGGATTCATCTCTACACATTCTGCAAAAACTGAAGTGGAAACAATCTGTGGGGCAGCTATAATTGCAGTCTCGGTGAAAGAAGAAAATTAATTATTTGGCAGAAATGAACCGGCACTCTTTGCTTTGTAGTTGTGATTATTAATTTGCTCTCCCATAGTGATAGCCAGAGTAGAGGATGGGTAACAAGCGGATTAAAGAGTGATTTCTCTGAGGAATTATAAATAGGTTTACACAACTAGGCAACTACACACTGCCACCTCCAAATTGAAAAAAAAAAGAAAAGTTAAAATGCCCTCCTTTCACTTCTTTTGTCTGTACTTTGCAGCACGTCCATCAGCTGTAATCTCATAATCTTTAGGCAGTCTTTCCACTGCCTGATGTGCTGTCAGATGACTCCTCTGGGTCATCTTTCTGCTTCTCTGAGGCAGCGGTGAAGTCTGGGTTATGATCGACGTCAGCTTTGATTCCTGTCTGTCTTTGAAGGGGCTCTGCAGTCACTCAAATGGGATTTAGCCTTGACCCTTTCACCCTTACTGCACACAATCGACTCAGAAATTCACATTTTCAGGTGAAATAAACCATAGCCTCACCAAACCACTGTCTTAAACAAGCGCTGTTTGGCTGGTCATTGCATATTTTATACAGAAAGAAGACAACTGTGCCAGTAAGAAAGCCATAACCTATATCTTTTCCTGGTCTGCTCTACTTTTATTTTTGTATGCTTTAACTGGTTTATTTTTCATTCTGCTCTTAATTTCAGTGTTTTTTTCTCTTTTTTTTCATCTCACTGTGGGCTTGTTTAAGTTACCGTGACAATAAAATTGAACAATACTAAAGATGTGAAGGCAGTCTTTGTCTGCTGTGGGAGCGAGTTAACATGAAATGAGAACATTTCCTCCCCTCACCAGCCTGAGGGCTTATTATTTTTTCCTCTCCTCCTTTCCTCCCTAGACCCAGGGAAATTGATTTAGAGCTATGGTTAAACACCTCCTCTAAATCATAATGATATGCTTAGGTATTGATCACCCTCCTAGTGGTACTCTGAGAGCAACCAACAGCCTCATTGCCCAAGATGGGTTTTAATTAACCCCTCCCTTTCCTAAGCCCCAATGAAAGGCCTAATGAGGGCAGAGGAGGTCTTAATTGAGATTTGCATACATTACAGTCTCACAGAGAAGCATCAGAAAGGACCCTTTCTCATCACTCCCGCTCTCCAGTGTTAGTCCTGGGCCCCTATGAAGAGTGCAAACTGTATTTATTGCAGCAGGGGATGAGGAGGTGGAACGAAGGAGGGGGAGGAAGGGGAGGAAGGGGGTCGGCTGGAAAAATTCTCAGGGTGCAGCTCACATCTCATTCTCCAAACAAAATGTCTGATTTCTCTTCCAGCTTCACCCTTTTGCTCTTCGCTCCCATCTCAGGGTCAAGCTGACTATCAGATCTGGAGCCAATTTTCTTTTATGCATTAAAATGCATTGGATGCTTAAGAATGAAGTGGACTACTCGGACCTAGCCAAGCTCCAAATAAAAAGCCTATGGTGCAAACAGGCATCGTATAAATCAAACTGCCACAGAGACCCCAGAGAAAGTGCAGAGTAAACAAACTGGTCTTTCCCATGACTCCCATGGGATCGCAGGTCCTCATAGATCACAGCCCAGTTGCAGAGATCAGACCACTAAGTCTCTCTGAATATTCTGCAGAGTACATTATGTAGACAAGGGAAATGTGGTTCACACCCCCAGGAGCTGCAGCCTTACAACAACATCAACAAATTACTACCAGATTAAAGGCAGATCCTCCTCAGGTGAGCTGCTTTGCTAAGCTAGCAGTGTGCCAAGATAAGGAGCTGTGTGGCACTGTGTTTGTATAGACAAAACAAAAAAACATTCATTATAAACAAACATGACAAACATAGCAGGGAATACTGCACCCCTATCACTGCAGACAATGTGTTTGTTGGCAGGAAATACTGTATGTATGTCCTCAATCTGACAATCTAAGTGGCAGTCTTTGCCCTGAGGTATCCAGTAAATGCCAGCTCTATCTATGTGTGCAGCGACTCCTGTTACTGACATCATGAAATGTGACACAATCCCATTGTTTACTTTTAGCAAAGACTGATCCACAGCCCATTTTGGGCTGCGTAGCCCAGTATGGTTGAGTTTGATAGTGGATAAATGAGAAATGATCCTAAATCAACTTCACAGTGCCGACAGAAGCCAGAGCCCTGTAATGAGGGCAAACCCATCTGACCTACATTTTTCTCAGTATAAGAATGAGGAATTCTGAAACATTGCTACAGGGCTTTCTTTCATGCTTCAGTCAGAAAACCAGCGGTCTGTTTGGCCAACATCTACACGATCAACTGTGATGGTCATGTCAACTCACTGTAATTAAAAGATAAGGAAGACATAGACCCACATAGAGAATGCTCCATATATAAATAGCACACCCTTGGGTGGTTCTCCTTGAAGTTGACACTTTAGGAACGATTAATGAAGTGAGTCCATATTCCCCTGCTCCACTAGCCAACGCCCCGGACAAATCGAACAGCACGACAAGGACACTGTGTCTGCTCCTCGCCAAACTGTCACCACCCTCCTCGCCCCCATAACTAGCCAGTTCACTTAATCTTGAGCATGAGCCTGCATAGCAAATAATCATTAATACTGAAACCGTGTTGAGATTATAAGGGTTGGAACTTGACCCCCTTTAAATGTCATTGACCCTCTAAATGATCACCTGTAACTGAACCCCAGGGAAAGTGCAAATCATCCTCCCGACTCCCTGATGCAGCTGGAGCAGGTGTGGTTTTTCCATCCACTGTATGCCACTCTAAAGCTCTCTCTGGAGCACACTAATACCCTCTGACAATGACACTAAGGGACCACACACATGCCGCATCACCCTTTATCTCAATTAAAAACCCATTTTCATATTTCTCCATGACTTCCTAAATCAGCCGCAGCAAGTAAACACCCCAAAATCCGAATAAAGACAGGCTCCTCTGGCAGTGAGCAAGGCTCCCCTGAGGCACACCATGTCCCTTAATGAACCTCCAATTAGGAGAGAATGAGCCCAGGGCTGTGCTGTCACACTGAGGAGCTTTGAAGTGTACTGAATGCTAAACAGCTATAGCACTGTATGCTGTTTTAGAGGGCATACAGCTTGCAGACAACAGGGAACAACCACAGAGAGAAAGTCTATGAAAAGGAGCTCAAAGGCAACCTAGCTCACAGTGTGTGTGGGTGTAGCGCACACAGAGAGCAGAGCATCCAAACTCGGCCGGGGTAGGAAGTTCAGGAAACTGCAAGGCTTGCTGCAAAGGTCCTAACGCTTGTTGGATGCTCAGGTGGAGACAAACAAATACTCTGCCCTCAGGCAAGCTTAGCTTAATGAGTTTTCAGAGTGCATATAAAGAATTGGTGAACATTATCAGCACCCAAACACTACAGGCATTGCTAGTTCACCACAAAAAAGCGGACAGTCACTGATGAATTCACTCTGCCTTGCAAAGCCATTTATCATTTCAGCCCATTGTTCCAATACGTGCTGTGAATCTAAAGCAGTTCTTATCTAAGCCTGTGAGTGGCGCTCTTCTGACCCATTCACTTGAGATGAGATTGTGTGAATCCCCAAGGGCAGAAGTCCTCTGACCAGGCAGCTGACACACTCCTGAACAACAGGCTGATTAACTAGAGAAGACTCCCAGAATGAACAAATGCACAGTCAGAAACACACTGACCATGTGTTGTAAACAGCACTGCAGGCCACATTCTTGACATCCCAACTGGGCACACATCCAGCTGTTGGTTCAGTGCTAACAGTTGCTCATACTCCTACAGTGAAATTGATTCTCCAGCTCTTTAGATAAGAAAGATTGAAGGGGGAAGGGCATTGATAGCTTCTTGGTTAACTCAAGCAGAGAACATGTGATTGAGATGACCAGATTTTTGGCTTCTATTGAACACACACAGTGTGTGTGTGTGTGTGTGTGTGTGTGTGTATGTGTGTGTGTGTGTGTGTGTGTGTGTGTGTGTGTGTGTGTGTGTGTGTGTCTGTGATCCTCACTCTCTCAAAGCAGAGATTCTCACTTAATTGTGTCGGCACCTCTATTTGGCTGAGTGAAGATACAAACTGGCTGTGTGGTGCTGGATCAATACCAGGCCCAGGCACATGGTCAATGATGCATTGATCCCCTGGAGTTCCTAGCTCTTAGTCCGCTGGTTGTCTGGTAGTGAGGGCATGTGGTAGCAGTGCACAATGAACACATAAACACTTCTTCACTGCTGCCTGTTAGGACTCAGCGCGGGCTTTTCCCACGGGGTGCTTTGGAGGATGACACATTGCCGTTGGGGCTTTCCACAAAAATGAGTTACAACTCAATTCAAAACTAAATGCTCAATAATTACTGTGACGACAACAGCGGGGAATTATATCCCAGCACTTCTACTAGTTCTGCCTTCTTTCCTTATTCTTTCTTTAGTGGGTTTTTCTGCAAGTTCCCGCAATCTTAGCCAAAATCCTCTTGATATGTCAGAGTCATGAGGAGTGGAGTCAATATCAGCTCCTTGTTTGACAAAAACAAGAGGTCTGAAAAAAACCCAATCAATAATCTGACCAACTCTGCTTTGACCAGTTTTTGACCCTCAGGCAAGAGACAATTAAAATGTTGGTCAAGTTCTCTGTGGATCTTGTTTTAAATGCTGTTCAAGTCGAGGCTGCTGTCTTTGTCAAATCTCCATATAAAGAGAGTTTACATCACAGATGGCCACGGCACAAGTAAACAAAGGGAGATTTAAGGAAAGACAACACTTTCAGCCTCAGGGGACTAAACACAAAAGGACACTTAGGAGCATAAACATGCACGGGAACAGAAAATACACACACACAGACACACAGACACATAGAGACACACACACACACACATACACACACACAAGGACTCTTACATCACTGAAGAACAGAAAAATGGAGCAGATGATCAAAAAAGTTTTTCTTAGGGCTCAAATATAAAATTTAGCAAAACCCAATGTGGTTGTTTTTAGTATAGGTTGGAACCTTTCCAGCCTTCCAATAAGGACGCTGGTCTCCATGGCAACCCGGCAACCCGGATATGGGGTGAGAGTGGCCTTTGTCTGCAAGAGCAGTGTTTGGCATCTCCACTTAGCACTAGTTCCTGTTAGAAAACAAAGGGGAGCAGGGCCAAGCACTTTACGACAGGGGGACAGCTTGGCATGCCATTTGTCTAATGAGCGATCACTCACACCCTGTTGCAAGGCCATATGTTAGTTTGAATACAGCAAGTTCCCCCGTGTAGAGGGCCCAAAAGCTGTTTTACCACTTACTGATGATTCAGTGCAGTGCACACACGCACATACACATCTGAACCTTCAGAACTACAGTTCAACGAAAGGAAAAAGAAAAACAGCAAAAAACAGCAGTGTAACCTACTTTGTGTTACAGGCCGGGCTTTCAAGCGCAATGCAAAGATCAAAACAAAGCCTTGAGGATAAAGCGTGTGAATGTTTGTGTTTTTGTGGGAGCCTCAGACGAAAGAGATACCCACGTATATTGGAGGCCCCACTGCAAATAACAACTTCATATAAAAACAACCAAAAGTGTGTTAATGCCTTTGCATGAACAGTATAGCAGAAAATTCATGTTTTTTTTACTGCACCTTGTAATTTGCTGCAGCGGAAGCACCTTGTACTGTATGTGGTTATTAATGTAACTCTGTGATTATGAGACTGCGTGTGAGAACTGGGCTGAGGTCATGATTGCTTAAAGTATTTATCACAGAACTTAAAGGATAATTTGGGTTTATTACAGCTTGAGTGTCATTTATATTTAACAAAACAATCTCACCACAAGTTTTATGTAGCTTTATGAAGCATTTCTGGATCTTTCAGTCACACAGTCTTACTCAGCAGATGGAATTTGTCCAGTTGCGATTGTGGAGATTTCCATTTCCTTCTGATTAGATTGTTTTGCCAACTCCTGTGTCTAAGACTGACCTTCATTCTAAACTTTGAAGCCAATGGGGACAAGAAGTGGGCAAACTCAATCTGCTGAGGAAGATTAAATTGATCAAAAGCTCCAGAACAGCCACTCGATTGCCCTTGTGGTAAGACTGATTTGTCCACTGCTGTTTACATTGTCAAGAATGAACTTTCACTCTCAAACATTTACAACGATTATGATAATAATGTGTATAATTCTTTTAAAACAATTGCTGAGATCTGGGAGCATGGCAGCATTTCTTCAAGTTAGTATGATGGAGCAACAAACATCCAAAATTCATTCAAAACCAGAATTATCCTTGAAGACAATATTTGCAAAACTGAAAATGGCTGAATATTCTGGTTCTAATCTTTCATGGCACTTGCACATGTAACATACACATTTAAATGTCTGGTTGGCTGCTTTTGTGGTTACGTGCTATGACTGATTACAGCTGATGTGTCTGGGTCTAAATTCCCCTTTAACCTCTCAATCTATACATGTCTGCTGCTCGGCCGTGCCTGGAATACTAATGTTACAAATGCCAATGCAAATCAGAGGCTAACAAAGACCAGTGCCGGCCTGCTGTGATGGTAAAGGAACAAAAGCACTTGTCTCCCTGTTTGCAGGACCAGCTTCACGCTCTGGCTCTCGCCAGCGCCGTGGCTCCTGTCGACGGTAACAATGGCTTTGCGCCTGTACTGTCAGCATCTTACTGAAAAGAGTCTGTCAACAAGCTCTCGTTGCTGCTTCTCTTGCTGATTTATCAAGAGTCTGCTGGAGTGGAATCACTGCTAGATTTAGTGAAAATCATTCAAGGCAACACCCCACACATTACACATGCAGAGGGAAAATGAAGGGCAAAAATATGTTTCACACAGGAATATGTGCTGAGGATAAAAGGTTTTTTTTTTTTTTTGCTTCACTTGTAGATAAAATATTAACATACCATGTGTATCTGCTTGTGCCTCGTCTTTGTTCAGATGAAGCTGGTGACTTCTCCCTGTTTTCTCTCCTCTCCTGTTTTCATGGGCTGTTGGACAGAAGCACAAGGGAAGAAGAAGCAGAGGTCAGGACTGAGCTAATGAAATGAATAAACAGTGAGGCACCGGTGAGGAGAAAGAAAAGTGGCACATTTATCTTGGCGTGCGAAATTCATTTAAGTAGAATAAGACTGTGAGCTTAAAAAACACAGAAAATAAAATTCTAGGACATTTAAAATCACCCAGTTTGCATTCATTATGTATGAAGCACTCGCTCCCAGCAGTGAGCTAATCTAAGACTGCAACAGTGTTTTATCTGTGTGAATATTTCACTTCTCAGCTGGAAGGCAAAATTAACAAGGATAGATTTTTTTTTAAGTACCATCTTTAATAATAGTTGAGGCCTGTGTTCTGGGCAGGTGAGATTTTAATTGTTAAAAAAAAAAAAGTTTTAGAATTTGTGAAACTTCTCACTAAGTTAATTATCATTTATTAGAAGACCCCACACTCCAGTCTCCTCATACAGCTTCTGACGTGACCTTCATGAGCATCTAAACTCATGCATTATTCACTGGAAGTAAGAATACCTTGCTTTCTTAACACACGTTACTGGCTTGTATGGTACATCACCACCCAAGTGTGTCTAATGAGCATAAATGCTTTAAACTTTTCCCTGTTTCTAAACTGCTTTGCCACAAGTGTCTCCCAGCTGAAAATAACGATACAGCGACGAGAGCCAATTAAACTGCTGGTATTCCAGCCTCTATGTGCAAAAATAGTCAGCAGCACAGTTTTGACTGACAATACTTTGGAGCCTGTTTCAAAGCACTGGCACTGACAACTACAGCATCAAATATGGCGAGAGCTGCCTACGGAGGCATGAATAGCATGCAGCTCTTGCCACATTAGATGGTGAAATACGGGCAGGGTATTCTCATTCTGACAGGGGCTGAGGATGGAGAATATCCCAGGAGTATTCTGGCTGATAGAGCCAGCCACATCTTCCCGCCGACACACCATATTGCCAGCAGACATCAGATTCACCAGGACGCAGAACCCAACTGACAGTGGCAGCCACACACCCTGACACATACGGCGTGCACCACTCTGATTACATCTAGAAAAGGCAATCAAAGTCTGGGTGAGGAAACGGAAAAATCTGAGAAGTGGAGAGATGCTCTGGAACGATACACTTCCTTATCACAGAGCCCTGAATTTAGACACTACAAAGCACATGCTCAGGGAATCAATAACATCTCCACAGTGGCTACACATGCGTGAGAATGCCAAAGGATGTGCAACTCGCTGAAGGAGTCATTTACAAAATATTCACCATATGGCTTAGCAAACATATCCCTGAGCGATACAACACTGTCATCCTTTTTCATTCTGTGTCAGTCTATTACAACAGCAGCAGATAGGTACATAATCATCATCATGTCTGTAATCTAGTGCTGAGCAGCAGAGTGGTTAAATTATATCCTGAAGCCTGTTGCAGAGGTACTCTCTCCTGAACTGCTGTTTAGAGAGCTATTAGCTGGTGGAGAGCAACAGTGCTGAGGGTCTGCATTATTTTTCGGTTTCCATGGAACCCTTTTCACGGGAAGGTGGAGCACCAATGGGATTGCAGAGCCTCATTGAATCAGTTATGGGGGTGAGAAGAGAGATCGGCTCAGACGGCTGAGAAGGCACAACAATAGGATGAACCCTCGAGGGAGACTAGAAAGGCCAGGCCGCTGAGGGTCCAACAAAGCGGGGAACGACTCAACACTAGAGAAAAGGTTTCATCTACATCCACTCAATGGCTTGCCTTTTAAATAAATCTCTCTCGCCAACTTGTCATTGACATTTAAGCTCATGCGCACTGTAGGCAATTTAAACATCAAGGCAGCCACTAATTGATTAGCCTCTGCTGATATTTCAGGCTCTGACAATGTTATTGCATCACCAACATCTATCCTGTGTGCAAGACAGTAACACATTATAAATTATGCCCTTCTATTTACAGTATGGACTATACTCATCTCCCATAGTAAAATTCACAACAGAGTTAGCAGAGGAAACTGTAGTAACCACAAAGAAACAAGAGGTATTAAAGGTGGCAATCAGTACACTACAATAGAAGTGCCTGTTGGATGATCCAACAGTGTCTCAATTCCTCTTCCCCTACACCTTTCTGATATAGGAATTTGTAGACCTCTTAAAACCGACTATCCAACATCCATGCCCACTCCACACATCGATTGGCCAGCTGTGTGGATCTCAGAGAGTCAAAGGGTTTAAACCTCTTTCTCAAGCTCGTTTCATTCTTTAAACAACTATTTGTTTTTTTTTAACACCTTTCCTGCTAACAAACAAGTGTAATTCCACAAATGCCCTCTAAGACAAACTATCAGACAAATGTGGGCCTTTATCTCCATATTCCAATGATATCATGTCTCACCCCTCTCTGTGACGCCACTTTCGAGTCTGGTCAACATCTGTAAACACTTTAGCCTTCGGGCATGGTCAGATGTCAAGTTGTATAAACTAGCTCTTTTATGATTAGAGGGGTCAATATACCTAAAATTAGGCTCTTGTCGAATCATCAACCTGTATCTGACCACTTTGATATCGGAGGGGTTGCATCCAATTGTTGTAACTTAATAAAACAGACAATCCATAGCCAAGCCTTTACTATATGTGTACTACTGGCTTGGGACTCTTCATTTATTGTCAGTTTTTTCTTTGCTCCCATAAGTCACCTCATCCTGCCAATCAGACCGTAACCTTGGCTATGATGTCAGAGGTCAGAAAACAGCAGGTAGTTTGGTCAGCGACACTTCCTCTGGGGACAGGAAGTGGACAGGAACATGAAAGAGGAAGTGACAGTTCTTTCATTTCCACCTTGCAGCTGGGTTTGACCTCAATTTCTCACCAGTGTTGACAAAAGCAAACCTCTGAGCTTGAGATAAAATGACCTAAGGGGCCTTTTACGCCCTGTATGAAACCGTTATAAACACTATTAGTAACAGGAAAAATCTACAGCTCTGGGTGTCAGCTCTCCCTGGTGATCTTCAGCCAGCTTCTGACAGAGACCATATACATCACGCTCTAATAATATAGAAATGAGAAAGGGGGCAATTGCCGGCCGCCATATATCTTCTGAACATCTGCTTTAATGAGGGCAATGCTGAGGCAGAATTATTGCCTTACCCCATCTGGATTTATCGATCTAACAGTGTGAGTCAACCACCAGAGATAAAGATAAACCACCACGATGGAGAAACAATCCTCACTCTGATCAGAGGGCATCGCACAACTAATCACTCACTCTCCTCTCTCTGGCCACAGCTAACCAGTGTTTCCTTTGTTCTCCACGCTACAGTAGGTGCTCTGGGGGTTACACACCAGGCAAGGGTGTATTCACTCATTTAAAGTGCACAATTATTCCAGCTAAAAGACGCAGACTGAACTCATTATGCAGCCCTCTATTTTCTCAGTGTTAATCGTTTTGGGCTAAATGGAAACCTGATAAGAATGCAGCCCCTGGAAATGTGTTCGGAGGGTGCTATTTTGATGCTGATGAAAGCTGACACTGTCCACCTCTTTAGTAAATCAGAGGCAAGCATTAGCCAGGCCTCCTCTCTTTGTAGCAGGTTCCTCAGGCAGCAGCTCATATCTCTCACCTCTGCAAAGATGCCCTCATCAAAGAATGGGTGCAAAGTGTCTTACGCAGAGTGTTTCAAACATCTGCAACCTGCTTCTATAATTACACAACACCAACGTCTCTCTAGTGACACCATGATGAAGAGCAGCAACTGAACTACTTGTTGTTATTTTCTTTGACCCATGCCTGTCTAACTTAACTAACTGCCTCATACACCACCACACTTTCACCCTACTTCCCAGGCCCCCAAGGCTAGCCCCCTTGTCTCTGAGGAGCCAGGGGCCTGGGGGGCATCACAATACCGCTTTGAAGTCGAGCGATTAAAGAGGAAAGACCTGTCGAATTGGGATGATGGAGCTAAGGTTGGGAGAGGGGGAGGATCAGCGCGAGGGACAGGAAAGGCTGTGAATACTGAGAGCTCAGGGCCCCGTGAGACACAATTAAGAGCAAGGCTTTTTTAGCGAGGGTTACAAAAACAAAGAAAGGATACCAGCAGTGCAGCCTTCCAAGCCAAGGTAAGAGTTCATTACTACATACACAGAGGGGGCTGGGGCTGTTAAACTCTCGCCAGTTTGTTCACCAACTCCCCCACCCACAGGCCCCCGCGAGCTGACTGAACAGCCACATGATAACCATTTCCATCCCAGTTAAATCCTAAAGCCCAGTAAAGCTTGAGAATCACGCAGCTTACAACTCACAGAGCCTCCAACTCAGAGAGGAATTGAGATGAAGATCCAAGCTGCCTCCACAAAGAGGAAGTTTGCATGGAGTCTTCCCTCAGGATGTTTTCCTCAGCTAAAACATTACGAGTGCACTAAAGTCAACACACCAGATCTGCAGTCAAGATAAATCAGAAGACAGTGCAGGGAAATGCATTATGAAAAAAGAAAGTTATCATACTAACTAGAATTGCAACAAATTATTGGTTTCATTATTGATAAATCAGCTGTATTATTATGTCAATTGCTATATTAGTCATTTGGTCTATGAAATGTTTGAAAATTGTGGAAAAATAGTCCCAAATCTACTTACTATAAGGAAAAAGAGACTCCTGGTATGTTTACAAAAGTATGGCAGCTATAACAGTTATAGCACAGTATATGGTTGATGTATTTTGTATGTTACTACACCTGAAACACTTTGGGATTCAGTATTATTCTGTACTAAAGCATATGGTGTCCTGTATAGTATTTTCCACAAGATACTGAATGTAGAAATACGTGGCCACTAATGTCCTTTAAGTCAAACCAGCCACTTAAACATGTATTAAGAACACATCTGCTAACAATTTCTAGGCCTCATTTCAATTTTGCTAAAATACCACAAAGCAGTAGGTTGTTCTGTGTATTTGTGGAAATCAGATTCTGTAGCAAATAACACTTAAGCAATGATCATTACCACAAGGTCTCTATCAGAGGGAACTGTCCTTTACCTGGAACATTAGCTGTAATTGGGAGAATCTGTGGTTAATATGCCCTCACCTTGACCTTCCTGTCTGTTTAAGACTCATGAAGTTGTTCAGTGTGCTGACAAACAGCGTGGTAAACATCTCAATGCAGAAGATACACAACAAGTGGAAACAGATTCTTTTGCACAATGGGACCATATGCAACTTATTTTCAAAATTAAAACCAGTGGAGGGCATTTGGGTTTGGACTCCTCCACAAGCAATACTCCTTTTCTGAAATAGCCATTTTGTACATATGCACAAAAAGCTATGCCAAAGTGGTGATTGTTTGCTTTTGCTAATTTCATCCTTGCTCCATGGCCACTTAACAATTTCTCAACATTACAGAGTAATACAAACGAAAAACAAAAACTTTGACACAACTAGGATTAGTATAAAATATGAATCCCAATAAGGAAAGTATAAGCAAATTGGGACACTTGGATCTGTGCCTGGTAGTTACAACATCACTTCAGTCCAAACTTTGAGGCCCACTGTGTCTGGTTCCAATTCCTGATTTGGTTTTCACTGCATACCTTAGTGACCACACCCTGAAAAGCTAACTACTATATTCACACACTGTTCTGAAACTCAGATGACGATGATAAGTACAGTATCTGTGATTGATTGATTCCAGAACAAATATTTTCATTCAGCATATTTGAGGCAAAGAATTGTTGTTTTCAGCAATGTTCAAACAAGGTAACAAGGTGGTTTGGAACAACGCATTTACTTCCTTTGTTTATGAGCACAAAACATGTGGGCCACATTACTAGACAAAAGTATAAACAAACATGAAGAAAGATGGCAAGATTGCTGCCCAGTTTATATCCAAGCTCTGGTGCCATTTTATTTCACAGCTCTGTCATGGCAATGTCAACTGTTGCCATAATAGAGCCAAAATCTCTCTTAAAAACCATGTTGTGCTGAATGCAGAAGGAAAAAACAGGGAAAAATGGTTGCTTTATCTGGACAAAAGACTCTAGAACACATATGACTTTGAAGATTACCTCAGAGTTTCCCACAGTGTTTTATAGCAGAGGTGGGCCACCATGCCTGAAACAAAGACCACCTTCACTAACATCCTAAAAATACATGTTATGAAATAAGACATCGGACCTCAGGGAAAAAGAGCAGAGGCCCAATTTTACACAACAAATACTCATATAAAATACATATAATGAAACTGTTTAGTCAATTTATTAATTATGGAATGAATGAATGAAATAAACAGATCAGAAGATGACATGCATTAAGATCTAGGTGGTTTACCACTTCTGCCAGTCCAGTCCAGTGTGTCCAGAGTAATATTACTTAATACTCGCATTACCTATGTAATCAGCAACTTAAAATTAATATCACATTCTATCATATCATATCATGACTCCAGTCCCTAATTAAAAGGCACATTCACCTCTGTAGAAACCTTCAAATAAATTAGGCAATAATGTTTTGATCTTATACAGACTATTATGTGCATGCTAACATCATTTACTTATTACGTTACTGATGTTGTTGATGATGATAATGATGATGATGTATCTAAACATGTCTGAGGATGACCAGACATCTGTAGTCAAAAACCATAACCATTTTATGGAAAGTTACATAAAAGTATATTAAGTCCTCCAGCAGGTTTTCCCCTCTACAAAACTTAAGAAATAAGTCTTAAGTTGTAAACTATGCCTATTTCAGAACCATTAACTTTTGAGAAGCAATTCAAACTGTAATGCCTAACATTGGATTTGTTAAGAGTTTACATTCCAGTGAATTTAGGTGTAACTGAGGCAACAGACTATTTGAGAGCAAACATTGTGTGACTTAAGCTTAGCTGTAATTGTGGCTCCGCTGAAACGTAAAGCAGAATATCATTACGAGAAGGAAAGCCAAGACACAAATATTGAACAAACTGCCTTGAAAATCAGAATGCAACAGCACACTATAAAAAAGTTCCTCCATACATGGAAATGGTAGTACGTGCAGGGGGCTGTACGGGAGCAGCAGGGCAGGTGTCCCACTGGGTTACGAGAGCCAGAAGCTTTGCATCTGGATCATTTCCTCAGCCCAGAGGGCCTCCACACTGGGACCTCCTCATAAAGCTGCACATGTGCCGAAGAACGCCCAAATCCCTCCGAATCCTTCATCTATGTCGGCCTGTACATGGTGGCTGTGGTTATAGCAGGTAACAAGCTGTGACAAACTCAAAACATCACAGGGGGAGAGGGAGCAGTGAAAATGACTCATGCTTTTTGTCTCTCACACTGTCAAATATGCTCGCACTAATGGCCAAATAGCCTGAAAATGTGTCTCTGCATGAGGAGCAAAAAAATGGTTTTATCACTCACGTCTTCAGCAGAGCAGGGTGTGACTGATGGCAGGAGGATTACTGGAGCGGCACAAGATGAAACCAGGCTAAAGAAGAGTTCTCAACTGTGCAAGCGAGACTTCTGTCCACTCCAAAAACCGTAGGACACACTCCTTTCCACACTGGTTCTCTCTAAGCTCACTGGACAAAGAGTTGAAAGATATCCTTTGAGGAGATATCCTGTCCCAAGAGGAAGCCAAGAGGGACTGAAATGTGGAAAAAGGGGGTTGGACATTTTCCATGGTACAATCTCGTGAAAATGCAGTGAGTGCTTTAAGAAACATTCTTGCGATCGGCTGAGGGAGCCACAAGCAGAGAGACGTCAGGAGAAATCATGCTTGGCTCAACACAAAAAGCACTCAGAGAAATGAGATTTAATCTGCTGAGCTTAGAGTGTATTAGCCAGATGTAAACAGTCAGTACCAGCTGTGAGAAAGTTAACTTCCACAGCCCTGCTGCTTGGAAAAACAATGCATAAAACATCAAACATTAGCAATGACAGAAACTCTGCAAACACAGATATTTAAAGGCCAAAATAAAACTTTCGCAAGCTGGGGACATTGTAGTTGTGGGAATCAGGGGGTTAAGGTTAACTGGCCACACTGAAACACTTTCTCTCTGAGAATACTCTGCCTTAAGGCCCGAGCTGTGGGAAAGGGAGTTTATGCAATTACATCACATTGATTTATGGGAGACAGAGGAAAGATGGGGAGAGGATGGAAACTGAGCTGCTTGGAGGCGGTCCAAGATTAGGTCCCCGAAGAAACACTAGTCAATAGGTTTACACCACAAAACATGATGGATCTGAGACAATTGTGTGGGGGATGAATGTGGTTGGGGAAGCGCTGGCAACACACAGAGGTCAAACCTATCTGAAATTATTGGTTTTGATTTAATACTCAAAACACAAAAGAATAGCCATGATTGTAATGCAGAAGCTTCTCCATGAACCTGCTGCTCATGGAGCACATGCAGATAACAAGTTCAGAATAGCAATGGCACCACTGCTGAGATTACTTTCAATTTTCTCAACTCTAGGGAACTGATGACAACTGTCTTGCTTGAGCAGATGCTGCTGATGCTGTCTGGAGTATTAATTGGGGATAGTGATGAAATTGCGAGTAATGCGAATGAGCGTGCACTGCAGTGTTAGCAGAGGTAGCACATCTCCATCAGCCCACTGCAGCCTAACAGTTTGAAAATAAACAGCCCATTTAGTGCTCTCCACTTGTGTAATAGGACCACCGGAGTGACCACAGCTGGGATATTTATGTTGAAACACATTATTGTTCTTCTGCTTATTTAAACATTTGCATGTGAATTGCATTTACAAGGCAAAAAAATTGCTAAAAAAATCTTCCACTTGTCTTGGAGATGCATGTACACCGGTCCTATGAGCTGGAGCAGAGTGATTGTGTGTGACTGAAGTGCTAATCATTTATTGATGTAACTAAAGAAGCATTCATCAAATTGGCACAGATTAATGTTGTCAATGCAAAAAACTACTATCTATGTAGGAGTTCTGTTATATAGTCTTCAGAAAAAAATCCAGACTGAATCACAAACAATGTATGAGCCCACACAACAAAGGAAAAATATAACTCATTAATTTTCACGGCATGGGACTTGTGTTGATACCAGCCACCAAATGGCGAAGATATGAACAAAGCAGGAGGAGATTACAGAAGAGATTCAGTATAATGAGCTGTGGAGTTACAGTAGGAGACATTAAATGGTTTTGTTTTTTAACTTTTCAAAATCTCCAGCTGTCTGCAAATTCTCAAGCCTCTTGGAAACACAACAGACCTTTGGTTCGGGCCAAAAGCAACAGCATAAATATACACACACGAAGCGCCGGCCAAATATTTAAAGGGGGTGTTTTGAAAGCTCACAGTATAGACCGGATTATCAGGGGTGGGTGTGCGGGGGAGGTGGGGGGTTGCTCTAGATGTGGCAAATATATGGAAAGCTTACCCAGAGATGTTTTGAGGAAGAAAAGGTTGGACATCTGTTCCCTATTAAATTAAAAAAAACAGCTTGTCCAATTCCAAACTGCCTGCAGAGATAAGCAAAAGTGGTTTGGTAATTGCTCACAACATTGGCTTTCTCCGCCATCATTGTTTCATTTGTGCATCATTTTAATGTGATGAGATCAAATGAGCTCATGTCCGGTAACTGTCTGAGGCTAAATTTTATTTAAGTATCAAACACATAATCTAAAAGCTGTTTTATCTGTGCTAAATCCTGTTTTGTCATCTGTCCAGTTAAAGCACCAGCTGAGCCACCAGTTGAAGAGATGGATTTTTTCTTTCTTTCTTTCTTTTTTCTTTTTCTTTCTTTTTTTTTCTTTCTTTTTTTTGCTCCATGTCTTGATTGACCAAGCCAAAAGAACCTCCGCACAACCAGGGGCTTTCAGAGACACCCACAAAATTACTTTGGCTTCAGCACTGGTGCTGAGGCATTTCACATGGGATCTGATTCCTGCCAAGTGTTATCGGGAAAGATGATCTGGGCCCCGTTTCTCCAGGGTGCAAAATCCTGGAGAAGTGCCTGAGCTGTCTGTTTTGTCCTCAAACACTTCACAGTTTTGAGCGTCACACCCAGGTGGTCGATATTAGGCTGGACGACTTTGCTGCTGCTGTCCTGTCATTCTGATGTAGGACAGGTGACAGATCAGTGGGAAGCCATCCAACATCACCTGATGTTCCACTGAAAAAAAAAAATCCTTCCAAGCGTCTGTCCTCTCTTTTTTTCAACACTTAAATCAATGAACATTGCAGCCAATTTATTTCCACATACTGGAAACGCCTGCCGAGCCTGCACTATCTCTGACAAACACATGTGAAGGTGATCCCTGGATTCTACCGACAGAAACATTAGGACTGAAATACATTTTTCATGAAAATATCAAACTCGTTTAATATACTTCAAATGGTTAAACAGTGGCTAGCGCTCCTATGCAGTGGATTCTCCTTCTTCTCTAAGCTTCAAAGAAAAGAAGATGCAGGGAGGTACGGATTAAAAAAAAAAAGGAATTATGCTTCATGGTTGTGCATGTGTTTACCCTATTAACTATTAGCAAAGAAATTTTACAGTGAGGAAAATAGCTCTTTAACTTAAGAAGATACGTCTATTTTTCTTCTTTTCTTCTTAGAGAACCATATTTGTAAAGAATTCCTTGTGGACGTCAATCCACTGAGTTTATTAAATGCAGCACTTTCCCTCCACAGTGATGGTAGCGTGGTTTGCTTGTGGCCGTAACACATCGTCTGGCATTGACCGACTGTTCGCCCAAAGGACAGAGGCCGTGTTTTAGCGCAGTGACCCGTGAATGCTGTCTCGAGTAGCACGCTTTTAAAGTGGTCCTGGGCTAAAAATTTCATAAAGCACCATCAAAAAATCATGAGGCAGTGAGGCGCTCAGTCTTTGCTGTCTAATTGTTTTCCCCTTTGAGGAGTAAAAATAACCGTCGACAACATGTACATCTGATCTGCCGTTAAAAGCCAATTATTCAGCCGGACATGCAGAGGCTTTTCAGACAAATAAATTCTTCACTGTAAGAAACATGAAGGGGACGTTGTCTGAGAACCATCACTGCAGTCTTCACATGAGCTAGTCTGGGTCGCTGAAGGATACAGGGTCGCTTGAACGACCTCAATTGGATTTACAGCCACGCTGTAAGCCACAGTTCAGCGCCCCTTTGTGCTTCACTTTTCAACCACATGTGATCTAATGGTGTGATTGTGGGCAATAAACAGAATGACATAGGGGAAACACCAGCAGAAAAGCCTGCAAAAAGCACACCTGTGTCACACAAGAGGACTTTATATGACTTAACCTCAGGTGAGATAACATAACCACACGAGGGGTTCTAAATGCAAAAAGACAGACTCTACCCTAACCTATGCTGCTACTAGTTTATAAGCTTAATGCTTCTCAGTTTCTTTTCTTTAACAAGCTGTGGTGAAACACAGGCGTCTATCTCTGAGGCTTGTGATCCTGGCAGGAGAGAGATCATTAGCTGGCCCTTCCCCCAAGTTTCCCCAGGTAAAGTCTGGAACCCGCTGTGGATTTATTTATTTTTTTTAATCAAACACTGATCTGTCCCCCCAATGCTGTGGAGGCTGACAAGGAGCCCATATGTCTAATAGACATGAGGAGAATCTCGCCCTGTGGGAGGGACTGTAACATTGCTGTTATCCCACTGGATCTGCAGGGAGCTGGGCTATAGACAAGGTATGTGGGCTTCAAAGGCAGCAGAAAGCAGCCAGCCTCGCGGAAAGTAAAACGCTGGGGCATTTTAAAAGTACTTACCCTCGTCCAGGCATTGTATTTGAATACAAGTGCACATAATCAGATTGCAAGGAGAGAGGGAGAATCGCATTAGCCCAGTTGCGTCTACCACAACATTCGTTTCCAAGGTGAAATAAAGAAATCTCTGCTTAGCTAAGGTTTTTCTGTGCCATGTTTACTAGTCGAATGCAAAACATTTAGCCTAGATTCAAGCAGATATGTGATCCATATACAGTAAATATAAAGCAACCTCATTTCCAGTTTGGTTCTGCCAGCAGCACCCATGCTGCAGGGGTGTGTGTGTGTGGGAGAGCCTCATGTACATTTGTGTTTGTGCATTTGAGGTTTGTACGGTTATCACCGACTGCAGACGACAGATTGGGATGCAAACCCAAATCACGCTCAAAATAAATCTCTTAGAGGTACTCTATAATTCAGCCATGCTGGAAAAACCGAGACAGCAAACAAGGCTACGTCATATTTACCAACCAACAGTCCACCCTGTGTCCATAAATCTGATGTAACTGCACCATCTCGGTTTCATATTAAGACTTCCTATCCTCATCTTGATGAGAGAAAGTGAATTAATGAGCTGACATCTCGCTTCAACAACCGACATGCATTTAATTTGTTTGAAATGATAATGGACTAATTATCTGGGTCATCATTAACAACCTACTGTCCATCCCTACAATAATTTTCGCCCTCTAAATTACCAAATCAATTTGTGGTGAGAGCAAGTGTTTGTAATTCCGAGTAACAATTATCATATCACATTACACTGTGCAGCCCATCGTCAGCGATTAAAAATAAACAGGATATTTACAGGGGCTCAGATCCCCTTCAGGCAGAGGAAATAAAAAATGCAGAGCTGAGTATGTATTAAAATAGGGCACATTATAAAAGGCCCAGATGACTAATGAGGGTATTCTTGTAAAGCTATATTCTCTTATTCCAGAAACTTAGATGGAAAGAGCAGGAGCACTCGAGGTGGAGAACCTGGGAAGAGAGAAGAAGAGAGAGGGGTGGAGCAGAGGAGAGTCGGGACACAGTTGTGGCTGGGGCAACAGAAAAAGAGGAAGACCAGAAGCTGGGAGAGAGTCCCATTTCATCAGAAAAATGCCTGACTCAGGAGACGGGAGAACCATTAGGCCCAATGAGTCATGGGGAGAGGCTGTAAAAACAGATCTGGGCTGAGCTCGGCTCACAGTACCATCCCCAAAAACAGCCAAAGAACAGCAGAACAGTGGCCCACAATGAGGTAAAATGGATTTTATGGCCAGAAGCGTGTCTCCTCATCAGCAAGAACTGATGTAATACATACTTCTGCAAAAGCACATGCAAACTGTGGTTAGACGATAAATCGACTGATATTAGCTTATTGCAGATATGTCAGCAGGGGTGTAAGAGTGGGCCGTTAAGTAACAAGAACAACAGAGATGCTGATTTGGGTTTGAGGTCATTTAGTCACAGTAATAGTTTGCCCTCCAGAGAGCACCGACAAGTAGATGTTTACATTATATAATGTTCCACTCAGTATCTTGGTCACAATAAAAATAAAAAGCCTAAGGGATCTGTATGAAGATTGTTTTGTTACATGTTTATGTAAAAAAAAAAAAATGATGTTATGGGTGAGCATAGGTTGCAGAGGGCCTGATGAATACTAGTGCTGCAACTACAGATTGATTTCATTATCAATATTCTACCAGTTATTTCCTCAATTACTCACTTGATCAGTATTTCCTAAAACCCAAGAAGACAGGCTCATTTTGTCTGACAAACAGTCCAGAACCCACACACACTCAACTCCCAGTAAAAAGCAGCAAATTCTCACAACTGGGAAGCTAAAACTAGGTAATATTTAGTTAGGCTTAGTTGATTTTTCAAATAAAGTTGAAGATTTATTTTCTGAGTGATCAACATTGATCATTCGACTTATCGTTTCAGTCTAAGCCCAAACTGCAACAACATGGCGTATAGCATGTTCGAAACTGGTCCTGAAGTAGACACATTAATATCACACTCTAAATTTGACATCCTTCCATGTTAGCTTATGTGCAGATGGAGGCACATATACCAGCCCTAAAATGGAGTCAATTCACAGTATGTACTCTGAAAATACAGACAGTTGTGATACTCTCTATCCACCACACATCCTCTCCTCACAGAACACACAATCCCCTATTTGTGTTGATAAATAATTTGAACATTGAGTCTTTATCAAAATCCATGACAGGAACATTTAGGCATTTAAGCAAGAAAAAGGCAATAAGTGAGTCTCACAAGAGTTCTTTATCTATAAGACGTTCAAATTTGTGAAAAGCTCCAGTGTTTAGGCAGTGAGTGTAGAAAACAGTCACACATCCATAAAGCTCTTCCTCCCTGGTGCTACTTGATTAGCACCCAGCTTCTTCCTGCCCAGTGTGCCAACAACACACTGAACCTGACGTGAGTCAACCCAGTGCCATTGTGTGAATTTAACCAAAGAACCAGTCGTTCATCCGGCCAACAAATGCCCCCATTTTATACACATGAATCATAAAGCTATGCGGCACTCTGCTTTTTCTTTGTGGAATGTTTTCTTAGGCAGCAATGTGCTTAAACTTTGGCATCACTCAGTGGATCAGAGTTGTGCTCCAGTCTCTCTGAAGCCTGGCAGGTAATCTCCCCACAAGTTAGCTCCGTGTCACATCACCTATCAGACCCAGACTCCTGGCCAGCCTAAGCCCCTCTCTGAGCTTTGACTACATCTGGGGGATAAAAAGAGCACAAGGTGATGGAGAAACCTGCTGGCAAAGGCAGAGGGATTTACTGAGTGTGCTTGCTCTATGTAATGACCAGCGGGGTCCTCACCAGCAGCCTTTAATAGACACCTGAGTGACACAGTTTATTAGCTCTGAAAAAACATTGTGTGGAGGAAAAGATGGCTGGGGGGGGGGTTCCAAGATAGATTTGATTTGAACATCCTGAGACGGGGTCTGAGTGTACCTTGAAGTAAGCCCCTACCACGCCTGAGAGCCTGCTATCTGCTGAGCCCAGCTTGTCAAATACATACCTTTTACCTCATTACCTGCTCAGCACAGCCATTATTGAGGGAAATAGGGTGAATGCAAGATAAGCACAAAGAATTCTTGGGTTGAGCACAAACAGTCAGCCTGCTTCCTCCTGATAAAAAGGAAGCGTCAGTGGACGGAGGCCCCTCGGCTTCCTGCTCTCGGTGAACCCTGGGGCCGCCAGCTGCCTTGCGCTTAGGTCACTCACTTACTTCCTGGCCCATATGGAGGCACGCAAAGGGCAAAGTAATGCATGAATGTGTGAATATTACTGGTTTATGCAGCATTTTCTCTTGTGTTCATTCAGGAAAATGACTAAAAGTTCATCTAAATTGGTTTATACTTGACTTAACGGGTCAGTGAGCAGTGAATGATGAATCCCACCATAATTACCTACGGCCCAGGTTTTGATTTATAGTGTCTGAGGTAACACTTTATTTTATTATACCCCCATTTAGCATTTATTAGCAGTATATAAACATTTAAGAAATAGTTTATAACAGCCAATAATATAGTATAATATAATATAATATAATATGTAGACATTTATATGGTCTTTTAAAATGTTCACTGATGCAGTTGTCAACAACTTGAACTCTTCCATTAAGGAATTCATAAGCGGAGGCTGGTATATAGACAGGTAATAAATGACAATATAATAGAAATATGCTTTCATGAGAGAACTTCTAATTGCTGAAAACACTGCACTTGTAAATGCAATGTAAATGTGTTCCAAACAATTTATTATATGTCTATATACTACTTATAAATTATAAATAGGGGAGTTAAAGTATTATGTTACCATGGCAGGATCAGATTTCTCCCCCGATAGCATTACCACAAAAATGGATGTTCGGGCTGTATCATGTTTTGTTTATATTCCCGATGGTAACTTCACTTGTATCACAGAGCTTGGAGGTCTGCCTTGTCTCATTACTGAATATGAGGCTATGCCATGCAGTTGATTGCATTTTGTTCTTTTCATTCACTGGCAGAGAGCAACAATCATGGAGTGCAGGAGATTTTGCAGTGGCAATGGCTTTGTTAGTTGTGTGTTAAGGAGAACGATTGTCTTCATTCTCAACAATCTCCACCAGCATCAGAAATGTGTAGGAGGAAACATAATTAACCCAAGCTGACCAAACACAAGTAAAGTTTCTATCCACACTGAGCACAAATTTTAACTGGAATTTCTAAAAAAAACCACCCAAAAAACATTAATGCACATTTCCATCTGCTAATGTCATGCAAATATTATGAGTTGGGGGCTTTGAGATAAACATTCTCCATCTGGCTGCTATGAAACCACTGCAGAGGAAGAGGATGCAACAAAGCGACATAATTAAAAGTGCGGCAGTCAAACCTTAAACAAAGGAAAATGATGTAGAAAATGAGATGGAAACATGGCATTTACGTTTGTTTGATCTAATAATTTGAGAAACGTTACACTCTCCTTATTACTCAGAAAGATTTGATGTTCTTGTCTGCTGCATTTTCATCTCTTCAGTGGAGCAGAAGCTTAAGCATCAGAAATGTTTGACATGTTTGATGCAAAGCCAAATATAGTGGTATTTTTGGGGAAAAGCATGTGAGCTATGGTGTGTGTAGGCTTTGTGGTTACACGTAATCCTTTAATAAACAACTAAAAATCTGGCTTTAGGCACCAAACCAGGCTGGTTTATATGGAAGCAGAACTTTGATATGACATGACCTTTAGCTAAAAAACTGACAACATCAAACCACACTGTTTGGACATCCAGTGCTTGCAAAACATAGCGCACACATTTAGAGTAACATACACCTTCATGGCTTTTAAACAGCTGATGAAAAACGTACCTTTCCAAGAGTAAATTATTTCTGCCAGCTAAAAAGCAAATTTCATTTTCTCATGTCTCCTGACAACAAAGATGCTGAACCCATTACTGGCTCAGGCCTCTGCATCACACACATTAAATGAAGGGTCCTCTAGCAATCGAAAAAAGCAATTTTCTCATTGAGCCAATAGATACTCCATTTAGTTCCAGGCTCTCTATGGACCGCTGCTGCCATACTAGGGCTGATACAGGGGAAAGCGAGTGTAGAGTGATGACCCAGCCTCGTTTTCCCTCTGCCTTGCTGCTCTGAACTCATCGATATAGATACAGAGGCGCTCTGCAGGCGGGTGAAGAAAATGAAGAAGAGAAAGGAGGAAGAAACAATAATAGATAAGATGATACAGAGAGGCGAGAGAGAGGAGAGAGGTGAGAAAGGTTGTAGTGAGCCAGGATGAATCAGAGATGTAAAATCAGGGCCAGTGATCAAATGACTGGCCAAAAAAGCAGCAACCTCATCTGCAGACACATCAGCTGATATTAAGGAAAGAGAGAAGACGATGAAGTGTGAGCATGAAGGGGTGGTGGGGGGGCAGAGAAGGAGATGAGAGACAGAAATCGGAGGCACCCAACCATGTGGAACCGCAGATTGATTAATTTCAGGCCTTTAATGAGCTGCTTTGCCAGGCCAGGCGGCATTGAGTCAGTTACCCCCGTCCTTCTCAGCAGGAGCTGCCATACACTGCAATTCACACTTTTCTGTCTCTGCCAAGGACTTAGTGGCAGAGGGAGCAGTGAACTCACCACACACACACACACACTTTCGCTATCTCACACTTCCCTCTCCTATTCATTTGTTTTTGCTGCTCAATTCTTCCCTGGCGTTGTAAATGCGTGATTAAGAGCAACACATTATCAGAGGCACTGTTAAAATGAGTGCACTGATCACCAGTGGCAAGTCTCACACCAGGTGTTGTGCGTCTGTAGGCGGAATAAATACCAGCTTGGCTCGGCTGAGATTTGAATCCACTCAAACATGCTCCCTCCTAATTGCTATGCTCCGCGGTCTGCTGAGGAAACCGAATGCATTGTTGCTGACCTTTATTCCCTGTATAAATTACACTGTAGGTTTACAAACCCTGTTGTTTGCATTTGTACTTGTATCCTGCAGACACCACTTGAGCATCTGAGCAACTAAAACTATTTCCCAACACTCATATGAATCAAGCTGAGGAGAGAAAGGCTTCAGGCGAAGTTTAGTCATTCGTGTTGGCAGCTGCTCCAAAAGCATCAATACTACTGTTTCTTTTTTCCGTTTTTTTTTTTTTTTTTTTTTTTTTGACAAGGCAAATGTTCACCCACAACATGGTGAACAAGCACGCCTCTGTTTTCAGTTTGTGTGCTCCCCCCCCTCTCTCTCTCTCCCAATCGTTTAGCTCTGGGAGAAAATAGAAAAAGGGTGGAACAAAGAGATGGATAAAGAAAGAGAGAAATCTTTACATGATGCAGCAATATAGTGGCTGAAGTCATTAATCAGGACAGAGGCTGATCTGTCAGTCTGCCCAAGCTGCTGGGGCGTGATATGATTCTTTTTCTCCTCTCTTTCCTTACACACTGTACCAGCCTCGGGGGAGATGGAGAGCCAGAGTGAGTGGTTGTGACTTCAACCTGAGGCAAGAAAGTCCAGAGCTGCACACTCACCTGGATGCTGATGTGTGTTAATGGGTCCCTTGGAGCCAATCTCCTTGGGGCGAAATCTGATTATAACCTGATTCCCAGCTGTTACTGTAACCAGACAAATGTTTGAGTTTTGTCTGCCTGAATAGAAACTTTCTCAGCTGCTTGGTGTCCAAATAAAGCAGTAAAACTTTTCACTGATAGAAAAAAAAAAATTGGGACGCTTACAAAGTCACACGCTCAGTTCTTTGTGATAAAGCAGTTGGCTGTGTCCTCAAAAGTATTGAGTTTCCCCCCCGTCAGAGCTCTTGAATGTGTCATGTCTGCTCCAGTGGAGATGAGACAGAGGGAGAAGGATGAGGTGGTTTTGGATGATGCATCCCTCTGATTAATGCAGACTGACAGTGAACTCCTGCCCTACAGCAAAGGTAGCGCCGTCAGAGACATCCATCTAGTGACCCCATACATCTCTACAGACAGCCTCCCTCCTCGGTGGTGTGTGCACCCCCGTGGGAAGGATGCCAGCTTGGAGACTGACACACATCGCTCCGGATTGCCCCTGCTGTCAGGTTTCTCATAACCTACTACTGTATTAAAACCTGTGTATTAAATCACATTTCCTTTAGTTTCCTGGCACATTTACTCACCAGTGGATAATTAGCGTACGTTCAAGAGTCTTTTTCAGTCCTTAAGAGAGAAATAGAGACATGACCTGAGGTTAACTCAAGTCTTCATGGTGTAACAGCCTAATAAACGACTTAAACAATTAGGCTGAGCTTTCGCTTCTTCTCCCCCCCTTACTCAGTTTCTCTTACAAGATCTTAATGTGGTTTTCTGCAACTCGACTGAGGAGAAAATGTAACTTGCAGCAACAAAGTAAGCTGAGGATCAAACACTGTTCCGCACAACATCGCCCATTGGACACGGCACTGTAAATAACGAGCTCGTTCAACGAGGCAGTCGCGAAAACAAAGCGAGGGATTTAAACTGTCATCATTTATCTTTCATTTCGACGCACAATATTTAAAGTTGGAGACACTTTTTTCCACAACAGTGACACATTTTCTTACCTCCAAACGCAGCTCAGCGCCGAAAGCTCCTGGGCTGTGACAAGCTGCGTTTCCCTGCGAAAATATCACTAAAAGCAGCCTGTTTGAGAAACCTGTGACTGTTTGGATGTGGGTGTTAAAATAAAACTATGACAAATGCCGATCAGCTGGGATGTCCACGGTGGTGAATTGTCCCCTGCAGCGTCCGCCAAGTACAAAAAAAATCCACCGCTCCGAGATCAGCGATCCCAATTTGGACAAGCATGCAGTGTTGAGGGGAGATTGGTATGCAAACAGTTTTGTGAACTCACTGAGAGCGGAGCGGATCATCCAGCAGCACTGCTCTGCTCCGGAGGGCGGAGACTCTCCGCCAACATACACGCCTCCGGTTTACCTTCTCTATTGTCACTCCTGTAGTATGTGAAGTGATAAACACAAACTCAGTGTTACTTTGAATGCCGAAGATGTCATTCTTTATTATAAACAAGAAGAACCAAAAGATACAAGAATTAACATTTTAATCTTATAGGTAAATTTGCATATTCCTCATTTGTTTGTTTGTTTATTTAGTTTAATTTTCACCTCTTTACCATAGATTCTCTTAAAGACATTCAGTGACTTAATGTATGATCTTGAATTCAGCCTTTTTGCACTTTGCTAATGTATATCTTATTATAGCCTGTGTATTTTACCCTTAAAAATGTCTGGAGGTGTCATGTCATCCATGTTATCTGTGACAGTGTTCTAAATAAAGTTACACACACCCACACGCACACACAACAGAAAACACAAACTCAGTGCTGCAGAAATGATACCTGTTACCAGCTTAACCAACAGCTGTTAGTTATCTGTCAAAATTAGCTCTAAATTTTAGACTGAAGTTGATTCATCCAGAAAATTACCTCTTGATTTGTTTAATTCACCATAAGACCATGTTAAATGGGTTTTCAGATTAAAGGAGCAGGACAGTTTTGGGAAAATACTCCTCTTCTTCTCTTTACTGCAGAGATGTTAGTGAGATGAGCAACACCACACTCATGCCAGCAGCTAGTTATCTTAGCTTATCATATGGCTAATCTAACAGAAAGGCCAGGAATGGGGGAAACAGCTAGCCTAGCTCTAACTATAGCCTTGTTTATACAGCCTGTTCAAGGTGGGAATGCTCAGCCTTTATTCCACTTCACCCTTGCTGTATAAAAGGTATACAAACATGGGATGGGGCAGCGTTGTTGTTCAGCCTGTAAGCCTAGGTAGTCATAGAGCCAATTAAGTAATCAAGAATATAAGAGGCAGATTAATCAATAATAAAAACAACTGTTAAATACAGCTGTACAGGAAGTCATTTTTTTCCATGTGACATATCTTTATAGATTGTTAGTTTTGGCAGGGAAATGCCCTTTAAACATTTTTTCTAATTGCATAAAACAGTGATCGTTTACACGGAGAGACATGGTTGAAGTTAACATCATTGTTTATATGGATGAGACAAGTTGCCGTCATTACTTATGGAGAAAGAAATGAAAAAGTTCTGCAAGACAGCAAATGCAACAAATGGCTGCATCCAGTGAGTCTACTGAGGGTCAAAACAAAAAATAACTTTTGTAAGAAAAATGTATATTTATTTATTTTTTTTTAGACACAAGCTCAACGCTGTTTTTGATTCTAGCAACAGTTAAGCGACAACTCTCAGATAGACAGCTGATAGTTATTGTTTGTCCCTTGTTAATTATTCATGCTGTGTGCCTCTCTCACAGCCAGAAAACAAGAGGAGTGCTTTTGTTTCGGGTTTAGCAGAAGTAAGAGGGGGGCCTGAAGTGTTTTCTATCCCTCTGTGCTCCTCGTGTCACAAAATCTACTACAGATGGAGAGCAAGATAAGCGCTCCATAGACTGATCTTTTTGCCTTCTCCTCTAAGGTCATGACACTGACATTCCCAGTGGCATACGTGATACTTCCAGCCCCCAGTCTCCTTGTGTTTTCTCCTCATCCCTTTCTTATTGGCCCTGCAGGACCCCTCTCTGCAGTTTAAAGAGCATTTCTGAAGTCAAGAGTGAACGACAACTGGTGACTTTAAGTGAAGTTTAAAACAAGAGAGAGATTAGCTTATAGAAAAGGTTGGATACAAAGACTCGTCGGGAGTTTGGTTCAGTCACAGGTCCTACATCTGTGTAAGAAAAGTATCACAGGAATGGCTTGGCTGCAGAGGGAACAGCTGTGAGGTATTTTCTTTTTGGCTCCTTGGGTATTTTCAGAGGGCTCAGAGAGTAAAGAAAGGCTGAGGTGAATCACTGACTAAACAGCCTCCAACCCCCTCCCTGGTCTTTGAGTGCTCACATGGATCTCTGGTGTTGGGGAGAAGTCCTCTCTTCAGACCCTGATACAATTCAGTTCAGCGATTATTTGCTTTTCTAAGCTAATCAGTGATTGATCAACAAGTGTGGTGATCTGTGGCCTTTGGGATGTGGTACACCAGTCAATGCACTGCTCCAGAATCAGTTTACAGTTTTGACCTTTCAGTGAGGATCTAAGTCACTTAGAAAGAATTTAAGGAAACATTTTAAAGTGACTCAGATTTTAAACTACAAGAAAGAAAACAAGAAACGATTTTCAAAAGCTGAGACTGATTCAAGATGAAACACGGGACGCCTTTCACTCTCCAAACTTTAATTAATGACATTCAAGGTCATTTGATGAGGTGATGGAAGATTTTTCTGCTGCAGGGAACAAGTACAAGAAAATATTTATGTCAGTGAAAGCTTCCAACTAAGCCATGTGGAGGTTAAACCATGGGGAACTTGGATTGCATGCTGTGTTCATTACATGTGCAAAAATAATTTGAAACCCAGTTTTTCTAGTATGATTTGGTGTATAGCCTCCTCCATCCGAGCTGCTGGCAATAAAATTTACTCTTGTGTCCATGTTAATCACATAACACACACACACACACTGCTAGCTTAGAGGCCGTTCCTCACATGCACATTCTTATCGCACGCAAACCCATTTAATTCAATTTACACAGCCCGCGCTTCAATTTCACACACATAGCATCATACCACATGCTATCTCATTAAACAGGCCATGGCCATGCTTCACAAGCTCGCACAAAGTAGGCCCTATTGTTGTGTGTACACATGCACACACACACATACACACACACACACACACACACACACAGGAGATTTAGTCTTAAGGAATTTCCCTGGCAACAGCATATGTGTAATTTAATATTTCATTTTGTGGTGATACGATGCTTGATTGTTTTGTCTTAAATGTTTTTTTATATGTAAATATTGAGCTCCTGTAAACATGGGGTGTAATTTCACCGCTCTGTGGTTGTTGAACAGAGATTAAACCATCTCTTCTGAAATGTGGTTTAGGTTCTTGGCATTGTGCAGGTTTAAAATGACATCAAAGCTCCCGTTTCAACTATGCAGCTTCTTTTTCTATTGACACTGACACACATACAGTAGTGTGTAGTGTAAAGGGATAGTTTGACATTATGGGAAATACATTTATCTGCTCTCTTGCTGAGATTTAGATGAGAGGATTGATACCACTCTCATGTCCATGTGCTAAGTAAGGCTCCAATTAGCAATTGTGGTCCTGAAAGTCTGTTGTCTATGTAATGCAAGTAAAATAATTACACAATTTCACAAGCTGGAACAATCGATTAGAGACCAGCTGCAGTGACTTCCTTGCTTGTTCCCTGGTAAAACAAGACAATACAACTCTAGAGAGTCACTCAGTATGTTTACATGCACACTAATATTCCACAATTATTCCAAATATGATAATACTCATAATGTGATGGCAGTCATGTAAACAGAATATTCTGTTTTCCATAAACTGGAGTATACATGGCTGTATGTACATTAGTGGAATATTCATTTTCAGTAGCCACTGTAAACATGCTTAGTAGGAATATTTTCTTTTTTGGAATAAGGGCAAAAACCTCATGAAATTAACCCCACATGAAAGCATTTTACAATTATGTGTCAAACTATTCCTTTAAATGTAAATTTATTGTGGGTATGAGACAGACTCTGTGACTGAACATAAACTGTGTGGACCAGGCTTATTTACAAAAAAGGCAATTAAAAAGTAATTTGGCAACTTCGAAAAAATAAATAGAGCAGAAATCACAAAGGAGGATCAGTTACAAAACACTGGTGATTGCTTTTATGACTGATTTATTTTTGAATTTTTATTCCACTTGCTTGAACAAACAAACAAAGCTGCAGTGGTCTTGTCCCCCAACTGTGCGGTTTTGCCTCCCATTATTCTGATGAATGCAACATCCTCAAGACACAGACAGACACACATAAACACAGATTCATACACGTAGACATTCAACACATCCTTGCAACCTCAATCTGTCAGGGGGCATCAGCCAGCGCCCAGGGGAAACGTGCGTCACGGCTTCCTGCCCCATCTACGACTCCAGGACCAGGATCAAACTGTGAGACAGGGTGTAGATGGGCGATACTCATCTCCTGGATGCCCTATAGGGGAACCACACACATACATGTTCTGTTACACTGCTGCTGAGCAGGATTGCTGTCTTTAATTTTCCATTTTATTGTCTGAGTCATAATTTGATTTTCCACAATTTAACTTCAACATGCGGGTGTCTTGAGGTGAACTTTTCAGAAAATAGTTCTCCTTAACCTAGATATTTAAGCAGAAACTGTCCTCAAGAGGCACATGTGGCAAATATTCCTCCCTCCTATGTCTGAGACACCATTCAAAATGAATGTGCTTTCACATGAAATCATCTGTGAATTCATGCATCTCCATCTGGCTTAGTGAGCCTGTCTGCGTCTGTCACATAGTCAGGCTGACGGAGAAGGGGTAGAGGAAGGTGACAATAGAAATGAAGGTTTCACGCTTAAGCTGGAAGGTAATGAATCATCTTTATTTGGAAACACTTTCATCTTAACAACTCCTGTGGTAACGTTGTTGTGTTACCTGGCTGTAACTTAGCAACAAGCCACTGACACTGTTTATAGGAGAAATTGGACAAATCTATAGGAAGAAGCATAAAGAGGAAAATCAGAGCATAAATACACTGAAGCTAGAATTAAAAGGCTTCTAGATGCTTTCTGCATTGAGAGCACTTTGCGCTGTGTTTCAGTTGAACTGTTTCTGTGTGCATTCCTCTGCGTTAAAAAAAACACCTGTAGGCAATCTAGTGAGAGACTTTCCTCCACCTTAATAATTACGGATGTCTACCTGCTGTAGCTCAGTCAGTGACAGGAGCCTGAGGATACAGGAGAGAGTGGGAGGGAGGGAGAGTGGGAGGGAAAGTGGGGGAGTGTGGAGATGTATGTCAATCTGCCCAGATATTTTATACACTGCTTCTTTCAGGAATTCACACAACAGAAACATCTGCTGGGTCTGAGCGTAACCAAGCAGCAAAAAGGGAAAGAAAGACCCACACACAAGGCACCAAAGGTTTGGGATAAGAAGAAATAGAGAGAGCAAAGATGGAAACAAAGAATGATTGGACTGTTTTTGCCCTTGCTCCCTCTTTATGTACAGTAAGTGTGCTGACTCTCCCCCATCCCCCCTCTGCCCCCCGCCCCCCACCCTGAGTGCAGCCATTTCTTTGCTGTCTTGCGGTGACAGACCAAGCGTGGCTGAACTCCCTCCATATACTGTACCTCTGGTGTTCCCAGGAGGATGAACTGGCTGGTGAATGGAGGAAAGTAGGCCAGGGGAGCCACCGCTGCATCCCTTCCTTCCCCTCCTCCTCCTCATCCTCCTCCAGAAATCTGATTCACTGGGAGGGAATGATCCATTTGTCTGTCAAGCAGAATTTCTCCTCAGTTACATCTGGGGATTTTGTTTATCTCAGACAGAGCATGCATTTTTAACAGTGCAGATTTATTTCTCATATTCATTCGGTCACTTTAGGTGCGCTATACATTCTGGGTGTGTTTTGACAAGATGTCATTCTTTATTTTAGCTCAAACAGGTCTACAGCTGAGCCACTTCTGTCAGAGAGCTGCGGTTGCATATGCAGCACAACTATGAAGCTCTGTGGTTACTGGTCTAGCCCAGACACATTTTCTGGTCTGGGAGTCTTGGAAGGTGGAACTGTGGGATATAAAAGATTTTTAAAAATGAATTATAACTTGTGAAGTGAGGCGCTGTGGTCTGGTACACTGTAAAACACAGGGAGCTGATTAAACTTAGCCATGTAATAATCTTCAAACTGAACTCATGATACCAAATCACTTTTATCACCGAATGAATCAGTAGCTTTTAGCACAGTGGAGGTCTCCTCAGTGGTGACTGAAACCAGCATGGGCAGCTCAACAGTGATGCAAAGCACAATACATCCCAGTTAAAAGCTTATTAAAAAATGACAAAAGACACAGAAACAATCACAGTGTGATTACACTGATGTCACAGCCTGCTATGGGAACTACAAAGTCTCAAACCACAGGTCCCTGCAGAGAATAATGAACACTGTAGAAAGGCTCATAGGTGTGTCCATGCCACCCATTTAAAAAAAATAAACATTGTAATGATAATGGTCCAAAATGATGTGAAAACACATAGTTTTCAGTCTAAGTATTCCCACCTGTGACTGTGTAATTCAAATTTACTTCAGAAAATTTTATCTTCACATTACATTAATGATAAAAGATTAGCTAATCCCTCTAAACTGCTGTATGATGTTTTACAGTGTACTTTTGTGGCACGTCTGCAGAGGCCTGGATGTCTGGGTTTGAGAGCTTTTAACTAGAGAACAGTAACCGGGGTGTGGAAACAACACTGTCATGGTGGTCACTATTTTTCCCCCCTCCAGCCCGTCGGAGACCCTGCTGACCAAGATTAATGTGGAAACCTGTTAATACAGTTTGAGCTGGGGACTTTCAGGACCATAACTCTTACTACTCTCCTATCCCACTGCTATGGTTGTTTTTTAATGTCCTATGAGCCGATAATGATGTTCCCAGAGTTTATTTTGGACCTGCTACACTTTACGCTGCAGTCCCTTTTTACAGATGCCCAGGTAATTTTCCTCCATCCCTTCAGAGAACTTGTATACATAAATGAAATATGGATGCAGCTTGAAATCAACTCCAGCAGCATTCAATCTCTTGAATCAACTTTGGGGATGTTTCCCTGCCAACTCCTGCTTGGATACCAACACTTCCATAGCAACTGCATGGCCAGTGGCTATATATGTGCATTTAATGCTGACAGGAGCTGCAGGGCTCAGCTGTTGATGGAACACAGTTATCCTTTTTCTCATTACTGTCTGCTCTATGTGATATTCACCAGGCCCCAGGGAAACCATCAGGGACTTACATGTGTGTGTGTGTGTGTGCACAGTGTGGCCAATAAGGAGAACAGACCCACTCCTTGGAAACACCTGTTCAATACTCTGAACAGAAATCTCAACATACAAACAAAGGATTCTTTCCTCATCACACTCCAGATGTCATCAGCTATGGATGTAAACACAACTCCCTGAGAAAATTGAAAATTGCTCAAACATGTTCAAAGTGCCAGAACTTGCATGCATAATTTCATTAGAGATCATAAAACACAAAGCTGGGTGCTCCTGCCGTGACAGCAGTGTTTGCTTACCTGTTTCTACATGCACACACAAGCTGCAGCCACGCTTTCATTGACACATAAGACAGGAAATAACCAAAAACCAGTGTCCAGAACAAAACATACTGTGCTGGATGTTTATTTTGGTCCTGTTTCCATGGTTAAATGAATAAAAACCTTTGGATGAAGAAAAAGTGATGTCATGCTTAAGGAGAAAGCTTGACATTTCATGTTTTATTTGGATATTTTTCTCCGTTAGACAGTAGGTCACATTGTTTGTTAAACCATCTACCTGCAAAATTAAAAATGTCAGGTTGGTAATCTTGGAGGAGAAAACAATACGAATAATATTTCTTTATTGATCCTCCCCCTCTTCATGCAGACCTTACTGTAAGTGGGCTCCACCATCAGCCCCTAATGGTCATACAAGGTCAGCAACAAAAGCTTTCATCTCCTGAAAATCCCTGCAGCTGAAAACATTGTGTTCAGTAGCCTTCAGTGCTGAGCTGCCATAACAGGCTTTCAAATATAAATTGAAATCTGGAGACATGTATGTACAGGTGATTTAGAGAATGTGCACATTGTTGTTACTGTTTTACATGTTTTAATTGTGTTCTCAATAATTGCTATATCTTAAAACTGGGCTCTCAGTTTTACAGAGTGTTTTAGCATTTCTGATCACAGCCTGACAACTTCACTGTTTCACTTCTCTCTCACTGTTCTCATAGCATCATTTCCGGCCTGAGCAGGCAGCTGTTTTTATACAAAAAACCCCCTCTAAAAATCCACTCTACGCTACCTGTCCAGCACCAAACAGCACACATACACAGTTAGAGACGTGAGAGCATTTAACAGCTAAAGAGCCAGATATTTCCCTGAGGGTGGAGACAAAAACAGAGCTAAAAGGAAAGTGAATACTGGACTTACGTTCATCATGTAGACACAAACACTCCAAATAAATGGTAATGTTGCTCCATATCTGCTGGATGTGTAAACAGGCAACAGGTTGCCCTATCAGCATAAAAGTTTATATTATAGCCATTTCAGCTCATAGGAGCTGAGTGCATAGGTGTTAAATCCAGCTTCCTCCTCACCCTGACAAATAAGTAATAATTACAAAATAATTATGTATAATAAATAATCACTTTAAGATTGTAGGAATTAATTTAATTTGAGTGAAGACAATGATTAGAGTTTGGTCACCTGCAAAGGTCATAGCAGTAACAACTCTGTCAAAGAGAGTGGAGCAATGGACAAGAAATAGACATTTAATTGTCCACCAGGACAAAGATGACCGCCATCGTGTCTGAGTGATGTGACACATTAATTTACAGTCTCTGTCTCATTATTTGAAGATGTGATAGGTGTTCAGAGATAATCCAGGTGACTGATTGGAATGGTCTATCATGAGAAACTGAAGCACGATGATATAATTATTTTCAGACAAGGACAAATCAAGGTTAAGGTGGAGAGTGAGATTGAACATTTAACCTTGAAGCACCATCACCAGATTCAGAACTCAGAGTATCAGCTGTGAAATATTGTCATATCAAAGTCCTACTTAGAGATCCATCTGGTGCAGCATTAAAGAATAAATGGCAAACATGTCACATACCATATGAGATGGAGGACTTGATGAAAAGGGGAAAGCAATGAGGGAATAAAAGCAAATAGGAAAGGAAAAGCAGCACAGGTTGGCCAAAACTCAGCAGGTGGTTTCAAGGGAAACACAAGACTGCCGAGTTTCATATAAAAGCTCATTTTAAAATCATAAAACCATGAGCAAGTCCATCAGGGGAGAAATGATGCCTTTGTCAGTTGGCAGTGTACATATTCTTAATAAAAAGGATCTGATTCTTTGATGCGATATTTATATTCCCTCAGGATGAATGTTCAATTTGCTCTGACTCCGCGATACCACTCAGAAACTGACAGATACATGAAACTTTAACGTGAGATGTGGATTCAGGGAATACTGCTCACATAAAAAAGCAAAGCCCCTCCACTGGTTTTCCTCGTTTGAGCTTTACAGGAAGACTTGTTGTAAATCTGCTCCAGCCGCTCACCTTGTGCCAGGAGCTTCCAACTCAGCTGCTTTCCGTTTCTTCATGAAACTGTTTATCCTGAGGGAAAGTGCATTGTTAATTACTGCTAACGATACAGACATTCGGCGCCGGAGGGCCTTGTTTAATAATGAAAGCACTTTCCTCTCTCCTGGAGGGGATGTGACAAACTACACACTACTGATACACTGGAACAAATTACTGCTTGTTTTCTTTCAGGCCAACAAGGGTCAAAAGATATCACCCATGAGCCCAAAACAAGACTTACAAGAGATAATCATGACTACAATGTGGGTTTTGTCTGTAAATTACATTGGCTGGATTCTCTTCTTTCTGAATGGCATGTGAAAATTCCAAGAAAACAAGTACTCTTCACAACGTTTTTACATCAAAAAAGTGCCACAAATTGTAATTATAATCTCATAATCTCAATCTGTGCCTTCCAAGAGATTACTAAACCACAAAGAGGTGGTTATGATAATCAATAGCTACTTAGTGTAGCCAACTTAAATCAATATTTGGTGTTACCACCCTTTGCCTTTACCAAAGCAAAAATTGTCATTGGTACACTTGCCAAATTTTTCAAGGCACTTGGCAGATAGGTTATTGGGGGACAGACTGGGGACAGATTGCAGGAGTCCTTGTTCTTGTTGTCACATAGAAATTTCTTTAGAACTATGACTCTATGTTTAGGGATGCTGAAGAACTAGGGGACCAGTCAGATGCGTTCCTGATAGTATTGTGTGATGGATCAAATATCTAAAGTGCCTAAAACCCTTGCATAGTACTATAAAATGGGGTGGACAAAATGGAGAGCCTATTCAAGTTAATTTGCAAGCATGCAGGCATTTTTCCTTCAATATGAAGTTATAATTTACATGATCAGTAATCTAAACCACATCTAAATTTGATACATTGATGGCCTGAGGAGAAGGAAGATGAGAGCCATGTCTGTAGCCAGTAATATAGTCTTTCTCTCATCTTACAGTATGAGGGATTGTGGTTGGTAAAAACTAGAAAACTTATATAAAATCATAAAGTGAATGTTGTACCTGAGGCTATGAATACAGGACATAATTCATAGTGTCGCCCTGTTTGAAAAGACTTGCTAAAGCCAAATGTTGATGGCTGTACAAAATAACAATATCTTAACTCTGTATTTGTAGAATGAATAAGAATAAATAGTCCAGCTTTGAATGATTTGGCAAAATCAGAACACTTTGGCAGAGGTCTTTTTGTTTTTAACTAATGTTTTAAATAAGTGAGAAAGACTTAACTGCAGAGGGAGAGGCTCAGGCCACATCCTCCATTCACCTCATTCCCTGTTGAACCCTCTTCTAATGGCTATTTAATTCATAGTACTAACGGATTATCAAAGCCATTTAAATTAGTCATTATTGAGAGGATAGATTGTGAGACAGCCATGGGAGGTGGGTCACGTTAGTCAAAAGGCCTGGAGGAAAGACGAGGAAAGCATGCAAATGAAATATAAAAAGGATGATTTTTCTTCTCTCCCTGTAGATTCCACAGGCCCTACTTATGATTTAATCTGCTATAAAGCTGAGCCCACTGTGGGAAGCCCTCGGGGAGGAGCCTCTACCCTGCACTTTTACCAGAAATAATGTTACAGATTCAAGAGAATCTTAAGAACAAAAAAAAAAAGAGAGACAAAAGAAGATGTGTGTGTTAGAGAACAAAGCTGGAGAGAGAAATGGAGGAGATAGGTGAAGAGCTGGCAGCACAGAAGCCAATAAAATATGGATCTCAAGCATCACATTGAAGTGACATGGTGACCTTGTAGCCAGTGAGTGCCATTTATGAAAAGCTAAGAAAAGCAAATGCAGTTAGGCTGGACTGTATTTATTTAATGCAAGCCTGCATTACCTTTCCTGCGCTCCCTTTCCTTCTCTACATTGTTTGGTTTTGGCATTTTGCAAGGTGGCTGGACTGTATTCAGACTCTGTGAAATCCCTGACACTATGAAAGCAAAACTATTTCCCTGCCTAGTTTTGAAAATACTGACAGTGTGTGCAGTGAGAATTTTGTCATCCAGACTTATTCAGCGTAGGTCTGGAATGTATTAAATAAGGAGTAGTTTGACATACTGCAAAATATAACCAGAGCATTGTGGCTCTGTCCAAAGGTAACAAAATCTGCCCTCCTCTAAACTCACTAATCAACATGCTACATCTTGTTAATTTAATACCACACAAAAACAAAAGTGTAAGAATGACATGTTGTGGTTTTAGGAGGGATTTGAGGGATTATGTACTGGACTGTTTCTTGGCCAGGAGCAAACACTTCCTCCAGTCTTGTCATCAGTCAAGTTGCATCTCCTTCCTCTAATCTTTATGCAAAGCTAAACTAACCAGCCAGCTTCACATTTAACAGAGCTGAGAGTGGTATCAACCTTCTCATCAAATGCTCAACAAGAAATTACCCATCAAACAACAGTAAAATTACAGGTTCGTATACCCTGAGTTTGTGTTTTCACCTTCTTGATTTGCCTAAAACCCAAATACATTCAATTTACAGTGATATTAAACAGAGGAAAATAGCACATCCTCACATTTGAGGAGATGATATTAGTTATTTGGTGCACTGGAGTCAAAGAATATTGTACACACCCTCCATTATCAGGGCTCTGCAACAGAGATTAATGACTCAAATTTGAGGCACCGCTGGAGATGAGAGTGAGATTTATGTATGTTAAACACAATAAAAGCCATGTTTATATGTTGCATTGAATTCCAATATTATTATTACTCTTATGTGCGAGATTAAAGGGTGCTGAGAGATACACTTGTGCGTCCACACATCAGCACTCAGTCACAAATGTCTGACAGAGACCACTTCATCAGGTCATGTCTCCGCTCACCACAGGCCACCAGCTCTCCTCCACCGTGAAAATATCTTCCAAACCATATAAATATTTATGTCCATTAATAGTAAAGAGGCAGCACGAGTGGAGGCATAATGCTCTGTGCTGGTCTTATTTTTCGAAAGAGATGCACTCCAACTGCCACGACGTCTTTGTCGCCATGACAACAGAGTTCAGCAAGCAAGCCAAGCAGGACTTGGCCCCGTCAGTCTGCTCAGACAAAAGTAGCATGATTCTCATAGAGAGGGGAAACAATGTGCACAATAAGTGTGCTCCAGCAGCAATATGCATGTTAATGTTAACTTGCAGCTACTTAAACATCACAAGGACACAAGTTTTTGAAGCAGAGAGACACACTTCAGTGTTGCCTCTGAGAATAGGCTACATCGCAGATGTCAAGATGTGGATATGGACGTGATTAGATGATCTCAGGCCATTTCTAGACATTGTTCCCAAAGAGCAAGAGCCACACAGAATACTTTGACCATATAAAGATGTGGATGCTTATGAGGAAAGCAGATGTGAGGAATTACAAGCTATCACATTCACATTCCACAGACCAATGTGCGCCTGAGTCCAAGTCCAAAACATTGTCTTAACAAGGAGCCAGAGATTTATTGTCCTCCTGCTGTCAGATGTTAGCTGATGGGGAAATTTAGAAAGAATTATTATACATATGAACACACTCACTCATATAAACAAACAAATAATTTCACCCTTACCTCACTTTTCTCCATCTCTTACATGCTGTTCTTGGTGTTCTGGGCTTTAGCCTGTCAGAACACTGAAGTGTGGTGAACACAGACATGATTTCTCTTTGCATTGGGAATAGCAACGGGTCTGGGATAGAAGATGGATGGAGGATGAATGGGGGGTGGGGGGGTGGGGTCTTTCCAGCTACAGCTGGTGGATGAGAAACAAATGAAAGACAGGAAGCACAGATAAAGCTGAGGCGTGTGTCAGAAAACAGAGGTGAAGTGTTATTAAAGTGTGTGTTGAACACAGCAACTCCATGAGGGATTAGAAGGCCGAGCAGCAGGAGCGATTTGCTCCAGAGTGAGCAGCTTACTGACTTTGTGCTTTCAAGGTAACGCAGCTTTCACTTCCAGACTCAGCATGCATGCACACGCTGCTGGCTCAGAGTGCCTCCTGCAAGATTAACAAGGAAGTTTTCTCATTGTGTGAAGAAAAGGCATAATATCTTCCACCAGAGGATGGAGCTGGAAAAGTTGAAGAGTTTTTTTTCCTGATGAAAAAAGTTTGCGAGGTGAGGGTTTACATCATACAGTTAGTCATTTTCCCCAAGATGAGAGGGTTCCTCTGTAATGACAAGAGTGTGTCCCTCAAGCTGTCGTCAGAGACTTTCACTTTCCAGCCGAGAGATGACCTTGTGAGTGAAGGAGGGACAAAGCAAGTTTATTTGTGTTGCACCTTTCAAACACAGAGGCAATTCAAAAGAAGATGAGACATGAGACAAAGAAGTTCATTATGATTACATTTAAAAACACAGACAGGGAAGTAAAGTCAATTCAAGTAGAACGAAATGAAATCAGAAAAGAAATCAAGCAAAAGCTTGTAAATGTTAGCAGTAATAAGCTGTCTCAAATTTAATTAACTAAATAAAAGTGCAGTACAGAAATTTAATCAATTGCAGGGAGAGAAAAACAAGATAGTGTTTTCATGTGGATTTGAAAGTGGTCAAATTTGGGGCTCATTTAATATTGTTAGAAAATACTGTGGCCTCTATTTGTGTACAAGCTACAGCTTAACCATGTTTCAAACCACTGGTTCAAAGTTGAGACTCAATTAGCTGAAGGACTCCTGGAGATCTAAGTGACCTACTTGGTTTATACTCTTCAAGCATATTAAAAATGTACTTGGGCCCTCAACTAGTGGAATGATTTATAAAATAGCCTCAGCTCTTTAAAATCTGTTCCATGAACCACATGGAGGCCAGTGTAAAGATTTAGAGGATAAGTTTATTTCTGATTTTATTTTCATAGTTAGGGCTATTTTTCCCATCAATAATAGTGAGACTATGCTCACCAGGTTAACTACTGAAATCAAAGGATGTAACAACATTGTTCAAATAAAGTCAAAATTGGAAAGAAATGAGAACTTCAAAAATGATATTAACATGTGTGTACAAACAGTTTAGTTTAGGTGCATTCACTTTCATTTCTACTCAAATAAACTGTTATCAACTTTAACATCTGACGTTTGATCATATTTCTCACTATCAGACTCATTTTGCTTTTAATAACTTTATTGATTTAGGAAAGCCAAGCTTTCTTCTGCACTTCACACCTTGTACCAGTCTGATCTGCTGGTGACGAGAGCAGATCAAGGGTTGAGGGCCTTGCTCAGTGGTGATAGTGTTCGAGGGGCAAGCAGCTTTTTAATTTTGCACACTTAAATTTATTCTACCCATCTGGGGATCAAGCTGTGAACCTTTCAGTCAAAAGCCCATGTCTGGAGTAAAGTACTACTATAGTACAGTACTACTATAGCCAATAGAAATGATTAAAAAAAAAAAAAACTGTATTCTCAGTTCGGGTCACTTGTTATAACTGTGGTAACAGCATCCTGAATGTGCTACAAATGTCTTGCAAACTGTCTGTGTTGAATCCTGCTGGACAATTTATTCACAGCCAGTGTCCACTGGAAAACTTGCCTGCCATTTAACACTGCTTTGTACTGTCTACTGACTAGAGGTGATGTTATTTGTTCAGACTGCAACCCCCAACATGCTCCATTCTGGTGTGTGAGAGGGAACAGGACAGTGAGACCCCATGTAGAGAGAAAATAGACGAGGGTGTGGATGAAGACCAGCCTGCCTGCAGTGACAGCAGGACATTCCCATACACACACACAAACACATACCCCAACCCTCTGTGTCCCAGTGATACCAAACCCCTGGGAGCAGGAGAGAAGGGTGGAGGGTCGCAGGGTGAGTTTTTTGGGGGGCTGGTTGGAGGGAGGTCTCAGCCGTGCCTGAGGACAGTGAGACAGCAAAATCCAGGACATGAACCCACACACACACATATAAATACACACACACATGCCACTCACTATTATTAATACAGGTCGTCAATTAGGCCTGACCTAGAAAGCCTGTCTACACGAAGGCTAAGCAACAAACAGAAACAGACGGGCGCAAAACACTCCAAATCCCTTCAAGCTCACTGTCTGAAAGCCTGGATTAACTCACACACATATAAACACAAACATTTATTAGACAAAATACATGCAGACAGAAAATGCCACTTTAAAAAAATCTCTTCAACCCCAAGACTGATTTACAGATGCAGTAACGTGCAGTGAGGCACATAAAAACTGCATGGACAAAAAACAGATACGGGAGGAGCGCCAACACTGAAATTAAGAAACTAATTTAAAGCCTTCGAAATGGCTCTCTGTGCAGTTGTCAGCAGATGAGACAATTAGTTCCAGCATGTCTGTAACTTGTTTCTGTCACTGTGCAGGTACAACACAATGCGAGAGAGCTGGCAAACCATGTAAACGACACCAACCTGCAGTGGGCGATATGGATACCTTCACCTTTTTGTGCTCAGTGTTTTTCTTTCCTTCATCTGGAGTGCAGAGAGCAACTGTCAGAGTCTTAGGGGCCATGTTGAGTGAATTAGCAGAGGAGGAGGAGGGGGCGGCAGCTGAGGCAGAAGGATGTTCTGAAGGTGAAGAGGGTGGAAGTTGTCCTCCCGTGCCAGGCAAGTACTCTCAGTTAGCGGGCAAGGACGTGCCAGGGGCAAAGCAGCCACATTTGGCTCTGTTCCCCCGCACTGAAACCCTTTGCTTTCATTCATGGTTTCGTCTTAAGAGCTTTTTCCTCCTCCATTGTTACACAAGGCCTATCTAAAGGGTTTATGCCTCTGACTTGTGCTAAGCACGCAGGGTGACAGAGCCAGAGCTCATCACAAATCCTAAAACCCTCTCCAAATGCCTTTTCTCCTTCCTCACTGCTCTCTGTCTATATTATTGTTTTTCACCCCCCCCTACTCCACTCCTTCTGTGTCCCCTCCCTTACCCTGCCTCCCTCCCTCCTCACTCTCTGCTCTCTTCATTTCTTAATGCCTCTATCTCCCCTCCACTCTCACTGTGACAGTGGAGTGCAGGCGTGCTCTAATCTAAGCCAGATGAGCTAGAAAAACACAGGCTTCCTCTGCCGGTTGCTTTCCCCATTAACCAAGAGGCCCATCATTTCTCTCTCCAATCACAGGGCAGACTTCTGAGGTTTACCAGTGCGTCTGCATATGCACTAAAGCAGACGAGCCAGTAAAACTTCTCCATGAGTGATTTATAATGACACTCGATGGCTTTGCTGCTGCCATTTTCTATCTCCTCGCCACAGACTATTGGGCAGTGGCTCAGAGCCAGACTCATGGCACCTGTTGAGAATACTGCAGTGTCAGAACCGGTTTACATAATTTTCTCTTCTTAACTGATGGATCTGAAATTCAGACATATTCAGGATCCTGAAGGTACTTTTTACAGAACATATGGGTGCAGTGTTGCATGTAAATGTGGCTCCTGATCAGACCAGACTGAGTGTCCAGTCGCCATCGGGGTTGAGCTGAGGCTCCATCCTCTCTGTCATGGTGAGTTTGGGCTGAAGCTTTCATTTAGGACTGGCTGACTCTCACTCACTGCTGAGGCAGAAGGACATCACGTCCCCCTAGGGACACTTGCTGTCCCACCCTGTCACTTTCATTCTTGTATCCACAGGCCATGAAGCACATGGCATACAAGTCCAGACTGCAGTGAAGCAGAGCAGGGAAAGAAGAGGGAAAGAATAGGGAAAAAAGACAAACTGGACAGTAGGCAGAAGGCAGGAGAAGGAAGTCTGAATATATATTCTTTAAATGACAGAGTTTTTGACTCAACAGTTGTCTGAGTTAAAAGGATAGTTTTAAGGAAGACATTTTTACAGATAGGCAGTTGAGATGATTGCTACCGCTGACATGCCTGTACAAATACTGTTTGAAGCTACCACCAACAAACAGTTAGCTTAGCATAAAGACTGGAAACAGGTAGTGACAGTTAGCCTGAAGTCAACCTACTAGCACCTCCAAAACTCACTAAGTTACAATTTATATCTTGTCTACTTAATCTGTACAAAACCAAACATGTGATTTTAAGCAGGATTATGTTTCTTGGCCAAGAGCAGTGACTTCCTCCAGTCTGGCTAGCTGTTTCCCTCTGTTTCCAGTCTTTATGCCAAGCTAAATTAACTGGTTGCTGACACTAGCTTCATATTTACAGATGTGAGAGTAGTATCAACCTACTTGTCTAACCCGTGGCAAGAAAGCAAATAAGCGCATTTTCCAAAATGTCAAAATTTCTTAACATCACGGCAAAACATGTTTAGCAAACATAGATAGCTCTGGACGTGAAACACATTTTGAGGGTCATTGTGGGGTGCCAAGGGCTCATCAGAGAAAATAATGTTGCTGACAAATCAGAGACCTGATTCTTCACCTGATACTGTGTCAACAGTTTTCATCAGTTGCTGGGTTGGGTGTGAGAAACCCTGTGGCAGACGATGATCTAACATCAAAGAAGGCAAGAGGTGAAAAGGAGGTTGTAACATCCACAATCATGTGCTCCTCAGTGGTGTCATGCGCTGCCTGCCAAATCAAGCTTTTTTCAATATTCCTCCTTGTATTTGGATAACCATGACCTGGATGACTGAGAATCTTCACTGACATCTTACTGAGCATTGTGGGATGAAAACCCTCAGAATGGTATGAGGATATGAAAGCAGAACTGAAGAAACCTTACGCTCTCTAACACTCCTTTTTCTGCCTCCCTCCGTGTGTTACCCCCCCTTCATCCTCCCACCTTCAGCTCACAGCAGAGGGTACAATAAGTGAAGAAAGTGAGATTTCAATCAGCAGCAAGATTTAGGAAGTGAGAAACAATTAATCATTTTCCAAGCTCCCCCCTGTGACTACTCATCTCTTACAGGGCACATCTAAGATGCTATGGCAATAACACCAAGAGGAAAGTGTGGTGCGGCAGGAAAACAGGCTCAGAATTGCACAATAACACACTCAATAGCGAGCCCCACATGAATCAAAATGACAAAGCCAATCTAGCAACAAATTCTCTCTTGCTGGCTGTAAACTGCTTGAATACAGGAGCACAGGCTGGGGAAATTGTGAGTTAAATTTAAAAAGTAAAATTCAGTTAGGTGTACACCTCTTATTCCCTGAGGTGGAGTTAATCACATCCTGGTTTATGGGACTAGCATTCTTCCAGTGATACAAGCTTTCTCTTTTTGTGAGTGCACATGTGCGTCATATAAAGGCCTGTCAGCAGAGACGGGGAAGGTCAGTAAAAGTCGAATGAGTTCACTTATCCCTGCAGCTGCCTGTTGAGTATAAAACTAACCAGAACCACAAGCTAACCTCAAGAGGGTACAGTATACTCTATATATACTGCTCACTTTCCCTGTTTAATTCTGCTGCCTCTATAAGAACTATCATAACCATGAATGCAGCAACTCATCAGTATGTGAACAATAAGGTCATTTCTTCTGTGGTGTTTCATTTTTTCTGACCAAGGCAAAACTTCAACATCCAAAGCAGACAATTTCAAAGTCAGACACTGTGGGCCCTCAAAAAAAACACTGAGACGACTTTGGGAAAAACATGAAGTAACATGAAGTATAATGTTGCCATGGAGCCAGTTCGTTAGCTGTGGATTACAATTTAGCCTAGTTTTTTTTTAGTTTGTTTACATACTTAGCAAATTGGCACTATTAAAACCAAGCCGAATTTTGCTATTAGCAGTTCCTGTTTGCAACGCACCGACTGACATACAGATAATTATCACTGGTTAACTTTCATACTGCAGAAAATTAAAAAATGTGATGATTCTCCAGCAAGTTCTTGAGTTCTAAGGGGTGTCTTTTTTGTATGATTTCTAAGTAGATTTATACAGATTTATGCGTGACACACATCAGAGATGTGATATCCTTGGGAAGTGTAAGTCACACTGAATCCAAAAATATGTGTATTACATCTGTGTGTTCAGATGACTGTTATGACTCTGAGATGAAGTACAAATTGTAACGCAAACTGCAGCTAGATGTCTCTCCCTTTGTGCCCCCCTTCATCTCTCCTGCCTCACATTATGAAAACCTCTGGTCCAAAGAATACAGGAGTCTCTGTGCACAGTGAAAACTAACTGGGAAATACATAATGTATGTAAGTGGTGAGATGGAAACCTAAAGAATAGGAAAAGCAGGGATGAATAGAGACTGGGTTAAGCTTCTTTCTCAAGCCAGTGCCCAGGTGCACATGTCCCACCCCTCAGGCTGTGAGAGTCTCCGTGCTGGGGAGACCTTTAATAGCCTTGAGATGGAAGCACACGATCCCCGATAGTCCATAAAAGACAGTGTTCCGCTGTCCTGTTCCCCCCTGTCTGTCTGGTATGGCCTCATAAAAAACTTAACTGGTCTCACATGACCCCCTCTGTCCACTGTTGCAGTGATTGGCTGAACCTTCAGAAGCAATAGGTGTGACTGGGCAGCTTTAGATTTAAGGGCAGAGTGGTTCACTGCTTCACAGATGAGCTCATCCTAGTCCCTCTGTCTGGTCCTTCTGTGGTGGGAATCATCAGCTGGGCCTGAGGTTTGGAAGACAAAGGTTGTGTTACCAAAAATCAGTGTGTCCAAAAAAAATGTAGTGCATTGTCAAGATCCTGAGGCTACAGAGTCTGCTGCAGTACAGTCTGGACAGAAGCTGTGACATGTGGGGACCTTTTTCCACGATGTTTGCTTGTGGTTTGGAGATTTTGTTTTTCCTCAGCTGGGGGAGGTTGGGTGTTTTGACCAGAATGCAAACGCAGCACCCAGGGATCCCCCCTTCATCTGACCTCTGCCGACCTCTTCCTTTTTGTCACGACGCCAAGGCCGCAGCCACTCAACTATCATGGCTAAGGAAGTGTGTGGCCTAGGGGAGATCATTAGTACTGGTCTGAGTTTTTTTTGTACTGAAACAGGATCACCTACACACACAGACACACTTCTACTTAATGGGAGCCACTTCAGTCTGGCTGCAAACACCTCCAGCCCCCCTTCCTGCTGATCCACAGTCACAGTCTAAACTATTTCCTTAAGAACCTCTTTGCCTCCTCCCCTGATTCTCCCTCCCTATCTCCTTCTCACAAATACACAATCTTTTTACTTACACACCCACAGGCACTCCAACACATTTGTTTCTGTTTCTGCATCTGGCCAATGTTTTACTCTTATATCTTTGTCTTTAAGTGCTCTTATGCCAAAAAAGTAATTAGGTCACAGTTTATATGAACAAAAGTACTTGCACAATAGTTGCATCTCCTGCTTTCATTCTTATGAAAAGGATATGTACATGAATGTCCTCAAACTGGCTGGATTAAGAGTTTCTTTCTGGGGTCAACAGAGCTGAAAGCCTCAGATGTTCTCCCCATGAACTCATCCTTAAGCTTATTGAGCTAAAACATCTGGGCCCCCTACTTTCTGCACAGCTTTCTACTGAGCCCAGAGATGGATCCTTCAGGATTTGGGCCATTAGGCAACACACACACACACACACACACACACACACACACACACACACACACACACACATACACACACACACACACACACACACACACACACACAACACACACTTAAAGATACACACATTGGAGTACTCTGTTGAGTGACAACACCTGAGAGGCTGTGGTGTACTACTTATAGGCGAAAAAACCAACAGCAGTGCCCCGTTTGTCATTCCTCCTGTTAATGTGGCACAGCTGTCTGCCTGTCACGTGGTGCCACCCCTACCCATATCCCAAGGTGCTTTGAGTGAGTGTGTGCATGTCTGTCTTGGCGGGCTGCTCCTCCTGCTTAAAGCCCCTCAGGAAGAAGAGAGGCAGGAGGGCTGTGAGAAGCACGTGATGTTAAAGGTACGACTCCTTGACTGTGATCATTACAGAGTTTTGCGTGGAAAAGGCCAGATCTCCCGCTGTCTTAGTCCAGTGTAAACATAGTTCCCTCTGTGAGGAAGGGACAGACAGAGAGGAAGAAAGTGAGAAAAAGAGAAAAAATATGAGACGAGGAGGGGACTGAGAGAAAGGGACGGCACAGACAGCCACAGCAGGGGGCATGCTGTTCTCCGTATTAGACTGTCAATGAATCTCATTAACATGGCTTCTCTAATCAGCATCCGAGAATATTCCACTGAAGGCCATCCGCTCTGCTCCCCACCTCCTTCCTCTCATTTTGATTACACTGATGCATAAATTTACCATTACTTTTTTCTTCTCTTTTTTTTATTAAAGGGGTCTAAATTAACCTCCTCAAGAAACCGTCTTTTGTTCTCTGCTTCCATTATGTCCAGCGGCCCATCTTCGCATGTGTAACACAGCAGGCTGCCATGTTTAGGATATTCACTCTGCCCTCATCACATCAGGAGAGGCTTGTTTTCCACCATTTCAGCTCCACTCAGTAAGCAGTGGAAAAAAATGGACACTCACGCTGAAAGCCTGTCTTTTCCAAATGACAACTTACTAGATAAATTCAGCCAAATTACTTGCAAACGCTGCTTAGGGTGACATAAAAAATTTGGGGTTGCTTGAACATGGAAACGGTAATTTCTGAGACTGTGACAAAAGCCTTCTTGCTTTTATCTTTTCAGATTTGTTGACAGCAGTATGTGTGTGTGAAAAGCAAAAGGATGGCAGAACGTTTGTCATGCAGGTTTTACTGCTAAAACTTGAGGATGAACTATCTGGGACAAAGAGGTGTCACTGGTCTGGCGTCCGTATTTGTCAGATGACAGGGCCCCTACAGGAAGCTGGCTGGTTGTTAAACAGGAAGGTCTGACCCCATGAAATGACGTTTCTTCTTTTTACATGCCTTTTGCTTTTCCTTAATGAGAGCAGCTGGTATCCAGCACAAACAAACTCCCATTATTGTCCAGAGACATCAAAACAGTAATATTTGGTTCCTTAGTCCTTAGAGAGATTTTGCATGGCATGAGATGAAACAGAAGAGATTAGAGGTTGGAAGCGAAGAGTCATGCCAGAAACATTCCCAACACCACACATGCTCATTCTTAAATCATGATCATGTTCTGCCAATATTGGAAAATCTGAATTCCAAAAGCTGTACAGCATCAAATGGGAACAGCACAGCCTCGTCTATCTTTCTAACATCTGACAGAGTGAGTAATGGGAGCTACTGAAGCTTCACTCCCCCAAAACCCCAAACCTAAACACCCTCATAGACTCCGAGTCGCTCCCTTCTTGTCGTCTGAAGCAGCCTCGACTTTACATGCAACAGTTTTGACACACATCTTTAGGTCCAGACTGATTTACTATCCGTCCTCGAAGCGCTCTCCCTTTTCTCGACACTCTCCAGCGGCTCGAGGCAGCTTTCCCATAGTCCCGTGTGCTCTCAGGGTGTGTTCCTGGCACTGAATGTGCAGATAGGATAAATAAATCACATACAGGCTCTCTGGAGAGCACAGAAACTGACTGGAATGGACTACAGGGAATAAAGAAGACATCTGGTGGAGGAGCCGGAGCCTTTCTGGTGAGGTGAAAATGACTTATAGAAAGACATTATGTCAGGACACTGACTACTGGAGCCATTTCCACCAGTTCTTCATAACTTCAGCACTTCAATACTACTATGAAATACACACATTGCTTCATGTTTGCATATATAAATATAAAAAACCTGCATTTACAAAAGACTGGTTATGTTTAATAATTTGCCATCCTAAAACTAATTTTTGGAGCATGATCAGGATGATTTCCATGCTGGTCTATGCTGGATTTTCTAGTGAGGGAGGGCTGTAAATTAAATTGAATTTACAAATACAGTAGCTGGTGTAATCCAGTCTTGGTGTTGAAGATGAAAGAAAGCTGAAACAGTTTTGTTATTGTGGGATGAAGTGAACCACTGACCAGAAGGAGAGATCACATTTCTGTTAGCTAGCAAATGAGTCATCTCAGAGGGCTTATGTTGTGTGATAGCACATACTGTTGGCCATTTTGGAGAGGCCGCCGCATTTGTAGTCTATACACAAATGCAGCCGTGGACGCTGGAACAGTTGATCCAGCATCAACCCCCGGTCCCAGTGGGTTAGTGAACACAGATCCTATTAAATACTGTAGCTGCTGCTGCATTCAATAGAGGAGGAGGGGGGGAAACACACATGCACTAACCTCCATCTGCTATGGTCAGGTTTGGCACAGAGTCAGCAAGTCTCTCCAAATGGCAGAGCTTACTTTCTGAGTGTGTGTGTGTGAGTTAATGTACACATGTGTAAAAGAAATTGAGAGAGAAAAGAGAGACAGAAGGAGATGGATGGTGCAGGGAGGGAAGTCGGGCGAAGAAAAAAAAAGAGAGCGAAGAAGAAGCGAGAACAGCCATCCGCAACAAATGTGCTGCGAGGCTTTCGTATCGGGGTGACAGGTGCATTATCATAGGTTAATGAGAAGACTAGTGCTGCCTGTAGCTGTAATCAGGGGAGTGATGCCTCCACTACCACCTCCATCAATCAGATCCGACATAAACTCCCACTCAAGCACCAAGCACTCTCACAAACACACATAAGTATATACAGTATACCAACACAACACAGAACAGGCACACAAACACCCTCAAGTATTCATTGCAGATAGCTCATTATAGCTCATGGGATACAGTGATACAACAATATTGTGGCCACAATTTTGCACAAAAGATTACAGTGTGATTATGAGGTATTTATGGGCACAATGAGAGATAATTAGCACCTCAAGCACAGCCCTCAGTTGCGATCATAAAATGATGTTAACTACAGCTAGTACATAGAGTCTATGATCTCTGTAGAAATAGACAGAGGTGGAAAAAGGGTTCAGATTATTTACTTAAAGGCCCTGAAAACATTTGTTCCAAATCAGTTTCTTATTATCAGCTACAGGCAGCTCAGGAACGAATACACTGTTCACATCAAACAAATTTGTTTTTTGCACAGCATATTTGTGTTTTTGTGTCCTCTCACTGGTTTACTTGCCATTTCGGGTGCCTGTGGTTCTGGAAGTAAAAATCCCATTTATTTTTCCCATAGATATTGTTATATGACTCACAGTTGAAGCACTTCTGCAGACTGGTTCGGCATGAAACTCTTATGATTCAATCATCAGGCCAAATACTCAACAACTGCATCACAAAATATCAGGTTCAATGATAAATAGTTGAAGGCACAAGCCTGTGTTCATAAACTTTTGGTGGGAGAAGTTACCAACAACTCAGAAATGCTCCAAAAGCAGATAATTTAAACTATCTAAATTATACAGTTTTAAGGTAAATAGTGGGGGGTGAATGTCATAGACATAATACATGTACATAATACTCCAGCAATCAGCTCAATCTGTTAAACCAACTAACATTTAGCCTGCCCTGCTTATGTGTAGCTTAGCCCACCATTCAAACCATTCAGTCCTAAATCTCCTCAGCTACCTCACCTTAGCCAACAACATGGTGCCAACATGCTAGTCATACTGCCAGATAAATGTAATGTGAAGTCCAGAATCAGAGATAGGGAAAGTCCCTCTGAAATGTAGTATAATTTAGCATTAAATGGAAATACTCAACTGAGGTTCAAGTTCTAATGTACCTGAGTACAGTGGTTCCATTTCTGAACCACTTTGCAACCGGCTGCTTCTATGGTGTTTTTGTTAAAAAAAAAAAAAAAAGTAAGGTAAGTGGCACCCAGCTGTTGTTTCTTTCTCTCTCAGTCTTTATTACCATCCTCCCTCTCTACCTCTCTCTTGCCTCCACCTCACCAGACTGGAGTGGAAACTGTGTATTTTCACAGACTCATACTGCTGATGTTCACCGGTGTTTGGCAAAGCAGTGGAGCTGTGCCAGAGTGATTTCAGAGGTCTTTACTCTCCGCAGGCCAAAGAGGCCACATGGAGAGGAGAGCTTGCCCTTATCAAACTGGATTAGCCTGCAAGAGGAAAGAGAGAGAGGTATAAAGAGGAAGAGAGAAAGGGAAGGTGGCTCTGAGTGTGAGTCAGTATATCATTCTTCTCCGTCACTGGATCCTACAAGCCGCTGGGCAGGAAATGAGGCGGAGGACACCCACTGACCTGCAGCCACTTGCTGCCTCTCAGCCTATCACAGAAACAATTTAAACAGCTAATGGAACTAGGCTGATCCTCTTTCCATCTCACACAGGGGCACTGTGACTCATACTGCTCATTTCTGATTAGAGCTCCTCCGGCTTAAAAGTAATCTGCACCAGACAGGGGATAGACTCAGCTAGTTATGTTATTATACATATCTATGAGACGGATATGTGTAACAGACTGAGTGCACAATGTTTGTTTATGTATGATCCCTTAGATGGATTAAAAACAGGAAAGCCAGCGCAGGAGGAAGGGACCAGGCGGAGGGGTCAGTTTGCAGGTGGAGGTGGGGTCCATTGTCGGGGTGACTAGGGGGCATGTGGGGGTGCTGCCTGAACATGTCTATGACACATTGTGAAGAGGATGCTGAGGGGAGGAGTGCAACAGGAAGTGGCAGCAGCCACAAAGCTGCAACTGACTGAAAACACACATTTATGAGGAGACAAATAGCAACACAGAGATGTCTCAAGAAACATGTTTCTCTGATAAGTATATTCTTTTAAATCACTCCAGGTTGCTCAGTGCTCACCAAACACATGGACGTGACATCTTCATTATTCATACTTTTATTTCATTCAGTCTCAGTGGGATCATCATCAGTCCCACTTCCTCTGCCCTGGACTCACAGACTGACAGTTATGTGGAAAAAAACAGAGGAAGCTTTCCTTCCTCATTGTGTTTGGCCTGGACAATGTGTGTGTGTGTTTGCTCTGATGAGTTCAGCAGCAGAAGCAGCAGCACACTATCCTGGCTATAGGCCCATTTAGTTTTCCATGGCCTGCATACAAAGAAAAAATCCAACTCATGTGGCTAGAGTTGCAACTTTAATCTGTTGATTTGTTTTTCAAGTAAACCCTTAGGGCTGCAACTAATGATTATTTTCATTATCTATTACTCTGCCAATTATTATTTTGAAAATTGAGTCCAAGGGACGTTTTCAAGTGTCTTGTTTTGACTGGCCAACAGTCCAACATCCATTCAGTTTACTGTCAGATGTACTCAGTTTTGGGTCCATATATAAACCCTATCCTTTGTCATATTGGCCATTTTCCTGATGTAAATCCAATTGAACTGAAATGTTGCCTTTTTTCAGTCCAATAAAGTTTTGGGAGCTTTAATCTAGTGTGTTTAAACTCTCAATTTTTCTCTCCCCTCATGTAGCCCACAGCTGTTATTCTTAAGTTCAATATTGCATTTTAAATGAGAAATTGATGTTTGGCGCTTGAAGCACGCAGCACGGACAGAGCTCCCTGATGGGATGTGGCTCTGTTCAGTTACTTGAAAATGGTCTCCTGAGAGAACACTAAGCTGTACTCATTATACTGAGGTTAAGTGTCTTAGACAATAGTGGATTAGAGCAGCAAGGTCTGTGCTCTGGTTGTGTTGTTTTGCTTAAAAGCAGTGTTGGTGAGTCAGTGGTGAGGTATTAGCTTCTGGCATGATATGACATCATGAGCCTCCCTTTCCTTGATAAGAGCCATTGCACTTAAATCTTATGAGAGGAGCTCTTTTTTACTTGTTGCAGAGGATAAATCCTGTTATCGCAGTCAAATGAATGGATGTGGAGCTCTTTGTTCTGTTCAGCCACAGGGTAGTCAGGCTAAATTAACAAGAAAATACAAAGACTAAACTGGGGAATAGTCAAAAAAAAAAAAAGAAAAAGAAAAAAAAGAATTAGCTTAGAGGTGTAGAACTAAGAAGGATGTGAAATAACTAATTTCTTAGGAATCTGCATAAAGCCCATAATTAAACCTGCAGCTTTTAGAAAGGTTTTTAAAACATAATGAATCCATTGATGAAGCACTTAAAACACCATAACCTAGTAATTTTGCCCAAATGCATTCCTGCCTGAGCCAGTGCACTGTAAAGTATATACTGCCATCTTCTGGCTTCTTTAGGTACAAAACCTGATATCTGATCATGAGGAAAGATCAAATAGTATTGGTTCTGTTACCACTGTTAAACTAGCTTTTAAATAAGATTCAATAAAAGAAACGTTCAATGGAGTCAAGTGGATTTAAGTTTAATAGTTCTCAATTATACAAATACACAATATGTTTTTAAACATGGCTTACAGGTCCACAAATATTTTTTCTGCTAAACAAAATCATTCATTTTTTTCTAAAAGTGTAAAAATATCTTAAACACACAGTAAAAAGCCTTCATTTCTCATTAAGTTAAATTAATGTTTCAATTTGGCAGGTCATAAAATAGAGGCTGACTGTAATTGTGAAAGACACAACTGTTCTTTTAAACAATGACCAGTTTCCTCCCTCTTGTGTAATTGCAGCATGATGAATATGATTTGAAATGACTTGAGCGAGATGGCATGAAAAACTACAAGCCACATAAAAGTGCAATCTATCCACTAAATTAACCATAAATTCAGCCATAATAGTGTGTTTGAAATGAATGGAAAGACTGAGATGGTGAGATGGATACTAAGTGGGATGAGGAAACTCAATGCAACTTTTTTTTTTTTTTTTTTTATAGCAAAAATAGCATGGGTTGATGAACAGTCATTTTCTGGTCATAGCAGCCTCTGAAAATATGCAATCACTGCTTGCTTCCAACATTTTTCTCTGCTCTTGTTACTGATAATATAAACCAGGCAAAATGACTTCTTGGAAAACAATCATGCAGAGAAGGAAGGAAAATACACTGTGGTCACACAGCTGCCATTTTCATGTCACTGTTACAATGGTAAAAAAAACCCAAAACAATATTTTTCTAAATGAAGGCAGGTGCGAGGGCCTTAAATAAAGATGTTCAGGGCAGGCACCATGGTAGACTGTTCACAAACTCATGCTATGCTGAATAAATGAAAATATAGCTTCATGAGTGATGACAGATTCACTCTAAGGGTTACAATTTCTCTGATTCAGACCCAAATAGTGCTGACAAGCTGCTGTGCAGCCACATTCTGTACATCATCAGCAACAGAGAGGAAATGAAGAACAATAGGACTCTTAAAACAAGAGTATGTGGGTGACAGCTTTCCCATATAAAATGCTGACCAAGCACCGAAGTGCCATAACCCCTTGCCAAAGACATATATACAGATGTAAAAAAAGACAGAGATGACATGGGAATATAAAAAGGAACAAAAAGAAATAAAATACTCACTCAACACATCATACACACTTACTTCATGCAAAACTATTTTGGAAAGCTACTGGTTACCAGTCAGACACACCCTAGAGGAAGACAGAGATGTGATTCAGAAAAGCTAACAGATGATGGATACTCGGAGGGATGAGGGGGAGGAGGAGGTGGTGTTGGTGGGTGTAAACACAGGTTAATATCAGGGCTACTGGGCACAAGAAGCTGATGAGAGAAACCAAAACCTCGACCACAGCAGCCCTGCCCTGGGCCTCTCCTCCACCCTCTGCACCAAAAATACCAGCTGCAGGATCACAGAGTGGCATTAATCCTTAAGAGCGTTTTACCACGCACACACCCACATCCTCCTGCCTCCGTCTCATCTCCCTGCCCCAGAGTCAGAAGCAGAAGATGCTCCAGTTCTCAGCTCACCAAATGTCACTAAAGTGCTCTCTCTCCTACTACGTTGTAAGCGCGTCACTGAGGTCAGCCAAGGAAAACAAAACAACACATAAATGAACATTTGCATAGTATCAAACCACAAAATTCTCAGGCTTTCACCAAAAAATATCACAAATGTCTCCTTAGAAAATACAAATAAGACGACAATGGTAACTTGTGAACTTATGTCCAACAAGTGTGTCAAGTTTGACTGAGAGGTGAGTGTGTTTAACGTGGAACATATGGGGCGTGTGAAATTTGCACAGCTGTCAAGCCAGGAGAAGCTCAAATGGTGGAGACAGCTGTCTTATTCTGTGTGTGTGTGTGTGTGCATATGCGTGTGTATGTAAGAATGTGAGATGAGGAGAGAGAGAGTGGGAGAGGGAAAGAGTCCATCCATCTGTGTGTGGTGTGAAGTTGGCTCTGTCTTCAGCTCAGTACTTCGGTACTTTGGTATAATCCTCCTGGACGACACTCTTGCACAGACACATGGAGAGAATCATCCCGAGGAGCTGGAGGAAATGGAGTCATCACCTTAGTTATCAGAGTTCAAACTGACCAGTGGAGCATTTCACTCAAACATGTGTCAAAACCAAAGAATTAAATCATATAAACAATGTGTAAACAATGTAAACATCTCTGTATTTTGTATGTTGAAAGCAGGACTGCAACAAACAATTTAAGTTGTTACCAATTAATCAGACATTTGTTTTCTTGACTAACTAACTATCTGCTTGGTCTATAAAATGCCTACAGATAATAAAAGTGCTCATCGCAGTTTTCAAATAGCTTGTTTTGTTCAAACCAACACTCAAAAACCTTAATATATTCAATTTACTATCAAATAACATGAGAAAAGCAGCAAATCCTCACATTTTGGAAGTTGGAAGAAGAACATATTTAGCATTTTTGCTTAAAAAAGACTTAACTACTACTTGATTATTAAAATATGTGCTCATTATTTTCCTGTTGATTGATTTAATTAACTAATCATTTTGGTTTAGTTATAACAGTCACTGGCTGCTGTAATCTCTCTGCCTCTATACTGGCAATGAAGCGATCCCATTCCTAACATAATTCCACTGCAAAAGATAAGGGACAAATATTCACACTCCCCAGTAATGTCGGTTTAGTGTTGCTATTAGATGGAACAAACCTACATGCAACTTCTGTAAAATATGATGAGTCTATGTACAGACATAGGTCAACTATGAGTGGTGTCAATTTTCTTATCCAACTGTCACCAAGAAAGCCAAAAAGCTTATTATCCAAAATGGTGAACTATTTCTTTAACTCTGACTGATGAAGCCTCATACTAGTTTTGGCTAAACCGAGAATGCAGTTTTTGTGTCGACTGAGGACTGTGGATTTTGTCTGCTATCTTTCATGATGGAGGTGTGTCACGCAGGAATAGATTCATGGTCAATATGGATAAGGGGATCCTTTAAGACTAGCATGAGGGAGGGCTAGGTACTGTACCTCCACGACTGCCACACCAACACACATTCCCAGAATAACCCCACAGTTCTCCAGGAACCATTTCTCCACACTGGTTATACAGCCCTGAAGGAGAGACGGAGAAGGAGAGAGAGAATGAGGCTGAGACAGACATGGAAGGCGGTGGGGTGGGTGGGTGGGGTGGCAAGCCAACATGTAGAGCAGAGATGAATGACTCCGTGATCCCAGCCGGACATGAACAGAGCCATTTCAAAACTCAACTGTTGGCTTTGGACTGATTCAGTGAGGGGAAGAATAACACGGCTTAGCAGAGCTGAAGAAAACAGTACAGAGAGAGAGTAAAGTTCCTGAAACATGCAGACCAAACAACAGAACAGTAGAGCTTTCCTGGTATTTGAACAAATCACAAAGCACAAACAACATGCCTCAGCTGTCGGAATTCACTGTGCTGATTAAGTGCAACCACAGTGCCACACTGAGCTGGCACCCGGAGTTACACAACATGAGTCTAACTGACTTATGTAATGGGTAAAGGCATGAGGTCTATCAGAACAATGCAGGCGTGCTGGAGCATTGTTCTCCTGGCTGAAGGAAGAGAGACCATGGTCTGGACCTAAAGATAAAATGTTCCCATTTACATAGACCTCAGCAGGGATGGGTAGCTTTTCTTGAGGACAACAATTCAACAAAACAGAGCTAAGATGTCAAGATGGTATAGCACTAAATTCAACTAAGTGCATTTAATGTATTAAAGTACAATTTTGCGCATTACTGGAGTAGCTAAATGCTGCACATTTAACTTTAACTTTAACACAACATGTATTTTACTACTATTAGAAACAGATTTTAGAACTGTCACATACCGTTTCATAGATGGGCATGTCTGTGGACAAGTGCTCACACAGGCCTACTTCCTGGATGTCCGTGCCAGACAGGCTCTCATTGCGACAAGAGCATGGGTAGAGGTTCTTTGAGCTGTTCTTGATCAGAAGGTTCTCAGACCAGTTTCCTGGACCAGTCCATCCACAGCACTTCATCTGGTGAGATAAAAGAGAGGCAGGATGTGAAAAAAGGGACACATGAAAGAGAGCAGAGGCAGAAACTATAGGTAAAATAAATAAGATGAAGCCAAAACTAGAAAATCCATTGTCTCAGTCAACGAACGTTTTTGTCACGTCTCTTCTTGGCTGATGTGTTCAGAGAGATCAGAGGGAAGAAGTTTGGCAGGAACAGGGGGTGGGGGGTGGTACAAAAAGGCAGTAATGAAAATGCACAGACTTCAGAATGTGTGTATCAGCGTGGAGCCATCTGACTTCGGCTTGCTTCAGACCTGTTTTTATTTGCTGTGGGCTGATTAGTTTAATGAGGCAGTTCACCCAAAGAACAGAAAGATATTTTATCCCTTTCCCCCTGGTCATGAAAACTCTGCCGCCAGACCAAAATGATGAAAGTGAATAGAGTTTTGTTTGTGCTCCTCAAATCCATAAATAAAAATATGAAAAACTCAACGGCAACTTGCTTTTGTTGAAACAATGTCTCAGTTACTCAGGCATAATCCAAGGTGGTTATGTTTTCACCAGTGTCTGTTTGTGGTTTGTTTGTAAGCAGGATTCTGCAAAATTTACTGACCCAATTTGCACCAAACTTGGTGGAGGGATGGGGCAGAGGCCAGGGAAGAATCCATTAAATGTTGGTATGTATCCAGTTAAAGTGGGAGATCCAGGATTTTTTATCACTTTCTATAAAATTGCAAGATAAGGCTTAAGAGCTGGACAGAGTGCCATTGATAAATGACATTGTTGCCTGGCCCCGTACATTATGCCAAGTTCACATTATATTGTTTGAATCGTAATTAGAAGCAACCAAGTTGGAAAAACTGTTTACTTTGGCCTCCAACAAGTTACAATTCCTATTCAAAGATAGAACCGCTCAAAATACAGAACAAACACCACAAAAGTAGCTAAATCTGGCAAGTGGTAGGGGTAACCATACATAAACACTTTGGAGTAATGGGAGGTTTCCCTGTCCTGCCCATTCTGCAGACATCATGTGAACGCAACATTGCCATCAAAAGAACATGCGACTAGTACTGCAGGGTTAAGAACTGAATTCACACCTTAGACACCCATTCTAAAAATGTATGTGCTCCTGTTCCTGCAACAGCCACCACAGATAACAACACTGACCAAATAGCTTCTGTTTTTCCAACCAGCTGCTGATCATGTGTTTACAGGGGTGCTAATGGTACAAGCAATGCAACAGTGACTTTATTAAAACAGACTTTCTTGATGCATTCAGTTTGATTTAAATGTTCTGTCTAACTAGCTTAAAAGAATGGAAATTAAAATTGTTCATTACATTAGACTTTTGTGTGTGTGACAAACCAGGTAAAAGAGTCAACTTACCGTCCTCTGAATGAAGTCCCATGTGTGCTCTGTGGTCCTGTTCTGGCCAGTGTAGTTAATTATCATACCCTTGATGATGTTGGACATCTCATATTTCAGCTAGAAATTAGATGACAATACATCACCAACAATGCAAATTGGTGTAGTTGACACAAATACTATAGATAACTGTACATAAATAGTATGTTTGTGCATGTTTTATATATAAGCCAAAAAAAGAGTAAACAGGTTGTCCACATAGAAATCAATCTTTGGTGCATGGCAGGGAGATAGTGTTGAAGAAAAGAAAACAAACACACGCACACTAAATCTTTTTCTAAAATTTACTAGCAACATCTGAACTTAATGTTTCTTAGGGCAGCACCTCGGGTGGTATTGCCCTGTGGAGTCCCATGCTGGGCTGAAACACTGCACAAATACAGCTTAGCAGGAGCGTGACTCTGTGTTTATGTGTGCATGACCACAGAGCAGTAGCAGCGATGTAGTTTCAGAGCTCTACTGGAGATGAGTGAGAGCCTCACCCTATTCTGGGAAAGGGCACCACCCTGCCCTGTGGTGAGCCTTAAACACAGGGGGTGCGTCTAAGGCTACAGACACTGCTCTCAGAGAAACACACAAACATACATGCTAGAGGGCTAACAGCTGAAAGGGTAACAACAGCCTCCACCTACTCCTGAGTCAGGGGTGAGGTTTATCAAGGGAAAGGCTTTTTACTTCCTGGGAGGGAATAGGCTATGTTCAGAGTATGAAACTGGTCCTGGAGATTGTTGTGTTCAAACACAACACTCCCTTCACACACACAGTGCAAACTGCTGGTTCTCTTATTTAAGGCTGGATCTATTGCTGATTTGATCACCAGATTGAAAAACCAAGAGGAGGGTTTAAATTATACCTCATTTATGGTGTATTTAGTAACTTAAAATTCTGCTAAGAGACCCATTAAAGATGTCTAAATGCTCCACAGATGTAAAACTCAAAAACAACATATTATGTATTCTATAGTATTTTATGTATTTATGTATTTCCATCTGACTTTTTTTTTCCTTCTGAGGTTTTGTTTTATATTTTACTGGTATTGTTTAAGGTGCAACACTACTATCTTTCTTAGTGGCAGATTTCTGAGCAAAACTGTCCTTTGGGAGAGCGTAGTATCGTAGTGCCACTACACATGGCATATCATTGCTGTCATTAATTATCAGAAAAATCAACTTTGCACAAGTTCAGAAAAACACCCTTGTTTTCAGCTTTGTGACAACATTTTTTTTTAAAGATAATCCAACTGTTTATTTAACTTAACCTCAACCCATAGAGTAAAACATAAGCCTTTTGTCCATTTTTGAGACACACTGTACACACTGAACACAGAAAATATGTGGCTTGTTGTGACCTGTCTAATTTCCTGTCTAATTCTAGTTTCCTAATTTGTCCTTTCCTGAGTATCAATGACTAATGTTTCCCCCTAAGTTTATTTATCTATCTATCAAGGGCTTTAAACATTATTACAGTTTGATTTGTTTTTTCAGGATTTGCTGACACTGAACTCAGAGTATGGGCTCAAACATATTCAATTGACTGTGGTGATTTGACAATCCCGCCTGTAGGGGGCACTGAATAATCAGAGACGTCAGTTGAAAGTTGTTTTGGTCACAGGGGTGATAATTAACAGTCTCAGATGGGGCAATGTTATGCAATTGAATATGTAACTATATGACACACACTTTAGCAACACACATTCACCATAAATTTGTTTGCCCTCTACAACACAAAACACAAATACACCAACAGGAAGAAATGTGACAACAATGGAAACATGCAGTGCAAGAGCCTCCATTCTACTTCCTCTGTAGCTGTAACACATCTCATTTACTCCACCTGCCTCATCTCACTTTCTACCAGCATCCAGCGTCACATCAGTCACAAACCAACATTGCGTCACTTTCCATTCATTGAGTTAAAAACTGTAGGACACAGGGGAACTTACTATAAAGTTTAGCTAAAACCTAAATGCAGCCAGAAACAGCTGTGCAGAGGGGAAGCACAAACACCCATTAGTCTCCACCTGTACCAGGGTGGTGGAAGGAAGAGAGGGTTGAAAGAAGGTTAAAATAAGACAGAATAAAAAAGGTAAAAGTAAGAGGACCATAAAAACCTACAGTGGAGACAGGAGGACAAACTACAAAGAAGTGAAATTAAGAAATAGGGGAAGGGAGAAAAGTAGTAAAAGTAGAAAAGTAGAAAAAATACACTAGTGTTTACCGGCTCTCTCTGGAAGTATATGAGAACTCCAGCAGTGACCTGAGCGATGAGGATGAGCAGGAGGCAGGTGAAGTACTGTGGAGGAGGAAGGGGAATGTCAGTTAGCAACATTTATGATCCAACAATGCATTATGTCACAAAACCAGAAAAGAAAAACACTCTTGGACTAACATTTTTACCTTCCATTTTAAAATGTAATTAACAGATTTACAGATGCACACATCTTAAACCTAATCACTAAAGCTTTCAGCAATATAATATAAGCCATTAAAGATCCTTCTACAGCCTTCTGTATATCCTCAATGAGTGTAAAGGTGGTGTGTGTGTACAATGGGGGGTCTGCTGCCAGCTGGTCACTGTCACTGGGAGAAGTAGGTCACAGCAGTTCTTCAGTTAACCCCTAGCAGGTTTAACACTGTAGAGGTTACGCACCCATCCCCACTCTTGTTGTACCCCCTACATCTCACTGGCTTTATCCCTGTCAGCCCCCCCCAGTAAATCCACACATGCTGTGAACCCTCTGCCCACACATAAGCAGAAACGCTGAAGGGCTTTACTGTCAGCAGGAATTTATCAGGTGTTCTTAGTCAAGCTTGACATTTTGAGCAGGTGCACTTAGCTGTCGCTTTTGTGTGTTTTAAAGGTAGTGCAAGAACTTGAAATACACAATAGGGAGATCCTGAAGGTACAATGAAGCTGGAAGAGAATTTTTTTAAATCTTATTTTTGGGCATTTTATGGCTTTATTACAAACTTCAATTACAGAGAGATGAGGTTGAGGTTCTACTTTCTCTGTCAAGTAACCCACCATTGAGCTTCCTGTGTGGTCATGAGTGAACTGATCACATCACACATCACAATCACATGATCTTACATAAGTTTCTGACACATATTTACTTTCTGACTGTCAGGTGTTAAGTGAGGGTGTTAGGTGAAACTAAGCTGTAGCATGTTAGCATTAGAGCTTAAAGTCAGTGTGACTGCTCACCAGACCCAGCAGACAACGGATTTCATAGATGGCTCCTATGCAGCCGAAGAAGCCCATTGCCATTGACAGCGAACCCACTCCAATGAGGATGTATGAAGCCACTTTTACAGTGTGTGATGACTCCTCTGAAAACAGACAGAAATAGAAAAAACACAGGAAGAGTTCAACTTACACAGAACCACTGAAACCCATACAGGCAATGTAAACTGCACATCTGCTACAACAGTTTTATAGCAAGAGCCTGTAGTTGAATTCAGTCCTTCAGTTAAGAATCTTTGCTTAAAACAATATAGTAACCCACATGATTTTTCATGATAAAACAGCAACAGGGTCCTGACCTCTGCTCTTGTTTTTCTACTTTAGTGTGTTCTTGCAAACAAATATGGCTTAGAGGAATGACTTGTTCACATGCAAAACCATTTTGATACAGACAGTTACCGCGAGCCAAAAAAGTTTCAGCAAACCTACTCCTCTACATTAAGAGTATCCTCCTGCTTTTCTCCCACAAAAATGAATTTAATAGGCCACCAGAGAGAGTTGCACCTAGACAAGTCAATGTGTGGCGAGATTAATTGAGTTCCCTCTTTGGTATGTAGAGCGGGAGGGATCCAGGAGGAGGAGGGGCTGGCACTGAAATGGAAGATTGGAAGGTTGGAGAGGAGATAAACTGGAGCCATTATGTGGCTGTGTTATCTGGGTTGGAGAAGCTCCAGAGAGTCAGAGCTCGGTCTGCAGATGAAGCCAGAATCTGAGCGCTGTGAAATGGCTTCAGCTCCCAAAGATTCCTGGGCCAAGCAAACCAGCCAGAGCTAACAAATAACTCAGTCCCATCCATTTAGTGAATAAGCTGAAAGACACAGCAGCTCCTCCACTGCTGTTCTATGAGTATACTGCAATGTTGCTCTTAGCTTGTTCAATAGGAAACTGAATAGATGTAGTTATTCCAAATTCTCTCTTCTTATTAGCTGCTGATGCTGCAGTATACACTCTGGCAGATACACAATGAAAATTAATTATCTAATAGACTATAAAGCAAGTTGTCTTTCTATGTGTAACTCTACTGTGTAAAACTTAATGACTGTACATTATGACAGGATGCAGGCTGTGTCATTATCCCAAATATAAATAAGGAATCTGTAGAGTGGCAGAGCATTTTCCTACCATCCCCCAGTTCTTTGGAATAAACTACTACCCTAGTCTAAAAGCCCATTTCTCAGGAAAATATGCTGCAGATTAACTGATAAAGGAAGTAACTATTAATTGTAGCACGTAATGAAAACATACTTTATGTATATCATATTTTGTACACAGATGTTGTACTGTACCTCTGACTATGGATATGTATGTATGAACTAGCGCAAACACTTGCACAAAGACGTCATTACATGCATGCACATGACTGACTCCACATATGTTACCAGTGTTGTGCTAGTTTGAGAATAATTGAAAGCTAAACGTACTTGGGTCAACATATGCAGAGTGTTTATGTGGCTACAGGATATTATTATATTATTAAAGGGAGGCAGACAAGTATACTGTATGTTCTATATCCAGCACTCTGTTGAAGCATGTTATTTCAGTCTCTGTTACCACACACACACACACACACACACACACACCACACACACACACACACACCACACACACACACAGTGTCTGCAAAAGCAACAGATGTTCACAGGTTAAGTGACTGCTTAACTGACTGACTGAGAACTACCCCTAACAAGCAAACCACACTTCTGCAAGAGTCTACTATAACTTTAGTTGCTGACATATCAGATCAATATCTATAGCTGAGAAAGAGCAGAGAAAACAACGACACAAATATTTCAGTGCTTAACTGGTGCTGCATGATACATACTACAAATATGATATAGTTATTAGTCTTACAGTTTGGTGAAAAGATAAGAGCTATTTCACTGCAGTTGTGGAACATTAAATCAATGAAACACAGATTTACTACACTATAATGGACCATCAGCATATTTTCTTCCATGTAGATCATAAGCTAAGATCATAAGATTATTAACTGTGGGAACTAAAATTGAGATGGATGTTTGTGTGTGGTTTCCCTGCAACTAAATGAACAACTGTTCCAGTAAAAACATACACTATGGCGTTAGAAAGAACGTCATACAACACTAATGCAACCTCAAACCAATTCTCTGTTCTGACCACTTCTTAAGTTTTCCTGTGGCATAATATTCTTGGGATGTTATAGTAATCATCAACATCAATTCTTTGGATTGACCATTTCCTCTAACATCATGTAGTAACCAGCAGTAAAACACAATCAACAGGTCTTTTACAATTCAGCTGCAGTTTCTATCCTACGCTATTAAAATAAAAGTCTTTTAAAACTCCAAAAAAGTATTTCCTCCCAGGCCCACTCCCAGGTGCATGAAAGTTGCAGAGCAACAGATACTGTACTTGACATGTTTCCAGCTGTAAAACTAGCATCTGTGTTCCTCTGTGGTAATAACTAAAACATACAATTCTCCTGAAGTCAGCATGTGGTCACATGGTTACTGTGCTACTCTGTCATGTACTATGGCACGTTTCCATATAGGTCTCTGCTAGATTTTCTAAAATAGTTCCTCGGGTGGTTTCCATGGAACTTTCCATTTAAAGAGGAAAGAATTATGGTGCCCCTTAGGAAAGCTGCTGAGGGTGGAGGGAGTACTGTCATCTGTAAACATGACCAGAGACACACACACAGCTTGTAAACAGCTGGTGAAAGTTATGGTTGACATTATTTACAGTTTTAAAATGTAAACTAGATCTACTCTCTGCTAAATTTCAGTCTAAAAAAAAAAAAAATCATTTTCCAACCAAATTCTCTTCTCTGAAAGTTTCTGAATTAATCTGCAGCATATTTCCAAACTGTGTTTTGTCACACTCTCTGGCTAACAGACATCCTTTCCAAGGTTGCCTTTTGTTTAAACACAAGGCAAGCTGTGTTTTGGCAAGTGCCAGTGAGATAAACTCAAGACATCATATCACTGGTGTAAACTATTAACAGCACTGTATTGATATAGATGGATATACATTTAGAGAAAGATGGCCTTTTAACTGAAAAAGAGGGGGCTTGAAACCAAAACATTCCCCCAAGTTCCCCGGGCTTGAAGTCACTGGGACAGCTGCAACAGCCTCTATTAATATCACTCATGAAGAATGGAAACTGAAAACACAGAGATCCTGTTTATGGTCAGGCAATGGTATAACATCTGAGGGGAACACAGAGAGTCAATAAACAGAGTAGTATGAGGCTTTGGTTTTTGTTCCTTTACAGAGTGGTAGGAGATTTCCAGTGAGGTTAAAAATCCATGGACCCAGGGAAGAGTTGAGGTTAACCTATCCCGGGTATAGGGATCAAAAAGATATGGAGGAGAGAAGGTCATCAAGCCCCTCATAGGAAGGGATATCTTCAGGATATCAGTAAAGCAGGATCTCTGCTATCTCTGGAGGAACAGCTGGATTATCATAACAATAGGACTGGGGCTGGCAGGGATGATGGATACTATACTGCCTTTAAGTTCTGAATGCCTGGCTGGAGATAAGCAAACACAGCTCAGTAATAACCTTGGAGTGATTTCTCTCTTGACAGTGACATTGAAATAGGAACGCAGGATTCACTGGGACTTGTTTAGGACACAAGGTCAGTTCTGGATGGTCTTCGTCTAGCCTTTTTGCAACTCATTAGTCAAAACAGTGCAGACCTCCAGCCTAAACATAGATTTATTTAGCCCTGCTTGGTCCTTAGACATTCTTATCAAATAACTTTATTTAGTTATGGACAGGAATTATTTTTGTCAATATGCCATCAGAAAATAGTGAAAAGATGATGTCTTCAGATTCTTTTTTTTTTTTTCTGCTGAGCAGTCAAAAGATTTTTGGTTTACAAAAAAAATCCTCACATTTAAAAGGCTAGAGCCAGAGAGCGTGAGATAAATAGTAAACGATTATCAATTATCAATGTAGTTTCTAATTTAGCTAGAAAAAGTTATGTTGTTTTATTCAAATAGTATATATTTAACAGTAATGCAGGTTATAACCATATCTCAGGCTGATCTGCATGGGTTAACATTCCAAGCACTCTTGTTCATCTCCTATAGGAAAAGGGCATCACAGTCTAATTGAAAGAAATGCTAACTCTTAACTTCCAACAAGTATGAAGTTGGCAGATAATAAACTGAAAGAATTCTTCTTTATAAACTAGGAGAAAACTTCACTGCTGCTCTGGGCAATGCTCCATCTGGGAAGAATACACTGAAAGCATTTATAACAAGATTTATGGCAACTAAGAGTTTCCATCCTTGGTTCCCTGTTCTTTTCAGGCAAGACTGGAGCTGGGTTTCATTATGCTTTCTCTAGTGTCTTTGCAGCAGATAACCTAAGTGAGACACATTGTCTTCTGTGACAAAACTGATAACTTTGGCTCTCATAGCAAGCCATTTTGAAGCTTGTTGTCTTTCTTACTATGCAGGGTCTACAAATATATCTGTGACAACATCTGTGGGGGTGGGAGATTCTATCTGTGCGCCTCTGCCATCTGGGGAAGTGAGAGAACAGGCAAGTTCAAAGTACAACTCAGTGGAAACTGTGGGGAAATAAAGCCGCTATTTTCCAACATAAGATAAAACAACTTGAATGCCTCGATAATTAACGGCCTGTCACCTCCCCTGACTAACCTACTCCCCAGGATCACAACAGATGTGTCTGTTAGTGTGTGTCTGCATGTCTATAGGGCAGCTTTTGAGAGGCGGAGGAAGTCATCAAATTTCATCTGTGAGTCATATTTTTGGATTGTTGCGAACATCTTTTCGTGGCTCCTTGGGAATGAGTCCTAGGGGATAAAATCCGCATAAGCTGCGCAGAGTAGGCCAGAGGTTTTAGGATTTGACAAGCACACTCTCCGATCTCTATTTCCACTTCCACTGTGCTCAGGCCAGCTGCCTCCAAAGTGCTGAATGTTTGTTGCCGTGAGTGTTATCGCTAACAAACGTGGCAGCAGGACAGCGGGTGTATGTGAGTTTATAACACTTACGCAGAACAGCAATGAAGCTCTGGTTATCAAAGAGAACCCACAGTCCAAAGCCCATGATCAATGCTCCAAAGATCTGTGGAGGGGAAACAGAAAAGAGTCATGCACCAAATCTCATGTGAGTGTAAAATACAGAATGTGTACTGGTATGTCTTAAACAGAGAGCCTTATTTTTGCTTCTTCAGTCTGTCACATCTGGGATTAATCAGATCTTAACTCTTCTCTCTGTCTTTTTGTCTGCCTGTCTTTCTCTCACAGCATATGCAGGGGGAAAGATGATGTGGATAAGATCACAACAGGCACCAGTCTTAAACAACCCAACCTGCCCTCACCTCCACTTTGCTGGAATTTATCACAATTAACGTGCAGTAGTGTCAAGTGAGGATAAAGGGGTCAACACTATTAGAGATGAGAAGAATAATCATCTCTAGACTGGGACATTTTGTCACTGGCGTCTGAAAGCCTCAGAAAATTATCAGTTTTACCGTAGGTACCCTTGTAATGAGGTTATGAAATTTGGAACTTCTATGTAATTAAAAAGGCCCTTGTTTAGAAGTTGTGGGGAACTGTAGAGGGGGCAAAATTCATAGATGAGAGGCTCTGTTGATTCACCAGCTTCCCCCTTGTTATGCCACCCCTCCCCAACAACAGTAATTAGAGCCCTGGTTAAGAACTGTTCATTTAGAGGGACCGTTGAGCTCCCAGCAGCCATCATTAGCCCACCACTTCCTGGCTTCCCCTAGCCCCTCCTAGTCTAATGTATCCACATGGACAAACACTGACACAGACACACACACTTCCTTTTAGACACCAGCTGAGCATTCACATCAAAAGGTCTGCATCAGGTTTACAGCCACAGACTCATTGGAAAGGTCTGGACATCCTCTGAGTCAGTTTTAGAAGTCTGGGGTTTTATCAACCCCTAGACTTTATGTTGTGGTCAATGTGAGTGAGGAAGAAACAAACAGAAACCATCTGCTGTTGTTTAGACCTGGATGTGCTGAGATACTGAGTTAAGTTTCTCACCCCAGGCAGAGTCACAGCAACATTTCCCTATGTATCTAAACTAATCTCCGGTTCTATTTGGATAAGGACGCTTATTCAAATAAAAACCTGAAAGGCGTCACACAGCTCTCAACACGTCATAAGTGTCTGATTCAACTAAAGGAGCTCAGCATACCTATCTTTCTGTCTTGGGTAAACCGAGCTACTGACAGAGTCGAAGTCATGTGACACAATTCTGACAATACAGAGTATGAAAGTGCAATTATTGCAGGATGGCCACTAAGCAGTGATGAAGACATGTGATTACTTACAAAGAAGAGGAGGTTGAAGAGGAATAGAAAGTATTTGGTGACTGTGATGCATCCTTTCCCCATGGTTGCGTTTCTGGAAGACAGAAGTAAACAGAATTGATTGGTTATATTAAATATCAGAAATAAATATTGTAGTATAGCGTGGGCATGTGAGATAAAAAGACAGACACAACATGAAAAAAACCCAACAGAAAACAGAGACAGTTAACCTTGAGATAGCCTGGCTGTAATGGCATAATATGTGAGCCACAGAACAAGGACACAGGAAAATCTGCACAGTTGGGTTCTTGATTAAACGCAACTTTAATCTTCAAAGCAGCAACACCAGCCTAATTTGTTTTCAACAGGCACGTCTCTCCAGTCTTAAGCAACCCAGCCTGCTCTAATAACCACTTTTAGGAGACAACAATTGGCCTATTGTTGTATAATATTAAGTTTTATGACAATATTGTATGTTTTTGAAAGCAAGTTTGTTAATGAGTGCTATTTTATTCTTGACGAACAAGGGGAACCTCCCTTGTGAGACAGATTGAGTGAAAGACCACCACAAAGTGGCAAGTGGTGAAGTCATGATGACTGTTTGGAGCCTATGACAGAACATGTGGTTAGGCATATTGTCATCACAAGAGGGGGAAACTAGCCCCATCTACTACTGTGTTTACTAGCAGCAACAGGCTAGGTTATAAACACACATTTTTACAGTAAATTTTATTAAATAATTGGAGCCAAATATACAACAAGAGACGCTTATTTAAGACTATATCCAACCATATTCAACAAGCCTGACATGACATATCACATGACCACATAACAGACACCACAATAATACTGTGAATCAGACCCTCTGTCGCTGTCTGGCATTTTAAGTTTGGGCATGTTACAGTGACGTCTGCATAGTTTTACAATCAGTTTGCCTCACACTCATATATTTGTGTTTCATACCTATATGACTGCATTCAGTGACTTCTCTGTGAGCAACATTTTCCTTCGAGAAAACACCTGCAGGCCAGGCTAGCACCACACATACAGTACAGTACAGGGACACTTTATGAAACTCTCTGGCAACATGTTTCAGACTGGCGTCCATAAGTCCAAAGAAAATATTTACCACAACCAGACCTTTTCCTTCAGGGGAGAACTGAAAATATAACCAGCCATTGTGGTTATTTGAGGAGTCTGAAAATATTCCACGAAGACAACTCCCCGTATACCAGATGACAAGCTGTTCTCTTCTCCCTGTCTATCATAGTGTGTATTTAGTTTTAAAAGTGAAAGAGGGAACTCATCATCTACAGCTTAGCGTGTATCATTCTGAAACACAAAGGATACACTTACTTCAGTTCCATCAAAAAAAAAAAAAACCTTGTTTTCATAGATCACTGTCTAACTATTTTGTCACAATGGTGAATTCCTTGTTTTTAGATTACACTGAAGACAAGCACAGGGCACTGAAAATGAAAATGAATGTTGTGCTATGACAGAGCAAGATCTGACTGGGTGAGTAATGTTATGTAAAGCAATGTTTCATGGAGCTAAATTTCACTTTCAGCAATGACTGACATCTTGTATTATTAGTAAATTACTTTTGAGTTACCTTGGAAACACAGTCAAATAACTTGCAAATAAAGCATATTTACTTTGCTGATATCTCTCAGCCATATCTGACTGTTAAGAATTTTATCTTCCTGTGTCATACTCGCAAGTGAAAAGTGAACCAGCAATATCTCAGTTGCCATCTCTTTTCAATATATGCAACACGAAAATAGGAAATGAATTACAGCAAATTTTAATTATGGAATTAAATAAAGAACAACGCCCATGTAAAAATGCTGTCATGTTGTTTACTCGCTGTGTTTTTTGACTAACTGTTTTAACACAATTACATAATTATATTACATTATTGGAAATGAAAACTTCAAATTCTCTTGGTCTAATCAAAACTTCCCAATTAGATTCATTGGTCTGTAGGGTAAAGTCAGGATTCACCAAGTAATAAAATTTGAACCATTACAAATGCAAATGTGGACAAATGAATACTTTAATTCTTTCCAGTCCAATATGCTTAGCTGGGTTTAAGCTTTATGTGGAAGACACAGTTTGTAGAATAGGCCTATTAAAACATGGATGAGGTTAATATTGCTATTACTATACTAGGTTATTAAATTTCCTCAATAACCTAAATACCAAGACAATTTCATGTTTACAAAACTGAACACAGCACAAAGCCAAAACCACACAGCAGATACTATGACAAAGTAGATAATCCTTAAAGGAGATTGCTGGTCTTTATGTCTAGATGGTGAGCAGCAGTGCAGATTAAAAAAGGCTTAGTTATGACTACCATTGTCTGCTGACTGAGCCCTGTCCATGTGAAAACAATTCCTAACAATGGCTTAGTGCTACTTATCATATTTTTCAAACAACAAATTAAATAGGGCAGCAGGCCCAGCCCAATTTATCCATAAGCAGCCCACTGACTATACTGAGGTTGGGAGCAAAGCCAAGCCAAACCATAAATACAATATACTTCTATGCAAACTCACACATGGAGCAGATAAAATGTGGTACAATTTTAAAGTTTCATTTCTTGTGAGTCTACCTAGGCTAACCCAGTTGCACTGGACTCCCTGAAAGTGAATGACAAATCTCTTCCGAAGTGAAAATAAAGAAGGGAAAGTGCAATGGAAATCCAAAGCAGAGCCAAACAGCAGTTCCAAGGAACAGTGCCATTGTAACCTTGTGTAAGAGCTACAGTGGTATTTATAATGCAGCTGAAATCAAGAGACAATGTAGTTTATTTGAACTGGGGCAGCAGAAAAAAAAAGCCCAGGGGAGGCTTGAGCTCATGGTGCAAAAACCATGTGCAGAAAAAAATATAACTTCCCTTGAGAAAACTGCAAATGAGTCACCTGAACTTTCCAAACTCCATGACCTCACACAGCCATTTTTCTCTTCAGAGCCCCCATTTCCCTCCCTACGGTTTGGTAATCAGTGTGATCACAATCACACTAAAATTTAACACCTCTTTTAGTGGGTGTTGAACTGAAATCAGTGCTTGTTTCCTTCACAAGGAGCCAGCTCAGAAGCGTGGGGTACATAAACAATTGTGAAGACAGCGTGAGGGACAGATGGCAGTGACGGTGTCTGTAATGGACCCAGCATGGATCAACCGTCGCACACAAAATGTCAGGCGATGTGCCAACCTCCATGTACCCCCTGCTACCATATAAAATCCATTCACACATCTGTGAGGCCATTGTGCTGGCATGAACCTGCCTACATCATCCTTGTACTAAAGCCTTTAATACCATGCCAAAATCCTGCTTTTAACATCTGCAACAATGTCATTTATCCCTCTGTGTAGACAGGATGTAGCTCATTGTCTACAATGGTGTTTTGATGAAAAGGTGAGCAATTTTGCTTGAGTGAGAGGAAACCACACATACATTTCTAGGAACAGCTATTGTAAATTCTGCTTAATGAGTGATACTGCAACATCTGCTACATCTATAAAGGTTCTCAATCATATGGGTCATTTAAAATCTGTAGTCAAGGCAATGCCTTATCACTCAATAAGCTTCAATAAAATCTGTGGGATGAAGGGGATTTCCAAATTAGTATCTATGGGACTACCCCACTGGTGATCATTGCCAGGTGACTTCCCATCATCCACTGGAAATGATGAAGCATCTATGGCAACAAGACTAAACAGAGCACAAGTGGCTTCAACTTACGTCTACTAGATATTACTGATAATCTGTTCTATCAGTGACACCTGTTACAAGGTATTTTATTTTATAATATAAAACTGATGGAAGAAAACAATGTGGCTTTGGTAACAGGATGAAAATATCAGCTCGCAGTAAGAGAGAAAAACTGGTTGGTTGGTTTAAAAAAAAACCCCTCACCTACAGTGTTCAAATGTGTATAAGATGTTACAGACTTGGTAATCCAGTGATATGCAGCAATTTGTAGACACAACAAGCAGCCATCGAATACATAGCCGTCTGAATGCCGGCGTTGGCAAACTGGAGCATTTTTACTAACCCAAAAGCAAACTTTTAGAAATTAACAGTATAGCCATTCAAATTATGTTGCTAAGTCATTGACAGATTTACTAATAATTTCTTCGTGCAGAGTAACAGAGTATGAGAGCAGTATGAGAGTAAATTTACTTTGCTCTACTATGGGTGCTTGCTCTGTTAAGAATTTCTGCTTATATTGCTGATATTGCTCAAAAGCTTGCACCTAATGCAAGAGGGCTGCAAAAGTACTGCGGTAACTGTATGTTGCCTCACTGGTGTATGGCTTATTCATTGTTTCTTTTTGGGTTTGCCACAGAAATACCTTTGTACAGATCACCATAGTAACATACAGTAACATGTAAGAAACAAGTTAATGTCCCATAGAAACATCTCTGACTGCTTTGCTGTAAAATAACAGTGCAGGGAACTATAAGAGATCCACACATAACCAGGGCTATTGCTAAAGAACACAACAATAGAGCTGCACTTTCATACTGATATGCAGCATCATAAAACCTTGTCCAAAGTGGAAGATTTGAACCCGGTGATGAGGATAGCTTTCCTCACACACTGACACTGTACATGTACATGGGCTAATATTGTGGAATAGTGAAATGTCATCACTTTAGAAATAATGACACTATTTCACCATGCTAAACCCATGAAAGCCAAGCTAATCATTTGCGGGACAACTTGGCATCTGCTTTAATGTTTAAGTCTATCATAAACCAACAGTTAGTCGCCCATATGAATACTGACAGAGATTTTTTGCTTGCTGTAATAATTCCTCCTGTTCTTACTGGCCTGTAAGGATCCCTTTCTAATGTGTTTTCAGTGTCAGTGATGTGGGAAAAAATCCACAGTCCTAGTATTGTGCAAACCGCATTATAAGGTTATTCATAAGTTCATATGAAGCTTAGTCAAGTTTAAGTCATTCTAGTATAAAATTGCCCCTTTGTGTATGCTGTTGAGCAAAGTTATAAAAAAAAAGAAAAGAAAAGAGGGAATTCCTACTAAAATGGCTGCAACTTTGGAAGATATCCACTAGCTCTGAGAAATTTAGACAGGGCCCTGTATCAGCCTAACTTAAACTTTAGATTATTTGTAGACTTTGACCCCACCACTTTCATTTAAAGCGCACTATGAAGGGAACGCCAGTTTGGACATGGGGAGGGATTACAGCATGAAAAACCAGACGTGAACGTTTCTCTTAACAAATAACAGCACGCTAAAGTCATAAAATGTGAAGACGTTTATTTACTTACAGGTTTGAACATTTTCTCTACAGTTTTCGGTTCGGTAAACCTTTTCCAAGACTTTACCGAGCGTTAAAAACATTTGCTAACGTTACGATAACGTCAACTGTAAACTGACGTCTTTTCACTCGACACAGCTAACCTAAATTTTCGGTTAGTTTGATAAGAAAATTATCATTAATTGTTGTTCTGGGGCTAAACAGTTTTTTTTAAAGGCAGAGGAGATGGCGGATAACTTACAACGGCAAGTTTACACTTTCTGGCGAAATCTTCTGTTTATACTAACGAGTTAGAAACGTGCAAATGCGATAAAAACTTACTTGGACGTCTTCTCTAAAGGTGGTAACAGTTGGCTAAGTGGTCGACTGTCCTCTGTTCTGTCTGCTGTGTGACTAAACTGTCTGTGTTGGTGAGAGGCGAGATGTGAGCATGTCTGAGTCTGGTGGAGTGTGTGGGAAAATGCCCACACCCCCACCGTGCGGCAGCCATGGTGAGCTACTTTTTTCTTAACCCTTTCCTGTCCTGCCAAGTAGAGAGGGTCTAACAGAATGGTAAAAGTAGATTTACTCAAGTAATGTATCCTATTTAGTATTTCAGGTTCTTTAATACAACTTAATACTTCCACTCCACTACATTTCATGAGGAAATACTGTACTTTCCACTCCACTAGCATTCTTCGACGCCTTTAGTGACAAGTTAATTTACAGGTAAAGGTTTTGGGTAGCTACCAGACATAAAAGTGTTGTAAAATATGATGCTTTGTAACAGATAAAACTACCCAACAGTCAATACAAATACAGCAGAAATTATTAGTCGTAGATTAATTAACTGACAACAATTTCATGACTCCAGTTTCTCAAAAGTGAGAATTTACTGCTTTTCCGTCTAATTATTTTTATTTTTATTTATTATATTTCTAAGAATTCTCAGATTTGAACAAACCAAGCATTGTAAAGGTGCAGTCACTTTGGGCTATGGTCATAATGGTGATGGACATTTCTCACTATTTTCCAAATTTTTACACACAAAACAATTTCTCAATTAATCAGGAGATTAATCTATAATGAAAATAAATGTCTAGCTGCAGTCCTGTATAGTTAAAAATTAGCTCAATCTCCACCAGCTACAACAGTAAGATTCAGCTCCAATGCTTGACCTGAATACTTCCTTCAGCACTACACACAAGTATTTCTTGTGATAACATATAATTACTTCCTTGTCTATCTCCTCCTTATTACTAAAAAGCAGATATTTTGATGTGAAAAACAGTAGACAATGAGAAATTGCTGCCACCCATTGCTTTACATCTCTTTAGTGTAGTACATTGTAAACTATGTTGTTGAATATGTCACAGGCACATTATCAGTCCTTGTAGTACCATAGAAACATTTGTTTCCTCCTTCCAGAGATGTTACAGAGACCTTTTATGTGGTTGCAGCTGCAGCAGACTGTAAAAACTATTATCAGCTCTTGTCAAATGTGGGTGGCAACATTAGGCAGAGACTTTCTGATACCTTCTGATTATTATAGTTTCAGTTTAACCTGATGATCACATTAAGGCAGTTTGGGTTATGTTGAGTTTATCCAAAGGTTTTAAGACCAGAAAATAATTATTCTTTCATCATGAGAAAACGCAAAATAAGAATATTTACAGCCATTGCTTGTCCACTCTACTGAAAAATTTATACCAGAAGATGATCAACTGGTGGTGCTGCTGTTTAAACCTGACAAGATGTTTTACTCTGCCTTTTAAATGATCCTTTGTGAGCCATTCTAAAATACTGTTTACCACCATGCCCTAAGAAATAAACCAGGATTCAATATATTAAGTGGAAAGTATGGGGGGAATGCATACACACAGAGACACATGGGAGCTTTTTGCCTATAAACAACCTTAACCACACACACTTTTCCTGTGCTACACAATCCTCCTTTTCATCATTTGCCCAATGTGTGTGTGTGTTAGTGTGTGTGTAGAAGAGGAAAGGAGAGAGAACGCTGGGGTAGGATGGGAAAAGTTAAGCTAGAATATGCGGAGGGCTAAACCAGGTACACTCATTAAAATTCACCGAAAAGATCTTTGTGGAGACCTGAAGATGACTGTGTTGTGACATGCTCAACATCTTCCAAACACAAAACACAAAATAAAGGATGAGATTACACAACAGCCCTTCAGTTTCTTTGTTGAGACTTGTCCAAACTAAGTTGTGGATTCTGTTTTGTAATGTATTTTTGTTGAATTTAACCGAACATTTTGCCAAAAGCTCTCCACTTTCAAGGTTACAACAGGAAAGGAGGAAGATATTCTGTTCAAGGCTGCTTTATAGCTGTCAGCTATCAAATCAATGAGTGTATAACATGAAAGCCTGCCCCTTGCTGCTGGGCATCAGTGACACAACAGGTTTAAAGCCCACTCAGGCTCAGCTCACAGGGAAAACATTAGCAGAGGTACACTGGATGTTTTGATCCAGTAGAAAGCTGTTCTCCACCTTAAGAGTCCTGTTATGTAAGGTGGGGATTTATGGTATTTCAGTGTGTTTGAAGTAGTTCATTTGTAAACTTTGTTTTAAATCCAATGTGCAATGTTTACAATGAGAGCCTAGGATGAATACATAATAATTCCAGTAGACGTGAGGCTTCATGCAGAAATTGTGATTAAAATAAATACATAAATAAATAAATATTTTAGAGGCCAAGCAGTTAATTGAGAAAATAATAAGCAGACCGATCGGTAATGAAAATAATTAAATGCAGCTCTATATATGTCAATCATAAAGGACAAAAAGGAACAAAGTTGGCTGCACCACTTTTGAAGTCTTCAAAATAAACAAGTGTTTTTATTTCAAACTAAATGGTGGAAATCCATAACAATTCATTTTTAAAGGTACAGTATAGCACATATATACATAAAAACACAATGCTACAACTTGAAACAGTTTGACCTGGTATGCTAGTCACAACAGTACAATATATGTTGGATCTACATCAGAGGGAATGAACAGCTAAACTTACCATTCCTCTAAGATTTCAAGGACACAACCTACCAATGTAATATCTGGACTAATTTACGTCAGAGAACCAGGAGGATGAAAGAGCCATTTCTTTGCCTCCCTCCCGCTGCCCATCCCCCTGAAACTGCCAATCTCTCCTAAAATAACCTGCCTCACAGACCTTTGAACATTTCACTGGGTTGATGATTTGAGGCCTGTAGTATCGACGGAAATGGAAAGAAATTTTTTTTGAACTCCGTAATTACCATGCCAGTCAGGACAGAGCAGTAGGATGGGGTGCACAATGTCACTCAGGAGAGTTGCATCTAATTAAACACTAGGAAAAGGATAATTACAACTTTTGAGGATATGGGAGACCTCACCCATGTTTCACGTCCCCTATCTGAACCAAAAGCTCACCCAAGTAACAAGCACATCTGCCTTCAGCGCTGGACTTGCAACTGCAAACCCACAATCACTGTGACCTCAGGACCACTCCCTTCTAGGGCAGGACTCAACATGGTTATTTGCAACAATGTGGACCACCTTTGGAGGAGACCTACAGTATGCTCCTTGTTTGACTCAAAATTATGTTTCAAGTTAAATTTACAAAAAGAGTCAACTATTTTTAGACTGTCTTTTTGACTGGCCTTAGGTGCTGAAGAGTATGAGCAGCAGAGATCAGAGTTAGCATTGCTGGCACGGCTCTAAAACTGAACTGGGGTGTCACGTACCTGAGGGCAGCCAAGTTTTGGGAGGTAGAAAATGTTTTGATAAAATTAATTGGGTGAAAACTGTTAAGTGTTGGGTTATGTGTATGTTTTAAAGCGCAGAGTTTAATTACCTTATACAGGCTTCATGTCATTTTTGGCTAATGCATCCATTCACCCCCATTATCACCTTTATTTATCAGCTGTGGCAGCTTGCTACACAGTTTGAGCCATTTTCTTTTGGTGGATTATATTGCATGCATGACGTCAAAGCACAAATGTCACTTAAATAGGTACAAAACAAGACACGCCAAGAGAAAAGATCAGCCTTTGAAAATCATTTAACTAATACTGAACAAGTTCCGTGTTTGGTTCACAAGAACACCACATCATAGTAAATAATTTTATTTACATATATACAAGAAGTTGGATGCAGTGTAGATGACTGTTTTACTTTTAAGTAGTTTTAAGGCAAGACTAAGGATATGATGTATGTAAAAAAAACTGTGCTACATCACTAAAGAGGAACCAGGACAGGTTTGTTTACCCCGCACACGGACATGCTCGGCTTGTGACATTAGCTTTACAGTAAAGGTCAGAATGTTAAATACTTCCTGTAAGATCACTCAGGCTGGGAGAGAGAGAACAATAAGAGAATGACTCTTTTATGAGTCAGTTCACATGTGCATTCATCAACATTCCATGTATTAATCTCAGAAATGTAAATAATCTGTACAAAAAAAAATCCTATTCACTTTGGTAGAACCTCATGACTGATACCTCAAGGAATAAAAAAGTCACTATGTCCCTGAAAAAATGTTTCGATTCAGCATTTCTTTTTGGGTAGTCTAAATCTGAATATGATTGACGGGCATGATTGAGAGTATAAACTGACCATGAGGACTTTCCTCAGTGTGTTGACCAGGAGAGCTATCAGCAGTGTAACAAAATGTTTACTGTCACTCATCCAGCATTAAACTTATCTGACTGGACCTGAATCTTACACTAAGTACAGCTGATGCTTTTTTCCATTCAATGTGTTCACTGGAGAGGCATGCAAGAGCACAGATATCCAGGTTTCACGTCAACATACATACAGTTTGAATTAACATCAAACAGGAAACAAATTAAAGCACAAACTCTTGGTCCTTGAGTGTGATTAAGAAGCAGTGTCAAGATGCAACTTTCTGTCAAACAGATAATACTAAATACTGAATCTGGAAATCATGTAGCTGTACATTAACAACATAGTCAGATGTTTGAAATTATGCCATACTGTACATATGAAATCATAGAAATAGGTGACACAAGAACGCAATGTACTACATACTGCTAGCTCCTTCTTTATAATAACAGCACTCAGAACTGCACAAAAGGAGGAATGTGTGTCAAGAGGGGCTTGACCTCACAGCCCAGTGAAAGATTAATTCACTTTCACCATGAGGTTTCTCATTCGTGTTGTAGAGTCTGGAATGTGAGACTGTGCTTGTCTGTTGAATACTAGGGGTTGCAATAGGTTAGGTCCCATGGAAAAGGGCAGGGGGCATCAGCTGGCAAAGTAATGCTCCAAGCCCTAATCAAATAATAATCCAACCCTTCTTGACCCCACGTTTGTGATCTGTGCTCAGCTGTCCCCTCCCTGTAAGTATCATACATGCAGTTCAGATTTTCTTTGGCTTACGGCCCAGGTGGTAGTAGTAAGCCATAGTGACCGCCAAGAAGAGCACTCGACTGAGGAGCAGGATCATTGCAGCACTGGGCAGAATCCCGATCTCCATTAAGGTGATGGATGTCACTGAAACCACAGAGCATTCAGTACTTAAAATATGATTTTTTAAATCATGAGTAAAATGCACAGTGCACAGGGTTTGGAACCTATGGGAAGTAGATCTTCAAGGATAGGTTCACATTTTTCCAAGTCTGTCTTAAAACAATACTTACATGTCCATATGTATGTTGAAAGACTTATTGGTTGCTGTGATTGTCTGTGTTGTGGGGCTTTTAGACTGGGCAACAACACTGATCATGCAAGTTTGTTACATGTCACACTGTGAGATGATTTTAATAAAATCAATCTGTGTCAGACTGTACAATATCAGTTTGATGCATGTCAAACTGTGCAATAAATGCATGTGATGAATTGCAGCTTTGTGACGTGAATGGACAAAAGTCAAGTGAAATCAGCTTATTTATAGAATCAACTTTGCTATCAAATAATAACACAGAATAAAAACACAGGAATAATCAAATAAAAACAAGACGCTAAGAGGATATGATATAAGCATAGATATCTGGATAAAATCATAAAAACAAAGAGGGAATTTGGATTTCTTCAGCTTAAGAAGTAATTTTTCCACAGAACCAGGACTATGGAATTTGTCCACCATCACTTGTGTTAAAATTGCTTTAGAATAAGGGATGTTCAGGTCCGATGCAGACAGGAGGAATGGTTGTACTGTTTCAAGGTACATATGTGCGTCTTGTTGTAAGGCTTGAAAAAGTGTGAACCTATCCTATCCAAGGATGTGGCTCCACTTACTCAACACAAGAGGGCAGTATCACCACATATGATGCACTGGTAGAAATTAATTCTGACTAATGGTTTGTTTCAACTCAGAAAACTCAAGTCAATAAGTGAGATAGAAAAGAGGGGTCTCTGTAATTCTAACAGCTAGGGGCAAAAAGACATGACTAGGACTGTAAAATGATGTGCTGGGAAGGTGTAATCACCTAGAAACTGGACAGCAAAGTAGCAGGCTTCACTGAGCAGAGTCCACTGGATGATGATCTTCTCTGCTGTGTATAGACCATTCCACATGATGAGGGCCAGGCCTGGAAAAGGATATGACAAAAGCAAATTTATAGGCCCAAGGGCATGGGAATGAAAACGGAAAAAAAGAGGCCACTCAGCAAAGAAGACTCCTACACGTCCAACAGTAATTCCACCAACAAAACTACAACAACTGACGTTCAGCTGTATTCAAACTGTAATCTATGACATGTACACACGATGATAATTGGCTTGATTGATTCTGCTGAATGCTCTGACTCATTGATTCTGATAAAAGCCTGTGCTAAATCATTTCACTGCGTGCCATTCTTACTGTTCCATTTTCCTGTATTTCACTCCACCCACCCACCCACACACACACACACCAGTGAGGCTATGGAAACGAGCAGGGGTGGGCAGAAAGGTGGGAGGGCTGATGGACTGTATCCCCTCCCTGCCAGGTTCCATCTGTGTGGCAGATGAGACCCCATCCTTCACCCCCTTTACCTCTCCTTGTCTTGTAAGACATCACTTTTTTTTCTCTGCTAATCCCCACAGCCCTGCTGACATTTAAAATAAAGAAGCCAGTCCTTTGTTGGCCCTATGAGATTGAAAACTGGTTCATTCATATCTTCCTCCACAGTGCCGTGTTTTTAAGGTTTTATGTCTCTTCAGGCAATGCAGTAATCACACAGTGGGTTATTTTTGATTTGTTCTGATTTCATATTGTTAAGCTTTATCAAGATATGCATACAGGGTATTAGAGTATAAATTGTGGTTTCTTGTTAGTATTCCCATAATGTCCTGTGAGGAAGGAGGAGGACAGATGAAATTAGAATTAGACAGATGAAATATTTTGTGTTCCTATGTCTATATAAGTCTAGGAATTGATGTTCTGTCATGTCATATGTCACGGTCTGACGAAGTGAGGATCTGGCAAAATTTAGTGAATATATGAATATATATAAGTCTTTGCTCTCACTCATCATTCTTTTGTTGCTTTCCTGGCTTGCTTTCCCATCAAGCAATGAACCATGTGTTACCTGCCTCTCTGTCACAGAGCCATCGCAAGCCTTGTAATCACTAACTGACTCACCGACTTGCCTGACAGTTTGTCACACACTAAGGCCATTAAAATAAGTGCTTACAGCTCCAATATAATTCCTCCACAAGAGGGGAGCAAAGCGTAAATGCCATAATTACCTTATGAGCATCAATTGTCTCCTGTTGATGGTGTGGCACGGAGGAGCAAAAAAAAAAGCTCAATTTAATGCATGATTGAGTGATTGAGCTACAAAATTTGAATGTAGAAGTAGCACACTGCCTCCTTTCAGATCAGACCCACACATACACACACACACACGTACAGTACATATACTGTTCTGCCATCCCCCACTGTGTTCCCACCAGATTTAGACCTGATATATGAGGCCACAGAAACAGAGGCGACTGGAGCCACTGATGTGAGTATTCTGCAGAATTGGTCTCTGTACCCCTGTCATGCCCTCATAGTGAACTGTAGATACACAGAACTGAATCAAATTATACAGCCTCTGTTTGTAGCCTAAAGGAATGATTTTGCAGCAAGAGGTTTTTGTACATTATCTGAATACTCACGTGTGAACTGCAATGAATGCATTAGAAATTATCACAAGAGACCAGCAGTCCGTGCGTATTTTTAGCAAGTATATAAATATATATATCAAAACATCACATCTCAGCATCATTGCAGGACTGTGAATGTACTTCTCCATTATATGCAGTGTACTCACTGTACTGCAGCTATACATGAGGATGCATGAATAGCCTTATGCATTTATTATCTGTCTTTGTCATATCTTAGGACTGAAGACTTACTAAGCAGCGCTCCTCCATAAAGGCGAACAGAGATGCTAGTCGTGGGGAGCTCATCTTCAAAAACAACCTCATATAGCTGGTTAGGAAACACCAGGGCCTGTGTAAGAAAACAAAAGCACAACACAGCTCTGTCATATCAACACAACAGCATTCTGTCTTCCCCAGATGCCACCATAATGGCCCAAAAATGCAGCAGTATTGACAAAGTCTTCCTGTTTGTGAATTAGAGTTGCTGTGTGTGGCCTGAACACTGAGGAGACTGAGCATTTAGGTGATAAGGCTGACAAAGACAAAGCTGTTTCTTCAGATGTTCTTCACCACACTGCTGGGTTAATAACATGCTTTTTCTTATTTCTAAAGAGTCCTTTTTCTCCCTCCTAACTGTGCAAAATCTTATATTGACAGAGATTATACAAAATTGATTGAAGTCTTTTGAAGTTATGAGGGTCCAACAACTTCTTCACTGTTGATAATTTATGAGACACTTACCATCAGGGCCATAACTGTAAACCCCACTGCTGAGATGAGTATCCACACCCTAAGAAGAAAGACAGGATATGACATATTGCATCCTTCCTACAACCAATACTGATTCTACATTTGTTTTCTCAGAGTTTACAAGATGTTGAACTTTACTGGAAGTGACACACAGTCCACACACAGTCTGCTGTGTTAACTGCGAGATGCTCAGAGCAGCTGAAATCTCACCTCAGCCCGATAGGTTCTCGCACTGCAAACTTCATCTCGTTTCCGAGCATCTGACTGATCTGTGAGCGAACAGGGCATGACAAAAGAAGGAAGTGAGTTATGAGAAGGGAAATGTAACAGCAAGCATGTCATCTTAACAGAAATCTATTATGACAACCTTCAACAAAGCACCACATAACCAAGAATCAAGTGCTCTCCGTGGAGGTGAATTTAATGTTGGCAACACATCTGTGGCAAGCTACCAGAAAAAAAACACATTAAAGAAAGTGGTGGAGAGAGGAGAAAAGATGAGTGTCAGAGAAGGACCTATTAAGATGTTAATTATAGGCTGTAAATGTCTCCACCTCCTTAATCACCCCCTGAAGATTAAGAGGGTATGTCATAACAACATCTTGCAGTGAATTTCTGAATGAATAACCAACTACCAGGTTTAAGGCAGACGAAAAACCTTATTTCCTACAAATTAACTTAACCTTAGCAACACAAGCATCACGCAATACTCAATTTATGATCCTGAAAGCCTGAAGCAGATAGTGGGAGAATATGTTGACAAATTGAAAACTAAGTGTGCCTCATTGTCTCTTAGTAACCAATTGTTCATGCCAGTTGAATACAAGGACAGATAACAGTTAATATTTCATGAAATGCCACACAGAATCAATGTTGTCATACAGTAATATTGAAAAGACACACCCAAGTGTTTCGCTGGTACTATCTATCAGGATAAGCATCACTTATCACAGATGCTAAAAAATGCTAGAATGCTAAGAACTTGATTTTCTAGCTATGCTCCATGAGGCACTAATATATTCAGATGGACCTCTCTCAACATAAATTTAAAGCGTTCAAATATGTGCTGTGGCTCCTTTTCTGTTCAGTCTTATATTACCAGCATGGTGGACAGTAATCTATGGCTGTATAAGGGTTGGTATTATGTAGTGTTGAAACAAGTAGTCAATACATTTTAAGACACATTTGAAGATTGATTAAACATCTATCAAGCAAAATGCCTAACACTGACTGGTTCCAGCTTCAAAACTGTAAGGATTTGCTACTTTAGTCTGTTTTATATCATTGCTGTTTCAGACAGTTGGTCAGACAAAACAAGCAATCTGAAGACATAACCTCTCACTATGAGAAACAATTTTCTGACATTTTATATAATCAGCATTTAAGTAATTAATAAAAAGAATACTGAAAAGATTAATGTCCACAGCATAGGATGCAAAAAAAAAAAAAAAAAGCAAGATCTCTATACAAATCCAAAATCAGTGGGACAAAACACTATTCAGTATTCCTTACATAATGTGCACTGAAGAACTGTAGATCTTTTTAAATTCCTATCTCTTGCATTAGTTAAGAAGACCCAATCTACTGTATGTGCATCTGTACATGCAGTGTATGTCTGCAAATATATGGAAAAATCAACAGAGATAGTTCAGAGGGAGAGCATTTAGCATGTTACAGGGGGATACAGACTTAGAAATGCTGACAAACTCAGAGTCAGACTTCAAATACACAGGGATATGGAGGTAAACAAACTGTCCCAGACAACCACACAGAGGGTAAGTAGGAAAAATAAACCCAGTTTTCTGCCTGAACGGACAGTAACCCACAGAGAAATTACAATTGTTGGTTGGTTGGGAAGTTGAAGCCTTCAGGTCCTATCATTCCCCTAACATCAATTATTTCCCTTCTTCATTAAACATCTCTTCCCTCAAAAACTGTTCTTGTGTTGCAGTCAGACACAGCATCACTGAAACTAAAAATACACTGGAGCATGAAAACCACCAAGGCAGAGAAGATTTTCTGGCTAGGGCTGTTGGCAGGAAACTCACTATCAATTGGAAAGTAGTTTTCTGCTTGATGAGCCCGTGAAATGTCAAAGTGAATGAAGCAAAAATTATTCATGTTGTATACTGGAAAGATCAGGACAAAGGTTTTCAAGGGTTTTGCCTTTTATCATTCTGCGCCATGTAAATTTTACTACGCAGAGCAGCTGGACCATTTTCAAAAACCACTGCCCCATTAAATCATGAGTAATGACCTCATGTTTTTAAGAGAGGTTAAGGTCAAAACTATTATGAATTATGACAATAACAATAAAAACATTCACTGCAAAAGGAAACAACTGTCAAGTTATTGCCATTATATGTGACTTATCTTTATTAATGATGTGATAATAATCTGAGCTTTACTCTCACAGCACAATAACGGTTACACACATCACTCCAGTGCATGTGTGCATCTACAGCAAACTTTTAATAGATACACACACAGAACGAGCAATGCCAATGGATCACAAAGCCTCTTTTTACTAGCCTTGTAGAACTAGCATTTTATGACAAAAAACAAGAGATAATGATATGGAAGCATTCAGTGTGTCGTCAGTAAAATGGGGTAAAAGGCAATCTCTGTTACTGATTTTTTTTTTTATCTTAAATACTGCTTCTTGCCCATGGCTGCTGCTGGTTTTGATCTCAAAGCAGAATCCTTAAGAAACGACTCCCTTGAAGCTAAAAATATTAAGATAAAGAGTTACACACTAGACCAATTATATCCCTCCTCACGCTGCAGCTGAAGTGCCTGTGCATGAATATGTCTGTGCCAGCTGTGATCATGTGACCAGGTGAATCAGCCTTCCTGTGCCATGGTTTCAGGAGCTGTTTTTGACAGGAACACATAAATATTCATGACTGGCATGAGAAATACTCAAAGGCAACTGAGCGTCAACTGATGGCACAGGGCTGACTTGGGGGGGAATAGGACGGAAGGGAGTTGGGGGAGAGAGGGAGAAACAGGAAAAGGAAGAAATACACAATGCTGTTTGCAGAGAGAGGACGCTTAATCACAGCTGCATGGCCTGGCTTTGTCATCAATCACTCAGTCAGCTATGTTCAGTAAACAAAATGCAGCCAGAGAGCATGAAAAATATTCAGGAGAAACAGAATCTGTTATCCACCAGCCTAAAATTTGTCATTTGCACATCTCATCTGATGGATATTGTCAGTTTGCACAGACACATTAAGTAGATAGCACTCACAGTTTGATGTGTCTCAGTGGTGATCCTCTGGGACACAAAGTTTTTACAAAACATTGCTGTATGTCTTATTTATGAAGGCCTGAGTTCATGCCTTCAGAGCTTGGTTGTTGGTACAAGACCTTAGCGCACCAGTTGGTTTAACAAGCTGTCAGTAACACCACTGGCAAAAGAGGCAATATCTCTTGCACAGCTGCACTCACGTACAGTAGCACAAATACAAAGCCTCCATCTCACTCAAGTATAAGTAATAGGAAACCTATTCTTATCTCTATGCAGTAAAAGAAGCAGGAAGAAACAGTTGGGGGGCCACAGGAGCACTTCCCTTCTTTGTTTATAGGAACCACAGGAATAAACGAACTCTTGCAATGCAGCTAACCTTACGTTTAGGTCCCATGGGCCTCTTTACCACAAACACTCGTGGCAAGGATAAATGGAACAACTCAAGTAACAACACAATGAAGGAGCGTGAGTAAACAATTATAATGTAAGGGCAACAATTTAATTTCTAAATTAGGGTCAATGTCACAGTTCGATAAGGAAACAAACTTTTCAAAACAGCACATACAATAGGCCGCATTAGGCCGAGTATTGTCTTACTGTACTTTGCACGATTACAGTCGTTACAGTAAATATCTAACCTCAAGAGCTCAATAAGTCCTGTTGGCATGGATGTCAAGGCACTAAGAGTTCCTCTCTCTTTGTCAGTACATGTATCTGTCTTCATTAGAACTCTCTGTGAGAGGGATCTAAGTGGCAGATGTCTGGGTTAGGCTCCTTGCTAAAACATTAAGAGAGAAAACAAACACTCAGGAGGGCTGAGAAAAAGGGGGCCGACATCTCATCACAAGCTATCAGCCGCCACCGTATGCCTGCTCCCTTCTGTTCTGTTCCCTGCTCCCACTTGCCTGATTAATATTTCAGTGAGGAACAGTTTGCTCTGCCTATGCTAATTCTAATGCTATCTGATTTAAAAAGAAAAAAAAAATCAGTGGAATCTTGATATTTGAGTCCTCTAAAATGGAACAAGATATTATTGTCAGACTGCAACTGAGCTGCTCCACATGGATGAAATATGACAAGTGTTTTTCTGTCTACTAGTATGAACCAGCATGTGTGCTGTTGTGTTCTGCTGTACACATCGTTGTACAGCGTCCATACGAATGTGCAAATGTATGGGAGGCAGAAGTGCAATACATTCAGTTGCAAAAGGCAGGGAGTCTCCCAGAGGAGCCAGTCACATCTCAGTGCGAGCTGTGGGGAGCTCATGGGATTACGTGCTCTAGATTCACTGAAGCATGAGGAGCAAATGCACACAATGGGACACCACGAGAGTGATGAGCCAATTAACAGCCCATTGTGGCTTTTAAAGGGAATCCATAGTTCTTCTCAAGATAATGAATGCATGTGTGGTTGAGTGCCATTTTTGTGTATGCATTTGCATTATTATTATCCATTTGACTGATGATTACTTAACACGTGTGCTTACATTCATAACTAAGCTGTTAACTAAGCTGTTAATGCACAAGCTTTTTGTCTGCATTATTCCCCATACTGAATAAAAATGAACACGTGAAGTAATATGACCTTTGAGCGATGCACTTCGCCATCATCATCCTCACCACCGACCCCAAGGATCTTCCGGCTCTTCAGACGGCTTATTAAGTCTGTCTGACTGTGCTTCTTCATCAGAGGAGGGTGAGGTTTAGACGCCATGGTGCACACACCTGACAAAGAAATGGAAAGAGAAGTACGCAGTTAGAGAAATTGGGAAGGCAAGCATTGTGTGCTTAGTAGTATTGCTGGAGGGGATGTATTAATAAATGAAACCGAGAACGAGGGGGAAAGAAGATTGAAGATTCTAATTTTGAGTTACTATTTTCCACTATGTAAAAAACACCAGTTGAGTATTTTCTCTATTATTACCCGTCTCTCCGAAGAAGACACTGATCTGTAGCACAGGGAGGAAGAGGTATATACCAATCTACAAATAATCCCCTTGAGGCCTAGACTTATGCAACACAATTACATAACATGGGTCAAGCAAATACAAACAGCCCATAAAACCTTCCTCTTAAGTCAGACTGGAAGCAGGAGCCAGATGTCCTGTAGGTTTGCCGGGAGGCCAACAGACGCAGGTGCCTGCTCAAAGAGCTAATACATCTGATAGTGACATGGACTATTGCTTTACACACACACATGTAAATGGAGCTGGGGCTTCTGAAGACTGAAGGTCTCACTGTCCATATCGATCAAGTTCCACTGGCAACATGTGACTCAGTAAGTGGAAGGTGGTTTTGATGTCAGCTTGTATTGTCTACACAGCAATATGCCCTAACCTTGGCTACAGACATATCTATGTCTAGCTTGAAATGGCTCCTCATTGGCCCTTTACTCCAACAGTGATTTCATCATCTACTTTCTTCTCACTTTCATCACAGTTTCTTGCTTTAAGCTGTCAATATGATTTATTTTTATACCCACTGTTGTGATTAAAACAGACTAAAGTTTCATTGGTGCTCAGCCAGCCAGCTTTGTTAGTTTTTCAAGTGATAAAAGATGTGTTTCATATCTGAGGAACTGTAAAAAAAGAACTCTGCTTATGCTTTGCAACTCAGGGAGTTCAAAACATTTTTAAATCTTAATAAAGCAGTGGTTCCTGCTTTCACCTGCATCTGTTTGAGTAGATATTCAGTATTAAAAACGTGCATGTTCATAAAACATTTATTGCAATTAATTTGTATTTCAACTGTGTTAATGAAGTGCCTGTGGATTCAAAGGGGACAAGCAATCGTCAAATACAGAGAAATCATCTTCGACTTAATAATGTAACATCCACTGTGGTTCAACTTGAGGCAAAAAAGCATGCATAAACATACACACACACACACACACACACACACACACACACACACAGACAATGGGACAGCCTGTCTAAAAATTGATGGCTACTCCACAGGGCAATTCTCTAGAGAAGTAAAACAAGAGCAATTATTGAACCACTCTCCTGAGGATGAGGACAACACGTCTAACAGAGTTCTGTCCCCAGGACAAGGGAAAAAAACAATCAGTGCAGCTAGGAAACAACACAAAGTGCTCAGTTTTCCAACAAATTGGAAGTGTATCATCACAGTTAGAGGCACAAGGTAAGCATCAAGTAAATACTGAAAATACTCTGGTTTTCTTAGAGAGACTATGCTGCACAGCTAGGCTGCACAACAGAACAGACTGTAAACAAAGAAAGTCCATTGAGTGGACAATATCATAAACAACTATATATGCTTAAACACTCTGATAGAAAAGCCCTGGAATGAATTTTAGGGGATATTGTATGGTCCATTTAGTAACAGCTCAGTCAGAGAGGAATTGATTCAACTATATTTGAGGCTGTAAAGTAAAAAAAAAAAAAAAGTCGATAGTCAGTTCAACTGATCATAATTTCTCCAACCGATAAATCAATTTAGTCAGTTACCCAGTAAAAAAATACCAAGCACTTGCTGGTTTCAACATCTCAAATATGATAATTTGCTGCTTTTATCTTTCATGACAGTTTATATTTTATACCTTTGGGATTTTAGACTGCTGGTGAGACAAAATTAACAACTGGAGGACATCACCAATTTAATAAGTTACATATTTTAAGGTTTTTGAGGGCTTTGCTCTTCTATCACCCAATTCCTTAAAAATGTTCTCACCTACAATTATTCCATCATCTTTTCTCTTCTTAACTAGTTATAAAGTTTGATGGGAAAATCCATGAGACACTTGTAAGCTTGTTTTTTATACTTAATGAATCAGTGCATGCTCAGAATGACTGTGATGAGACATTAGCCTCAGGCTAAATTATGTTAATTATCAGATGAAATAGACTGTCAATTAGATTAGTCATAAAACAGCAGGCTTAAATGGTTTTCAAACAGTAAATTCAAGTGTACCATGGTGGGTCCACTGTGCATCCTTTGTAATATTACTGCATATGCATACATTGCTACATCAAGGCTGAAATGATACAGGATGTTTTTCAGTCTTGCTGTCTACCTTCACATCCTTGTTCATTTCATGCAGAAAAGTGACCAATTATTTGACAACCTTACCATCCAGAGAAAAGTAAACAGGCAAATCTTTCTTCCCTGCTTTTATTGTCACATCTCTGGGCTGTCTGAGGTATAAAGCGAACACATGCACTGCGTGACATTCTTATAAATGATGCAAAGCTACAGCGATGACACTGTGGCCCCTTGAATGTTGATATGCTCCAACATGACCCCATCAAAATCTGTGATTAAGCATTAAGACACACCTCACTGCATGTACTGGTAAATTACACATTTCTCTAACATGCTAAAATACCCTTGCATGTCTCTCCCTTTGAATCTCCCTACCAGTGCTTCTTGACTTGCCATAGTAATGCTGATGCAGTTGCCTAGCAACAGCCAATGGGCCAATCACTTCTTCATTATTGAAAGCACCTGTCATGATTGAAACCACCTTTGATGATGAGGTCTCCGCCGAGAGCCACCGGTACTCCCGCATGGTTCTCTTGCTGTCGAAGGTGACATTTTAAGATAAATTAAGAGACTCTGATCTGTATTCAGTCAACTAGAGTAGAGACATGCTTTCCTAACAAGTGGCATCCTGTCAGAATAAAAGACTTTAAGAGGTCCTACCTTACTCTTTAAAGTTCAAAAGTAGTTTTGTTTCTGTACAGATGATCTCAACAACATGCATATTAACTTTAGTTGTGAAACCAAAAACATCAAACCTTGATGATGAAAGAAAGGTCAGATCTTGAAATGAGAACAAGATATGGCTTATGTAAAACAATGAATTATTGAGTGAACTGAAAAGGATGAATGAAGAGAGGCTGAATTAAGGAGCAGAAGAACTGAAACTGCAGTCCATTTTTGGCAGCTGAGATTAAAATTCTGACAGCCACAGAAGATGTATCGAGATGCTGTCCAGATAGAGGGTAAATGTGCAAAGGACCACAAGCTGTCTACAAGGGTGGCTTGGAGGAATGGTATAATACAGCTTTAAATGCCTTAGAGCCCTTAGAGCCCTACAAAATCTTGACATCTCTACCTACATGGATAGAGACAGAAGTTTCTCTCCAATGAGAGCACTGCATTAAACACATTTACCTTGGGTTATAAATTAACTTTATTGTGGGAAGGTGTCCTTTTTTTAAACAAAGTCAAACACTGAATTATGCACCAGTATAAGTATTTTTATAACTGAATAATCTCTTTAGTCACTTCTTATGCATAACATGAGAATTTGTTGCTTTTCTCTGTTTTATATCAATATAAACAGAATATGTTGATCAGCTAAAACAAGACGTTTGAAGTAACTTTTGGCTGTCTGAAATATTATCATGAAGTATTCTGTACATTCTAACATTTTATAGACAAAACAATGAAGAGAAAATAATCACAAGATTTATGGATAATGAAAATAACAACTGTCTACAGTATAAAACAAACTAAGATCATAACAAGTATAATTTACTTTAAAACTTATTTAAACTTATTCAAACAGTAAATAATCAGTGCTGTGTTATAACAGGGATAATTTCAAGAAGACATAAATATTCCTGGAGTAACTGTTAATGGGGGAAATGCTATTTCTATTTGAGAAATTCTATTTCCTGTTTTAAGTGTTTATTAGTTGAAAGAATTCAAAGATATGGTAAATTAAAACCCCCCTGACTAAAACAGAGCACACCCACGCAATAAATTTCAGCAATAAACAGTGGTTAATTCCCTGCTCTAGAGGTCTCATGTACATTGACAAACACAATTACACATGAAAAGGCAGATTCCTCAAAAGCATTGCATGTGTGATGATGACATGCATAGAAATCCCCTCCAGGAATTTGGGGGAAAAAAACAGGATGAGGAGGAGGTATATCAGGATGTATGCATGTACAAAGCCCGCTATTGATGCAGCCTGAAGAGACAGGTTTTTTCTCCTTTTCTGTGATTCAGGATATCAATACATTTACCTCCCTGAGGGATAAACAAACAGAGGGAAGAGTCTTATCACAGAACAACATGTAATTAATTAGTGTGGGGGTGGGGGGGCAGGTTAGTCCACCTGGTGTGAGGAATGAACCAAATGCTGTAAGTGAAGTACAAGCAATAATATGAGTAACAAACAATACTCTCTCTGTTCTTCCCGCAGGTTTTGTGACAGAACATGTGCTGTGGAAATGAAAAGCTGCTAAACATAGGAGGACGATATTGTGGGAAAGGTGCGAGCTCCCCGAGAGATCTCTTGTTAGTGACTAGAAAGATGTTCTGTAAAAAATAATTGTATCATACGAACAAAGCAGTGTGTGGGTGTAGAGGAGCAACCGTGAACAAATGTGTTACTCAAAAATAAGAAAGCAGACTCTACAGCCTGCTCATCTCCTCCTTTTTTCCATAAATAACATGAGACACAGTTGCCCAATACCCTCTAAATCCCCTCGCCACCATGCTTGTCTATCTAGCAGCACCATACAGAGCCAAAAGTAGATAACAGCTAAAAACAACACGTCTACTCAACAGACCCTAGAAACAAGAGCAAGCAGTTAATACTCAATGAAATGTCTGTCTCTTGTGCCCACTCAGAATGATTTACTGACCTTAGTAAATGTATTACCTGTCATGGTTAGTGTTAATGGTATGGATTTCTCATTGCCCTGAGGAATACTGGAGCTTCAGCACAGTGTAACTTTAAGCTGAGGACAGGAGGATCCAGTCTCTTATGTTCTGTTGGAATTAGATCAAGAATCCTTGACCCTTATTGGATTCCAGATGTCCTAACTGGGTTAAGAAGCGCTTGTTTGTGTTACTGGTGCAACAGACTAAGCCACCTTCTCTGCCACTGAAGTTTGAGGTGTTTTTTTTTCTAAAGTGATGGCAATGCTGATCTGTCAGTCAGTTCATGATTTCTCAGAAATCTCAAAAACTACTGGAGGGATTGATCTGTACACATATATTAATAGTCCCCACAAGATAAGCCCTACTACTTCAATGGAATTCTGACTTTTCAAGTAGCACGACCATTTGAAATATCTCTACATCTACAAGATGAATGGGAAAAAGTTCTTCAATTGACACTCATGGTTCTTGAATGATTTATCATATTGATTTTGGTGATATTCTGACTTTTCATTTATTGATACTAGCAGGTTGATGTTTGCAGTCAAGATGTCTGATGTGTTTGTTGGGAAATTATTCTAATGAAGATGTGTAGTTATGTTACCTAATCATGGTAACTGATTATGTGTGACCGCATCCAATAACTGGGGAAGACAAAGGCACAAGTTTTCCTTGACGTAGACGAACATGACTATCTAATGCTCCAGGGCGAGTGGATCTGGGTTACTGTGGGATTCCACTTTGAAGCATGTGCATGCTCTGCATTTCCCTAACACCCTCAGATACCTACTCAACAATAATAAACTGATTCACTCCCTCTACCCTCCAGGACATGTTTACAAGATCTGTCTTTTGGACAGATGACTGCAGCACCACAAGCAACTGTGAGGAGAGAATTGTGAACAATTGTGATCACAACCAAAGGTGTCAGCGTTTCTATTGAACAGGATCAGCATGAGGAAAAGCATTGTATTCTATATCAAAAAGCTTTACTTTATTTTCTTTGCAATAGTCTGGCTCACAAATCAAAAGTGAATCAAATTGTTTAGAGAATAATGTAATCCTGTGTTTTTGTTATACCCTTGTATTACAGTTCCTACTATTGATGTAACAAAAAAGCCTCCATTTTCTGATCCGCTCTCCTTTGTGCTGTGCTCCGACAGAGCTGCAATTAAGTCAGTTTCTTCCTTACAATGCTCAAAGCTGATTCACTAAGAAAAAAAACATTAAACAAAATTCACAAGAGGTAGACCAACTTTTATCAAGCAATATGTTCGCTTTCAGTGGCTGACCTCAGTGACACACTTCTTTGACCGTTTATTCTGTAAATAAAAGCCTTGTACTGTATGGTTTTATCATTGTTATATAAACCATTTCCACAATATTTCTACACATTTTATCTAACCCCAAATTAAATAGGACAAAATCACTGCTGGAACAACAAAAGCTGTGAAGAGGTGCTAGTGAAAGGCTTTTAGTGTGTGCTGGTGTGCATTAACAGTCAATTGAGACTACAAAGGAGGAACAGACCTCATTAAAGCTTCAACAAAGTCATTACAGCTCCAACCAAGCACTGTTAAGAGAAGCAGATAAAAATATGGTAAGGCTCGTACAAGGTGGTGACACCTGGGCTGTTAGGATATCCTGTCAACCCTTGTGTTTGTGTGTAATGGTATGTAGTGGATATATGCATATATATATATATAGATATATTGCACTAGAGATTCATTGAAAGGTGTTCCTGTTAATTCATCAGCCCACAAGAGTGAACAAGGTAACATTCCTTAAGATTCAACATAACCAGAAAACATAAAATTTTACCACACAGAGTAAAAAAAATGAACACAGTAAGTATTTGTTGCAGTTATATTGTAATGAGAAATATTTTGAACACTATCTATTGTGTCAGCTCCTGTGTTTGTTGTAAGATCAGAAACAAATATTAAGCAGGAGAAGCATAACTACTGACAGATGAACATGAAGCGTCTCAAATGATTCCTTTTTTCTTCCTGTGGCCTGCGTGATCGCACATTTGACACATTCAGTTGAGCATGACGTCAGTACAGCTCAGTTGAGGGTGGACACTGTTAGTAAAGATGGGCACATTATATTGTGTATGTGGAGAGATTGATCGTGTAGATGTATCAAGTTAGCCAAGGATGCCGAAACTCTGATGTCTTCAAATCAACTAAAGTAATGGTTTCCCTGCTCGACAGATGCTGGCTCTGATGAAGTGGAAATTACAAATGAGGTTCAGTTGCGGCAAAAGGGCAGAGAAAACAGATGAACACAGAAAGCAGTGCTTGTGACAGCTAGCGATAAACAAAAGACAATGGAGAAGGCAGTGAATTCCTATCTTGAGTTAGGACAGGCCACTGATACATACCCTGGAAACTGTACTCTATACAACACAGAGAAGATCTGTACATGCAGGCAGTCTGAGGAGAACTGTTCCTCAGTTACTATCAAAGGATTATTGTGCCGAGTCGAACAGATTAATACTGTTAAATCATCGGGGGACAGTTAACACGGAATGAACTAGTCCTAATGATTCCTGGGATTTGGAGTTTCCCTGCCTAATATTCACTTATTACATCACACTGAACCAAGGGAACTCACCCTTTTGTTGGATGACTTGCTCCAACGTGATTATGTAAGTGAGTTGCTGGAGTGGTTACTGAAGATCCTTAGGGAGTCACATTTACATACAGAGTCAAGTATACCAGTAGTCACTGTTACTGTAATGTAATCTAACCACTACATCTGCAAGATTTTTAACTGTGGAAATCTGTTGAAAAAATAGCCTCGAATTACTGATATTACAACCAAATGCTGTGAGATATCAAGCAAGACGATGGATCTCTGAACAACAATTCCATGCACTGTCTTATGGTCTCAGCTGTAAGGATTGTGGATAATGACAGAGTTCACAGTACAGCAGCCCAGCTGGGTCTCTGTTGACTCCCTGCCGGTCCCTCACTCTAGTGAAGGCAGTCCTCCATCCCTTCCCCTTGCATTATTATAACTCCTTCATAAATCAAGCACAAGGAGGAAAATAGAAGACTGGAATATGCAGTTAAACAATGTTGTGTTTACTTTTGCATTTACTAAACTTGTATATGTACCAGTCCAGGCCTGACTATGAGATGCCAAATAAAAATATAAAAAGCAAAACAAATTACACAAGCTATCAGACATTACTTGACTGTAAAACTTGCTAGCCTTGTAACATTAGGGCTACAAACAGCTCATACTGCAAAACTCTCCAGTACTGGGCTCCCTTCTGTAAGAGCAGCAGAAGCCAGTACATGCTACATTCAAAGAGAAGTGTCTAAAATATTAAAATAATAATAATAATATGTCTAAAATGAATATAATACCTCCACCACTTCTCAAAATGTAATTTCCAGAAAAAAAATGTGTTTTTTCTGCTCATTTATGTGCATATAAATGGTCTGTTAGCTACATGGGTAAAAACTGTCACAGCCCCAAAAAACAAACCACAGCGAATGACTGCAGTATGACTTGACACTGCTTTGTACACCTCATTTGTGAGGCACAAACACAATGTATAAATTAACGGTGTGTCAGAAGGACAGGTGGTTTATTTTTACCATCTGTTGAATAGTGCTCATGTGGGGAATGGGACTGGGGGGGGGGGGGGGGGGGGGGGCTGTAGTAGTAACATTACTGCCAGTGATCATTTGGTGTTTCTATCTCTGGGGCCATCTTGACACAACAGGCTCACTGTGAAGCTGACTCAGAAGCTACAAAGACATGGTGAGGTAAAGCAGGGCTGACACTTAGTGCACACGCGCAGCTGGGAGGTGAATGGTCTCCTCCAAGGAGCAAAAGCCATCAGAGCTCAGCAGGGATCCAGCACACAAGAGATGAGAATGAGGTCCCGCCTTTGAACGTACACTTCGACAAAGCCAGCACAAAGCTTCAAAGCTCTGTCTCCTCTGCACTGCTGTCAACCACTAATTATTACTACTTATATATAATTATTATTTGTAACGTTACACAGTGACTAACAGGGTTATTGTTGATTTGCTCATCTCTGCAATGGCATATTATTGCACTGTCACTATGATTTTAAGATATGTGATTATCATAATTGCACAGAGGGGTAGGTTAAAAAAGAAGATGTTCTGTTTCATTATTGTAATGAAACATCAACTAAAGCTGCAAAACTGTCACAGAGAAGACAAAAATTGTGTCAAAGCTGAAGAACAGCTCTGAACTTTTAATTATTAAACTCCAGATACACTTAGCTACCAGGTTATTTGATACACCTAGCTATAACAAATGCAGTCTAATACAACAGTCCATTGTATTATGTTCAGTTTGTTTTAGAGAGGCACAGATTCAATTTTTTGGATAATTTTGGAGGATGTAGATTGTGGTGTTTTTGAACTTTATTGCATCATACAGAGATAAGTTTCTGTCATTTCTTCACTGTTGTAAATGGGGTGGAAAAAATAACGAAAAAAAAAAAAAATTCAAAATGGCACAATACAATTCATCAGCATCACAAACTGCAGCCTCTAGACTTACAATACAGTTGGGTCAACACCGCTCTTAAACAGTATAAACTCAACAAAACTGAAGACCATCACCCTTTTACAGGTAGGATTTAAAGCAGAACTGTGGTATTAGACCAGCAATTGTACAGTGTTACATATCACTGCAAGGTTAAAACAGAGGAAAAAAGGTATCAGTGGTGTAGTGGAGTCACAGGTAGCTTGAAATACCAGATGTCAAATGATTGTTGTCCAGGGTAGCTATTACCCAAGCTAATTAAGTGATCTAATGAGGCAGGCTTTAATGATACACAAGGAATGGTTATTAGAGGATAAAACTCTGCACACCCAATTATTTTCCCCTCGAGACTGCTGGCATATTGTGGGAGATTTTTAACATTTCAAAGGTAACCATAGACCCTTCACCATACAGAGCACAATCTCATTGAAAAGGGGTTGTGTTGCTGCACTGTGGATTAAGGGGAGTTGCATTTAGATCAAACTTAAGTGCTAGAATGTTGTACTTTTTCACTTGTGGGTAACAATTAGACTTATTAACTTGCATACACTTAAAATATACATAGCAACAAACACAGTGGAGCCTTTAAAGGTGTTGTTAATTTTGTTTGGGAGAACAACAGAATCGTTATGGTTATGGGGATGTGTTGTATCTAAAAGTGCATCTTGGAGCTGTGAGAAGTATGAGTAGCTGTATAATAAGTAGATTGCAATAGGTAATGAGCAGTAATGGTGATATTTTGAAATCACAGCAGTGATTATACACTGGAGTTTATAAATGGTGGTATCTGTGCTCTGTTATTATTGTCTTGTTCCTGCAGAGAGGAGAAAAAAAAATCAAAAACGGGCACTTTCAGTTGTATCATACTTGACAAGATAATTTTGTTGTGTAGTTCCCTAGGGCTAGTAAGGTTAGAAACAGGTTCAAAATGTCAGTTTATAGCCAACAATCATTGGGAGGTCTTATAATACTATCAATTCTATTTGGCAGGTTGAGTTTCGGACAGACAACCCACTGTGGGCTGTAGATTGAAAAATTATTTTCCTCCAGTTTTGTGGAATGAGGAAGAGAAACACACTGTGAAGAAAGGACTGTACATAAATCCTGGGGCTACAGAGGTGTAGGTTAGTTTGAGAGATTAAATAAAGAAGTGCACACTGGTCTGGATGTCTGACCCTAAAATCTGGACCTTATGGTATGATGTGTGTTGATACTACACATCAATACACAGAACAGGAAATGCAGGCAAAACCATATTGGTGCTTCTCTCATATAACACTGCCATCTCTCTAACTTTCCTGTTTACATTCTTCTGCCTCTCTGATCTAGTTGACCATTCTGCTGAAGAACCAAAAAGGGAATATGATAATCTGCAATTACTGAAAGTAGCATAGACATGTTTGTGTGTTCCTAGGGAAGCCCATGAAGCCTGGGACATTTACTTTCTTTCCATGCCAGTGAGTAAGAGTTAAAGCAACTGAAACAGCTTTCTGCCTACCCACCTTCTGGGGCCCTGAGACAGTGACAGCAATAGCATAGAAATACTGTCTCTCACTGATTTTTGAAGTCATACCACACTTAACATGTGAAGATATTTCCATATGTGCTACCAAGGACAGCTGCCTCTGATTGTAGATATGCTGTCATCAGTACAAATCAATTAAGCAGTCAGTCAGCATTAGTTTCACAATAAATATAACAAGGTTCATTGTGTAGAGGTTTGATCCCAGAGGTGCCACAATAGGACTATTTCAAGCCTTCGACTTGGACCCTCCTTGCTCAGTTTGCTGAAGCGCTACCTGGTTGCTAGGCAGCCCCGAAGACGAAATGACGGAGAGTGCTCATTTGAGGGCTCAATCTGCGTCACTCCTTGCATGGAATTAAGTGCTTAGTAAAGGTCAAAAAGAGATCCTTAAAATATCCAACATGTTACTATTTATTTTGGCATTACATATATGTTTGCATTTTTATCCTTTGATATCTCACTTCTTCCCATGAACATGTGTAAGAGAGCTTGTCTTATAATCCTGTGCTCATCATTCCAGGCACGACCATGGTAATGGATGCACACACACGTAGGTTGCTTCACACAGTAATGAACACACTTCTATTGCCTATAAAGTTCAAATGAGCCACCAAGGGGAAACAGCCAATAATGTCAATATTAGTATGTAGAGGTGCAGGTCAGCTTCAAAGTACTAGGCTAGAAGCACACTAGACCAAGCACAACAACTTCCATTTTGCTGACATTCCTTTTGCCAGATGGCAAGTGTGAAAAATTATCTTGTTTTACAGCTCCCCCTGCAAGAGCAATGAAGAAAATATCAAACAAAAATGGGACAGCAGTTACCCTGGATGCACTACCTCTCTGAGAGTTTACGAGCAACTAAAGGTAGTAATGACTTTGGCTGGGTCAAGTAAATCATTCATTATACAGTTTGTTCTCAGCTTTAATGTCCACTGTGCAAAGAACCATGGTTGGTTCAATGAATGAATTCTGCAAAACTGAAACATTGCTGCCTTTTTTCTCTGATACTTCATCAGTGTTTCTTGTTGCCATCCTCATGCTTGCTTGACTGACTCAGGACTGGCAGATAGTAAAGACACCTGATCATGACCAGAGCTAGGTATCAACTGAAAGGTATTGATATTCAGTAACTCCGTTTTTTTTTTGTTGCATGCCTTAGTTTAGGGAATCTAAACATGTTACATCATAACATTAAATCATCAACATAAACATGTTATTCATTTTTTCTTTGTTTATTAAAATGGTGCCCTGTGGCACTTTCTTGTAAACAAACAAAAGTCATGTTAAAACAGAGTTTTACACACCAAAATGTATTGAGTGCATCCTTGAGGTATTTCTACCCATTATCTCATAACTGTCACAATAGACAATCAAATGTATTAACTTTGCAGTTGTAAAGTTTTATTTCATAGCAGTAACAAGTGCTGTGCTTTGCTAAGAGGCCTTCAAACTCATAGATTTACTACTAAAACCAGTCTTCCTGGATCCTGTTTAGTTGTCTCACTACTGCTTGAAATAACACAACAGTGTTGTTTTGTCTGAATACCCATTAAGAATCTGACAAAGAAAATGATACTTGATACTTTTCAATACTACAAACAACATGGTTGGTGCTCAAGCATTGAAGTTCAATACCCAGCCCTAATTATGACTTTTGCTGCTGTAGGCCAGGGTTACAAAAGTCTTCTTTCTATTCTCCCTAGACAGCCCTTGTCTCCAAGCTACCCCTCTGTCCAAAACAAAGACATCTCATTTCAACATTTCATCAGACTGTCACTGTGTCTGTGTTACCCTGCTCTGACGCAATGACAGAAACACTTGAATCGATTCCCCTCGATCAGCAAGCAGAGCACCTTCCCCAAACAGTGCAATACACACAGCTGCATCCATACCAACACAGGCACATACAATTCTTGTTACTATTCAGACTCTGCAATTGGTTTGTCCATCTCTCTCCCAAACGGCAGACAGAGTGCAAATAATAAAAGTTCTCTGTGACAGAAAATCAATACTTTGAAATATTGCATGTTATAACCTTGCTAAAACCTCAACCTTCCTCCCCGCTGTCTGCGGAAAATACAAAACAAAGTACTTCTGACAGCATGTCATTCAACACAAATTTGTTCTCATTACAGGGATAACAGCAGTTATATAGTCTTAGTTTGATGGTACACAGCAATGAATTGTGCAAAATAATCAGGTGACAGAGGATTTCAATCATTATCTTTGAGAAATCATTACATCTCTTGGAAATGTTATGTCCTTGTTCAGAACTGTAACTTGGCCGATAGCTTGCCAGGAGTGGTAGACACAGCCTACTTTACAAGTAGGCAGACAGACCTAAATGAGCCTCTGTTTGTGAAGGCTACTGGTTTCGCCTGGACCAAAGCTTGCAGCAATTTTTTTGTTCCAAACAGCCCTAACTCTTAAATAACTCCCTATTTAGGCATGTTTGTGTGTGTGTGTATGCATGTGTGCAAAGCCTTTGAAGAAGGGAAATCACCATTTTGCCCTAAACACATTCAAGCCATATAAGACTGCAAGAAACAGCTCAGACAGCCTGTTACTTAAATTGAGGGCAGACTTTGTTCTGGGTAGTCTCTGTGAAAGTCTGAAGCTAATTAGATCGCTTTTCACTTTCACAGTGGAAAACGTAAAGCTAACTGTTGTTGAATAACGTGCTTGTGTTCATATACGTGATGTTTGTTTTGAATATGCAAAACTTTCCAACTTCCATCCAGAAGAAGGTTCTCCATAACAGGGGCATTTCTGGCAATTTTGTCACAGTCTATATTGTTTACTTATCATCAGACACGTCAAAGCCGCCTCTTGGTAAATGTGAATACACCCACGCAGCTTGCTAATCAGGTTTTTACTGAGCACCACAAATGCCATGAGGGCTCAGCTGAGTTTACACAGAAACAAATGAGGAAATCAATCCCTGCACAGGATGGCTGATGTTCAGGCACGATGAGGTAGATATCTAATCAGGAAAAAGGTTGCATTTGTCTCCTGGCCTTATTAGCTTCAGTTTATTGCCTTGTAAAGATTCTGGTTGTGACTGAATGATTTTAATCCATTTAGAAGAAAATTAAACTTTTCAATAGCAGGAGGCTGCTCACTTCTCCGCCTCATTAGTGTCAAATATTTTAGCAGAACCAACAATCATCCAAACAAAATATCAACAAATAAAAACAAAACACTAGTAAGACTGAGCAATATAGTTGAGAAAATTACTGTATTAATAAAACATTTTTACATACATTATATATTTACTACATCATGGAAAATTAGGGTTAGGGTTAGGGCAATTCCAAAAGTTTCTTAAGACAGAGTTTCCCCTCAGGGAATTGATTAGTAGAGGTGGTGAGCAGACACGAGCCTGGTGTCTGATCTGCACAGCATAGGGGTGTGTGTATGTCTGTCTGTCTGTGTGTTTTCCACACATTAGCACCTTATTGTGACCAATTGGACCTTATGTGTCCACTCAGCCCAGTTTTTAAAAATGTAGGTTTACTTTAGGTTTACTTTTTTCCTGCTTTGATTAATTACAGCAATTGTATATCACCTGCTCAGCTTTGGGAAACACTGTAAAGTACTTAAGAGCATTTGTTTGACAAGGTGGTATTCAATTTCTTCAATATAATGGATGCAGTTTTAAAAGTAGAAAAACAAGCAACATAATTAAGTTAATATGTCTGGGGTTACAGTGTGGCATTATTGTATGAAATGGTATTCAAATTGTATTTTACTCAGTGGGGCTTATGAGTCAACAAGCATTACAACTGCATGATGTTTGTACCATAGAATGCAATCTTAACAAAGCCAGTCAAATAGAGCCTCTGTGTTACAGCTGCTTGAGCTCTAGAATTGAGGAAAGGGAGTTCAGGGTCAAACTGTTACCAGAGGTGTCCTATTAGCGCAGAAGGCGGATTTTTCCAAGCAGCGTCAAGCAAAAGTGTTCGTGCGGTACATGATTTGGTTGGCTTCCAGGCTGAATTATATTTTACCTTGGGTTTCAATCATTTTACACAACAGGGGGCTAAGTTATTAGCATACATTAGCATACATTTGCATTCAATATGCTTCATCCTTCAAGAAGTGTGATTTATTACTACTTCATTTGTCCTATAATAGAGTACATTGTGGGAGTCTGAAAACTTCAAAAATAAATTCATATCATAAAATCTAATATACTTCAATCAACATGAATATAGTGCAAATATATGGGCATCCAGTGCCTGCAGGTGGTCATGAATGTACAGACTGTACAGAGTGTGATGGAAGTATAGTTGACATTTAGTATTGGAACCACCAGTATGTGTCACTCTTCACAGCATGCCAGGCGTGAAACGGTATAAAACAGGAGCCCCTGTTGTTGAGTTAACGTGCCTGAATTCTGTTAATTACATACAGAACAGCACACACAGTCAATACATACATATTATATAGTTTTTAAAATGCTATTTAGCTAAACAACTCCCTGTAAATGATAGACAGGTCAGATATTGTTTCAGCAGCCTAGGGATGAAGAGTGCTGTCTGCTGTCTGTAAAAATTTTAGACTTTTGAGTTGCATAAAAACAAAAAATATATTAGAAACCTGCAAACTCTTCCATAGTACTAGACTGGGCACCACTGGTTTAGAGAGAGCCCTAATGACCAGTGTGGCCAGTTATACTGATACTATAATTTCTCTATAAACTCTGATTGTATAATGATGGCAGGCGTACAGAGCTCAGATGAAAACTATTTGAGAACTGCGTCACAGGAATGAGATTCCCATCCTTATCTAAACCATCTCAACAGGAAAAATTACTCAAAAAGGTCAGCCAAGTTGAACCAGGGGCGTATATCTACTCTGCTGACAAACCCAGATGCTGCTCAATGTGTTGACCTTTATTCAACTATATTAGACAATTCATGCAAACTTCTGGTTGTGTTTTATGTCTGATTCTTTGGTAATCCATAATATCTTTTTTTGTTATTTTAATGTGGTGACAGATATTCATTTGTGTTAGGTATATTATTATATATTATATAAGAGACAAATAGTCTATTGATCAATTAGAGCGAGAATTAATCAGAAAAAGTTTGATGTAGTTATGTTACAGTGAGTAGTTATTTTTTAAGAAACAAAGACAAAAATCTTCTGTCTTCAGCTTGTCACTATTGAATATTTACCTTTTTTCTTAACTCTGATAGTAAATTGATTATATTTGGGCTTTGTGCTTTTAATCAGTCAAATTAAGCAGTTGGAATAAATAAACTTGGGCTCTGGAAAAATGGTTTAAGATATTTTCCCAGTATTTTCAGTATTTCCAGCATTAAAATGATTGTTAGCGGCAGGTATATGATATTACATAAAAAATCAAATTTTCATCAAAATATAAAAAGACCTTGGCTAAACACATCAGCATTATTATTTAAATAAAATGTGAAGCTCTAAAGGTATTGACTGCTTTGATGGTATGCCTCATTTTTCTACTTCTATAGTACTTTTCTATTCTAATCATAGGGAAACTACTTTAGAGAAGCAACTTCTGGATGAACCGGGATGTTAAGTGATCCATAATGTACTTAACTAGCACCAGTTGTCAGTTCAGTGGGATCCAAATGTTCAGTGATGAGCTGCTGCTGAGCTCAAACATCTAAATGTGATCGGTAATTAAATCAAAAAGGACAGAACGACTGTAGGACAAAAATTCTTAACATTTAGCAACGGAGACATTTCCATTTCTTACATCATTGTGTAAGAACTGAGTCCTTCCAGTAAAAGGTTACCAAGGGGTCAGCTAACCAGATATATAATGCTAGTGTTGAAAATGTTAGATGTGATATGGGGGTGCTGCTGAGGAGAAGTGAAAGGTGACTTTGTCCAAATGGCGAAGGGGAAATGTGAAACCATTTACAAAAAAACGTTCCATGCATGCACTCACAAGCAGCCAAAACAATCACAATGCTCTACTGTGAGAGTGAATACATACACACGCCAAACAACCAGTCTCCACAGCATAGCTCATTGAACAGCTGACCAGGACAGCCTGGTATATTCCTTATTTCGGGTGACTGCAGGCCTTTTACCACTGACATGCATACACGTCAGTGAAGTGAAACAAAAAAACTTTCACTTACTGAATTCAAGTATGAGGAGATCACACCGTGTTCTGTTCCTCAAATGAAGAAGACGATGTTCCTGCTGCCACTACTCCTTTTTCAAAATGTGCTGTGGAGTCCCTTGAAGTTCTCCTGTTAATTGAAAAATACAGCAGTTATTTTAAAATGAGAAACACCAACTGACAGTCTGGAGTATCTTCAGCCTCATAAAAGCCAAAGAAATCTGTTATGATAAAACAAAAGAAGATGCAAGCAAGTCAAACTAAAGATAGCCACACATTGTATAACATTACAATATGAAGTAAAGGGATTATGAGAGATGCTGAACCCAGAATGAGATTTTGTTGAGTTTATGCTGACAGCTGGAGCTGTCTGGGGGAAATGGCTAGCCAAATATACACAGAAATTGCCCACAGAGTTATGCCACCACTCAACAATGGAATTGCTTTTCTGTCTTCCCCAGATATATGTAATCAATGAGTTGAGCAGCCTTTCACTGCCATAAAAAGGCAAAGTCTGACATATGGTCTTGGCTTCTCTAATCTTGACCACTGGAAATAAACAGAGGCACATCTGCTGGAGGGTCATTATTAAAGCCTATAGCTAACCCACTGTCACACCGTACCATAGGAAATTAAAAGCAAAGATGCCAGGAAGAAAGTCATTCTCAGTGGCAGAACAATATTGCTGGTACACAGTAGTCCCTAGATACAGACCAGAAGTCAGTACAGAAAGATGAAACTAAATATAGCTTACCACCATTTTGCTCAGGTTAATCATATTTGTTGCTATTTTAAGAATACATCTAAAATGACAAACCAAGACAGCACTCAGAGAAGACACCCACATCAAGTGTTATGCTTGTAAAAAAAAAAAAAAAAAGGAAAAAAAAGAAAAGCACAATCTATCCATTCTCTTATCATCAAAAAAAAAGTAAGTCTTGAGGCATAGATCAACAGCCACAGTTTGTGCTGCTGTGTCTGATCTGACAGGGACAAGTGCCTAAGGCAGTGTAAATACCACCCTCACAAATACAATGGCCTTCAAGTGTACATTTGTAAGCTAAACTATAAATAACTATTAAAATTATAATGCTTACAGTTTGTTGTGTCATCATTAGTGAACTGTGTTGTGACAGAAGTGTTAATTAATCACTGAAGGGTTAAAACAAAAAAAAGGGGGTCACCATCTGCTTTGGCTACCGAACATGCGGCATGCCAAGAGTGCACAAAGGACCTGTGGGACTGCCCAGGGCTGTACACGTTGCTACTGCCTGCCTCGATGCCTCTTCACAAAAAGTACACAGAAATACAAAACCATCTACTAGGGCTGAACAATTCTGGGAAAAGGTCTAATTGCAATTTTTCTGACAGATATTGTGATTTTTGCAATATAATTTTGAAAGCTTCAGTCCAGGATTCACTATATAGATATAAAACATGATGGAGCATTACCATTTAAGAGATAATTGAAATATTAACTGCTCTGTGTACTAATCCAAGAATGAGAATTAAAATATATAAATCCAAAATGTATTTATTCTAACAATAAATGGTATACAAATACACAGAGTGAACCATAGAACAATTCTCACAAAACAAACAGTAGTACTACATTCACTTGCCTTCTTTACATCGGTCATCGATGCTGATACACTGAGGGGGAATGACAGGAGATTGACAGGCACACAGAGAGCCAGTAGAGACAGACACAGCCGAATAAAACTCTACAAGATTTTTCCCAGTAGAAAATACAAAATACAAATACAAACCTAACTTAATGTTAGCTAGTTCATTCTACCATTTTCTCTCATTATCCTCTTCTTTCTCTCTCTCCTCCTTGGCTCAACTGCGTATTTTGCAACTTTATAATATCAGTGGCAAGAATTTTCCTGTGGCCAGGATACGTATAGCAGAAACACTGCAGACAAAGTTGGCATCTTGGTCACAGCTCAGTTATCTCTCTTGCCGGCCTGTTGACACTGTCAGTCGGTTTTAACTCATCATATCACCGCTACGCGACTCACACTGCCTGCATTGCTCTGCCCTCCCTTTTCATCAAGTATCTAACTCCACAGTTGGTTTTGTGGTTTGGTCATTTCAAGACCAGATCTGTCGCCCTATTTCTCCTGCAGTGCTGTGTGTGTGAACTGTGAGGCAGCTAAAAAAAAGTGTGAGGATATGTCCACTGACTCTCTGTTGCATTAGTTCAAATCGCAATTGCTGTTCAATTTCGATAAACTGTTCAACCCTACCATCTACACATGCTACTGTGTAACTCTCCAAGGATCATTTCAGCCTCAGAGCCCAGCTCCACTGGGACCAGTATTAGTCTCAATCAGTCTGGACTGATTCAAAAGTTACAAGGAAAAACATTTTATTTTTCACTAATTTTTGTGGTAATTGTTGCTCTACTTTCACCAATAGTGCCCCACAGTGAATCTGACTGCTTTGTATGGGAAGGCCATAATGTAATGTAATATTTCCATTACTCAAGACAGATATTAAGTACAGTTGTAACACAATGTGGACCATTTCCATGTCACAAAGAGCTGTGCTGTTGTCCTGCATGAGAGCCATTAGTGAGAAAAGGTTGCAACAAAAGCTGAAAGAGTCTGTGAGGGCTGGGCGGAGGTGACAATATCCTGCAGTCAGAAGTGATAGTGGAAAAAGAAAACAGTATAAAAGGTCATCATCAGGCCAGATCCGACCCATTTACCAGAACCACTTCTGCATTTAGACAGTTGAGTGCTACTGTGTTAACAGTGAAAATATCTGATGGATTCAAAAAAGCCACAGTATCTTCGGCAGACATCCACTGATTCTCACTCCGCATCAATTCATTTTCCACCAAGCTGAGAATTTTGTCACCATGAGCAGTGAGAACAGAGGAGGAAGCCCCATTTCATCTCTCCTATTTCCTGGGCCAATTAGATACCCCCCACCCACCCACTCACAGAGCCTGGATGATGCATTGATTCCTGATCACAAGGTGATTAGAAAACAACTGTGCTACTGCTCCCATGGGAATAAGGCTTGAGTCATGAAAAAGGCACACCAAGAACAAATTTTCGCAAGGCTTCATGCTGAGGTGTAAAATCCCTAATTAGTCTCCCCATTTGACGTCATGATATTTCTCATTGTGAAATATTAGGAACACAACAGCCACCGTGTCACATCACTCATGTCACTGGCTTCTGTTTGACTCAAGCCAGCTCCTTGGGTTGGGTTTTGCTGTGTGTTGAAATGCTTGAACAATTACAAATGTGGGCATGTTCATGCACATTTAAGCAGTAGTGTCAGTTTGAAGGAAAAATACAACTATCTTGCTGTCTCCTCTTCCACCTAAATCACTTTTAAAAAATCAGCAGTTGGAGATTGAAAAATAAGTTAAGCTTACCTTTAAGTCATCTAATGAACAATCCTCATGGGGAACAGGACTGAGCTTTCCTTGCAGACTGCTAAACCGCAAGCTAGAGCTCAGTACACAACACCGACCAACAACTTGAGTATTTGTGCTGAGAATGCTGCAGCACTGCTGAACTGAGCTTGGGACAAGTCTTGACATACCGAGCACTACCATGACCTGTTAGGCATTAAGACTCTCACACTGGGTCAAACATGTCTCCCATGTATGACCTGAAGACCTCACTACTTTTGCAGTCAGTCTCATTTGATTATTGCACTTAACATTATTTAAAATTTCACAGCAAATGTATACATTTGAACAAACTTCTTTTTTTGCATAAACATTACAGTACACTCGTTGTGCATGTCTCTCCTCTTTCTTCTGATAAAAACTGGTGGTACAATGGCATTTGTTTCACTAAATATCTTCAGGTGCTGCCCCAACTGGGTTCAAATATCCAGATTTCAGTGTGTTATGGCTCTGACCGCCCCACCAGACTGGTTAATCCACTTTGACTTATTGAGCAACTCTGCCACCTCCTTTGAAAAGATAACATTTATTCAACGTATTTACCCATTTTAAATAAGATAAAATTAATAAAGTAAAAATAAAGTTTAAAAAACAACATTTTATTAGTAACATACAAAAATTTGTGAGATGTGCGGGGTTGACCAAACCCAGCAGGAACAGACTTTCATGTTGAATAATGACAGCACATTTATGGGTAACCAAAATAACTGGTTACTCTCACACGTTAACCCTTGTCTGACAAATAACTTCACAGTCAACGTTGCTGGGTGGGGTGTAGCAGCTCAGCTATTTATACGGTTATGGAGCCAAACGATATTTTAAAAAAATAGACGGGTTCTAATAAAGCGTTTTCCTTGAATATAATTGTTACGAAGCAAAATCACTTAGTTTTTTCTTCAGTGTTGGTTTATCTGACAGAGCTGTCCACCACGCTAGCTCAACTTCTTCTACAGGTTTTCTACTGTTACCCAAAGACGGTGACAGATAACAAAGCATAGCTTGAGGCATCTTAAAGTAAAATTGTAGTCCGTGGGGAAGACAATAGTAAACATATAAGATGCGTAACTTACAGTGAAAGGAAGCGAGTAAAAGAGTGGTGTCCAGAGTTTGCTTCAGAGTGAAACGCTGGTCGTTGTTTCGGTGGCTGAGTGGGCAGAGTAGATAGTGTGGAGGTTCATCGCAGCACTCCGTGCTTTCACAAACCCCGGCGCAAACAACCCAAGAGGGCTGTCGATTACCGTAATAACCTGCGCTCACGAGAAAATGGGCATCTGATTTTCTCTACCGTAATACGTAGACTAGCAGCACACTGTGAATGTGGTCTACAGTGGGGAAAAAAAAATCTTACGGTAACTTTATTGACCTACATTGCTTCTCTGCATAGCACTCAGGTAAGCTGCTGCACAGATTCCGAATTTATGTTCCTGACATGATAAGGCATAAAACAGAATGCATTTCTGTAGATTAAGTAAGTGGTTGTAACTTTGCTGCTTGTATTCCCATATAGAAAAGAAAAAGCAAGCAGAGTCTATTTTGGGGCCCTTGTTAAGTTTCAGATGTGTCTTGGTTGTGAGCAGATTCACGAATGATTTCTTCTCTAAACTTTTCAGATGGACTCACTTCAATAACTATTTGAGACCCACAGAGGTGGAAAAAAAATGCATTTTATAACTTGTAATGCAATATTTCTACATTACTGTATTAGTGCTTTTACTTAAGGATCTGAATACTTCTTCCAACACTGTTGTACAACAAAGACAAATGTCTCAATACAATAATCATAATGTTTCCATTGGCAACATGTTGAGTCTGTCCTCCCTTTGTTTCCACTTGTGTGACTGTCTGTTCCTCTGACCAAACCATCACATACTGTACAGCGACACATCTTTCTTTCTGTATTATTTCTGTTCTGTAACAAAGTATCACCTGACAAGTCAAATACTTTAGCTCAAATAAAAACATTTGTGGAATAAACTGCTCCTGCTGCCTTAGTATTCATCTGGTATTTCATTGTAAAGTCTTTCTTGATATTGCAGAACAATTACACCACGAGAGCCTTCTATTTCCGCTGTTTGTCTCCAGAGTGAAAAGACAGGGTTATTTGTCTTTAATTGCCTTTGTAACAGCATGCTGGAGCTAATAAAACAAGATCTTCAACTTTGAACAGAGGTGCAGAATTAGTGTTGGAGGAAGGATCTCTGAGGATTTGCTGGCAGAAGCAGAATGGAAGGTGTAGGAGGGGAATGGTAAGAAAAAAAATGCAGCATCTCACCTCTCATTTGTAGCTGAACAGTTATATCAGAATTTTATTCCAATAAGGCAATTCACATGACTGATTTGAGTCTTTGGTATTGTTCTTTTGCACATACAGGTAAGTCAAGACAAAAATCAAGACTTTTTCAGACTGTAACTTTTGTTACTGTAAGATTTTGGCCATGCTGAAAAGCACAATGTGAAGAGTCTATCTGAAAAAAGAGGATCTGAGCAGTAAATCACACCAATGTAAATCAAAATTTCTAAGGAAAGGCTCTCTGGAAAAAAAAAAAAAAAAATCACTGACACAAAACAGACTCAACAGGGTCACCAGTGAATAGGTGTGATGTAGATGTAATAATTCCAAGTATTCATTCATGCATAATACAGCTAAATTCAAACATTACCAAGGAAGTCCACTTCCAGTAAGTGTTTAAATTTTTATCTTTAAGCATCTATTTTTACACAACAGTCTTTTTGTTAATTCATCTCAGCAGTGGAGATAACTTATCAAAGGATATTGGAGAACAGTCTATAATCATGTTTCAGTGACATTTTCGCCCACCTGCGCGACACCCACCTGTCAGTGGTTTATCAGGATATTGGATGTTCAAGGGAAACAGTGACGTTTAAGAGGGATGGATGATGGCAGGGTTACTTTGTAAGAGATAGGAAGGGCAGGAGGTTGGGTAGGAAGCTGTGAAAAGTGCAAAGACGTGTGAGCACAAGAGACGTGGTTTGGGTGGAAAGACATGAGGGGCTGAGACAAGAATGTTTTCCCTTTCGTTCTGTTTATTCTAACATTTTTCAGTACATACCATTTTTAGCCTGCAGACAGAGGAACGTGCTCGTGTGCTGTATGTGATGTGAATGATTAACAAGAAAATGTGGGCTCTAAGAAAGGGGCTGGTATGTGGGAGGCATGTGTGCCTGTCAAACAAACAACACACATCTTCCACCCCCAACCTGCAGCGACCAATCAGGTTTTTGTATCACAAAACTCAATTTCTTGCCTCTTGCTCAGTCTTTCTCAAATGAGATTGTCTGGAACAAGGTGTTTGATTATTGTGGATAAAGGGAAGGAGATATCACAGTAAAACCCACCATGCATACTTATTGATTTGCAAAGATGTTAAGTGAGAGGCAATAGGAAAGCACAACAATGCTCAATTATTCTACGAGTTTCTGCTACAGTTTATAATCTGATATTGTCTCAGATAGATCCAGTTCTAATTCATATTTAGCTGCAGCCTAAACAAAAAAAATGTGGGAGAAAATATAAATCTCTTTACTTCAGTGAAACTAAAAAACATTTCCTGTAAGAAAATCAGGGTTCTCAGTCAAGGTTACTCGCTTTCATCACCAACCACACCTGATTTTCATCTTGTTTAATGTTTCCAAAAGAACACAAGTCTTTGACAACAAGGCAAAGACAGAATACAGTATGGATTTATAGTAGCCTCATATCATCAGCTCCTTATACAAAACACCTCAGAGGACCTTGGTGACACCAAGGTCATGTTATCAGCTCAATAACAGACATCCTATCTCTTCAGCTTATCACACTAAACAGCTTTCCAGGCAACAGTCTTAAATTCCCCTTCACATCCCAGGATTCCAGCATGTTTTTAAAGCGTGAAATATTTCTTGCATATCGTAATCACGTGATCTTAAAAATTTATTAGGAGTCCAAAAAAATCTTTTACCTTTAATTCTCCTTTGCCTCAGGACAGTAGGATATGCTGTTTTAAGAGCAAGATTGTGATACTGGTCTCATTTAAGGGGATGGATTATTTAGGCTTGTTGCCAGTGGGCTGAGAAAACTGAAACCAGTCATCACAACAGGAAGACTGTGGGAAATTGACGAGGATGGTGACTTCCTGGAAAAGAGCAAGAATCAGCCAATATTGTCCAAAGCCATTACTGCCAGCTGAAAGGATATGTTGAAGCAGAAACTGTAAAACTAAGAGATGAGAGGTGATGAGAGGAGGATATTGACCCCAGTGGACTGCTTCCTAAATTGAACATTGTCCAGTATAGCTGTGATCCATAAAGCTAACTGTATTGAGTGTACAACTGTCCTTAATGCCTCCCCCTCTGTCACTTGTAAACACAAAGATGGGGATTGGAGAGGTGGAGTGGGGTGGTGGGGGTGGTGGGTCCATGATGAGCAGCAGTCAGCTGTGCCTCTGGTTTGGCTGTTTATTTATCAGTGAGAATCTCCCATGAGGCTCAGCTTTAGGCCAACAGTTGCTCAAAAGGAAGGAGGCAAAGGTCAAGCATTTGTTAGACGCATACTGAAGCTGCGGTCCCGCTCTGAACTCCACTCTGGCTGTATGAAGGCTCATTGACATGGCCTCCACCAGGCTGGACAAGTTCACAACCAGTTAATCATTTCCCTGGCTCATCCTTTACTTTGAGATTAATCATTATTTTCTCTATCCGATCCTGGAGAGAATTAGAGAACCCACTAATCCAATAATAATCAGGACACAAACTGCATTACCTTTCCACTGAATAACTTCCACAAGAAGTGAATGATACAAGAAAACAGGGGAAGAGCATTGTCTCTGGGGTACACAGTACAGGTGTTGTCTGTTAGAAATGCACTTTGGAAATTTGCATCCAACAACACTGCAAACAGATTTCATAAATGGGTATAATCAAAAAGATTAAGCACATGGAAATAGTCTTTTGATATGAAGGAGCTCTCTGAGGCCTTGGCACATTGTGCTGCTACGTGGGATCCAACTAAATATTTTGCACCTAAGCTGCTCTTCTTATGGAAACAATGGTGTTCCTTCTTTCAAGTATAATTAAATTTCCTCTTTGCCTCAGCCAAGAGCTATTTTAAGAACCTGGCTCGTATTTGTTCCAATGCAGGAGAAAATTATTAACCTAAACATAGGCTTAATTCAGATTTGAGGGCATTTTACCTCACAGCTTTGACAACAGAGGCTGAGTAGTTGGCTCAAAAGGAGTCAAATCAGATTTTATATGATGTATGAAACATAAATGTTTCACATCTGAACGATGTCCCAGGGGTGTTATAGAAGAAAACAAAATACAGAAAGGGAAGCTTTAATATAAGGTGCCAACAGGTCTCAGCTAGAAAAATGCTAATAACTTCATTAAAAACAGATTAATTCTAATTAATTCTGGTTTGAAATGAAAAGAGGTGACTGTGCCATCAGCTGACTGGATGCACAAACAACACAGCAACAGTGTTCAAACCTTTTAAACCAATAAATGCAAGTGTAATTGATAAAAAACACTCCTACATCACGGACATCTGCATGGTGTATACTGCACGTTATAAATCCAGGCCTGTGCAACATTTCCCTCAGGATCAACACACACTTCCTGCAAATGGCTGCATACGCTATTTACATGATATTTCATCATTAAGGAAGAAAACTGATATGGGCTAGCTTCTCTCCTCTCCATTAATGTGCCTACAGAGCATGAGGATACAGAATGGAGCACACTGCAGAATTCAATGAAAGTGAGCGCTGTTTAAATATTTCATAAGGACACTTTTGTTTTACTGGTTCAACACAGCCTTGAAGTATTTAATTAGATATATTGTAAAGTATAGTATCAGGACATCTCCTCATTTTTTAGGCAACTGCATTTACCCATCACAGGGTAACACATGATATGAAATGGTCTTTACATTTTCCTTAAATTGGCAGTAGTATCACCACATGGTGAGAGAAGGCCAAAATTTAAAAAGCCTAAACTTCTACTAACTTCTATTACTCTTCTTATGTTTATATGTAGGTTGATATTTCTGTTTTTTGGTGAAATGTGTCAACAACTATTGGATGGATTACCATGAAATTTGGTACAGATTCTTGTTGACAACTGTAACTTTGCTGAGCCCTTAACCTTCATCGTTAGGTCATTTGCTTGTAAATCCTCTGAAATTCCCATTACTTAGTGCTAATTACAAAATGTTAGTACATGCTAACATGCTAAACTAAGATGGTGAACATGGTAAACATTGTACCTGCCAAACATCAATATGTTAATATTGTCACTGTTAGCATGTTAGCATTGTGGTGTTGATGTATTTAGTTCAAAGCACCGCTGTGCCTAATTACAGCTGTACAGAGCCACTAGCATGGCTGCAGACACAGTCTTGTCAACACACACACACACACACACACACACACATAATTTCAATATCAAACAGACGATGTCTGCTGAAAGGATGAACTGTCAAAAAGCAGAACAGATCGTGAGAAATTTGTGCAGGAAAGGAAGAAAATACTGTAGCTCCTCCTTGGTAAAGCAACAGTAATAACTGCAATAGTATCACAAACATATCATGTATAATATTATATTGTAACACTGTGTCCAGCTCCTAGAAATCTGGGAGAATACCTTTGAGACAGGGTAAAAGTATATGATTCATCCATTGAGAAACAGCTTGAACTGTGGCCCACAGGGAGATGCATGTGTGCAGTAGAATGTGAAAAATAGATTAGTGAGGAGTCCAGCTCACTGCCAGTGATAAGGGAGGAGGATTTAAAGTTCTTGGGCCGAATCTCTAGCAAGCTGAGAGATTAAAGCTGAAACTGTGAGTGGGTGAACAGGGTTGTCTTTGTCAGGGTTCACACCTCAGCAAACACCCTACAGCCCACAGGCGGAGGAAAAACAGGAGCATGAAAAATAAATGAAAGAGGGAGTTGCATCCAAAATAAATGGGCACAGTTTAACTCCAGAGTGAAACACAATAATGATGATGGGCCTGTATGGTGGTAATTTGACTCTGTCCTAGACAGCTCACTGAATGACCTGAGTAAAAGTTTGTTCTTGACTCAAAATGTGGATATTTTAAGAGAAGTCAAAGCAGAAAAAAACTCTTTAAATCTTCATTGGGCCTTGATATTTAGCTGAGAGTGGTTTACACAACTTCAGCTCATCAAACACGTTCTCCTATAAAGGCACATATCGATTTGTCCCATACCCTGCTGACAGGCCGGTTGTTGCATTGATGTGAAGAGAGAGAACTGAGAGTGCTGTATCTCTCTTGCCTCCCCTGGCTGAAATGAAACCCTGGCTGACACTCCTAAAGTCTTTGCTCTGCCTGGTGAAAATATGACAGCTCTCCAGGGATACAGAAGGACAGCCGACTTCTCTTACACTTCACTCTGCTCCCTCCAGCCCTTTATCTATGGATCAGGATATGTTCTCCTTTGGTGCAGACTAAAAGCTAAAGGCAGCTTCGAAATGTTATTGCAGTCACTCCAGGCGAATTCTGCCTCTAATGTCACTGGCTGAGATGAATATTTCCCAGTTTTTCAAGTTTAGATAATTCACAGAAAAGAATGCCAAATTAAGGAAGGTATTAGTATAAAACTACACTAGGAAACTGGCAGTGACACCATGAGATCTGTATCAAGATTTGATGGAAAGGCTGGTAAACTGCACACGGTATACTTATGTTAACCAATATCACCTTTTGTGGACTGTAATGTACTGAAAGAATATGGTGAGCCTGACTTTATCATCTAAGTCCATACTAGCCGCATGATGCCAGGGATGGCAATATTGGTCTGTCAATCCAACATTGTATTGTCCACCTGACTGAGACATCTCAAAATCAAAGATATTCATGGTCCCCAGAGGACACTCCTACTGACTTTGGTGAAGCTCTGACATTTCCTATAGCTCCATCATCAGGTTAAAATACCAAATTGTCTAATATTTGGTTTAAGCCTAAACACTAAAAACTAATGACATTCTCATCCACAGACTGCTATGTGTTAAGTACTCATTAACAAGATGGTGACAATGGTAAACATACCTGCTGAATATTATGAAGTGAAATCATCAACACTCATCAAAACTGGGAAAGCCCCGATATATCTAACCTGGCACTTGATAGAAGTGCCTGAAAACCAAACAAATGTGAACCCTATTTTTAATATATATGGTGTTATATTGCCAGTTCACAACCAATTCTGTAGTAATATGACCATCTTGATGCTGTGAATGCTTGCAAGTCATTAAGATTGTGAATCTCTACCATCTCTATCATCCATCCCACATAAAGCAAATGCTGCATAGATCTTGTTTTCTATTGAAATGTTTCTAAGAGACAAAGGGTGAGTAGTCCTTTTTCTTGACCAAATACTGACTTGCTTTTTCTGAGACAGAGATTCTGTTTTATTTGGGGGCAAAACAGTGTCATCTGACATTAGAATTTTATTTGGGTGCACAGTATGCATCACATTTACACCACCTACAGTGAAAGATAGAATAGTCTTCTCTATCACAGCCCTGCATTGTAGTTTAGGTTTTGAAGATGAGTGTTTTGTTTGATAAGTGCTATGTGAAGTGTATTACTTTTTACATAAAATATCCCATCTAATGCATTGTTAAGATACTCATGATGGACCATTATGGCAAATACCACCCACACACTCATCATATAACAAAGTAGGCTGAAAGAAAAACTTTTTTGAAAGGTCTGTAAAATGAAATACAGTAACATCACTGGCATAAAGTTTGATGTTGTTACATTAGTCAGGGTCTACTTATCCTCTGTAGAGCTTCATCAAGGTAATTTTTAGTCATGCTCAAGTAAAATAAGGACATAAATGATAGGAAAGGGAAGAAGAAAAGTGGGCTTAGTGTATTCAGGTGTGACCAGCCAGCTGCCCTGGGGACACAGACGTTATTCACATTTCACCATGAGACTGAATTTGAGATGTGAATGAATCACTCAAGTCAGCAAAAGATTGGAGGAGACAAATTACAGTCTGAGAGAAAGACAGAGAAAGTGAACTGTGGGAATTCATAATAGGCCAATATAAAGTTTAAGTAAAAAGGAGAGAAATAGTGAGAACAGCAAAGATTTCATTTTAATGAGCATGCTTCATTTGTGGGATTTGGGGACTCATCAGAAAATAGCACAGAGCATATTTCACTGGTTTTTCTCATATAAAAATAACATTTACCACAAACAACAGCCTGGTCATTACTAATGCAATGAAAACAGCTCATACAATAAGGATTTATTGCTGTTGAGATGCCTGGACCAAACATGCCCTTTCTGCAATATGTGCATTAAGATGATAAGTCTTCATAAAAACAGCAATAACATCATAATTCACATCAAATATTTCCTTCCATGGGCTCAAACAGCAACATAGCAATTACCATGAAAACTGTAAAGCTCCTATCTACATTAGTGATAGAAAAACATTCTAGACAGCAGAAAGTAGGCCCGGGAGGAAGGCAGGGAGAAATGAAAGCTTTGGGTGATTACATTGAGTATGCCAAAAAGGCCTGATTGCACTGGGCAGAACTGATGATCTCAGGCCTGGTTGCTTCATCTCCCAGTCACAAGTGCTGCTGCATGTGGAAATGCCAAACGTTCAATCGCTCACAATGGTTTGGTGTCTCAGCATCTGCCTGGGGTCAAGAACTCTCCTGGCTGACAATTTGATGGTGTAGGTGGAAGATAAATGTGATGACAAATCTCCCCGTAGTTACCATTAAAACTTCTGTTGTCATACAATAGATGAGTGTTAATTATCTTAATTGTTTCATTTACAATGCTTTATTTTCTACACGGTGAGGCAGGTTGTTGCCTGCTAAATGGCTCATAAGTTTGTGTGTCTTTTCACTGTGAGACATTATTAAACCAAATGCAAAATAACCTGTAATTGACTGCATATACCAGACTGTGGATATATTTTGGGAGATAAACTTATTAGCTTCCTTGCTGAGAGTTTGGTGAGAAGACCAGTAACACCTCTGTCTTTATACAAAACATGAAGCTACAGCCAGTCAGTTAGCTTAGTTTAACATAAAGACTGGAAGAATGGGGAAACAGCTAATCTGGTTCAGCTTGATATAATGTGTTCTTCATATTTAGCAGAGAGATATGATGGTATCAGTGTTCTCATCTAACTCAGAAGGAGAAAAAATTGTATTTTCAAAAATGTCAAACTATCTAAATGTATACAGATGGATATCTGACTGTTTTTCGATTTTCTCCACAACCACCCATCCAATCAATATCAAACTTTGTGAGTGTTTTGCTTAGAACCCAAAGAAGTGCAGTGTTGACTGCAAAAGTTTTTGTATGAGCATCTTGAGCACAAACAGGTTTTAAGAGAGGTGGAATTCAGTTTTGTGTTACTTTGTGTTGTGCATTGGACGTTTCACCCCTTTCATTGTGTAACACAACATTATTTTTTCAAACTAAAGCTAGTTTATTTGAACACATGCATCCAAGGTCACAGTGTATACATTTTCTGTATTTTTCTGTAACAGGTAATTTTGCATTCTTAGACTTGCCCAACGCAGGCAAGCAATCAGCCCCTATCAACAGGAACATTTTGAACAGGCTCTGCATTATTTCCTTTAAAGTAACAGTAACTGTTCTTCCATGATCCAAGAACTGTGTATATTTGTGTTTGTGTGGGAAAGGTTATGTATGTTGAGGGTTGCAGGGGTCCATGGCTTTGACAGAAATAACATTCTCACTCAGTCATCTTATTTATTGCCAGAACTGAACCAGTGAGACACAGGAGACACTGCTAAACTTCACAGACACGATTAAGCTATATGATATATGCACACACAGAAACGCTGTGTCCTTGGCTCTCACATTAATGGCTTATCAATAGTTTTTCAGCTGAGACAAGTTTGAGATGGAACCTCAGAGGTGAAAGCACAGAGATTGAGAGCCCCAACTGTGTCTGTCTGGGAAATCAAAATGCAGGATGATTAAAGCCCAGAACTGGTTTGTTTCTGCAAATATCATTTCATGAAATCCTACCAAGACCTCAAGGGAGTCCCAAAAGACAACCAAAAGTAGCCAGAAAGTTTAAAAATGAGCACAGATGGCATTAAAGTAAAGTTGGTAGTCTCTTTATTGACTGACAATTCAATTTAGCAAATCTGAATCACCCTTGAGGAATAAATCCAACACATTTGGCACTCCTCTAGAAACAATAATCTTTGGCAAATATTAGTCCCTCAAGATCTTAGCATGATATATATTTTTTTAAAATAAATTAAAATAAGAAATGATAGAGAAAAATATACAGTATAGTGTGTGTATTGTGTGTGATTACATTAAATGTAAATGTATGATAAAAGTTTGAAGATGAAATTGAATGGCTACGAAACTGAAATTCAACCCTTTTTCCATTAATGGGTTAAGATGAAAAAATATCTTTACTAAAGAAATAAATATTCTGAAAGAGTTGTACAGTCTGTAATTTTGATGGACTTGAATTAACACTCACGCTAGTTTGCACCTCCCTGTGTGCTCTCTCGAAGTTAAAAAATTATCAGAGACTACAGGCCGAAGGATGTAAACTAAGAAAACAACTGTCCATACAGTATGTAAGGCTCAGCCTCTTTTGAGAGCCTGAAATCCTTCTGCTAACACGTCATTGAACAAGACACCGAATCCCAGTCACCTCCTGAGGCTCTGTCTGCCACTGACCCTGCATCCTGACCTTCCTGTAGAGAGGCCAAGTGAAAAGAGCAATAGGACAGACAAATAAATAAATAATGCCAAAGACACTGTAGATATTCCTGGAGAAGACAGATAGAGGGATGCAGAGTTGGTATGGTATATGGGTTGGAGGAGGAGGCGGAGACAGACAGACACTATATGTAGCTGACAATAGAAAGTGTTTGAAATAGATGCTGCTGCTATTTCCGCCTAATCTTAATGTGCTAACATGTTAATGGCTGAAGGGCAACACCTCTCAATAACAGCCTCGGACAGACAGATAAAACACTAAGAGATATAACTGTCTGCTATGCAAGTGTTTAAATTACACTGTGTGTGATGCAATGGAAAGGCTTAATTCTCCATAGAATAAATATTGAATGAAAGTGCTAAAAAATTGGACATGTCCACATTGAACTATAATCAAATGAGCACCGCACAGACATATATGATATTTAGTTTTCATCAAATTGGATTTTATCAGCTCAGCTGAGGCTGACGGACAGATACAGAGATAGATTCGCTCATGAAAGTCATGAGGCGTTTTCTGTGGCACAGTTGAGAGTAAATTGATTTGCCTGGGGAAAGGTGAAGGAAAAGAATAGGCATGTTACTCAACAATAGGCCCATTACTTCTTCTGTCTCAGATTTCCATGGACGTTGCCAAGCCTGGCAGGTGACTGGATGAAACACGTGAGACACCCCGCTCACCTGAGCTCGCCAACAGTTACCATGCCAACACAAGACATGGCTGCAAGGCATGATGGGTGTGTGTATAGATGGTGCCAACCCCTGGTCATAAGTGCACATCGGCAGCATTAATCTTATAGTGTTTCATAGAGCATATGATGTTGCATCATTGAAAAGACACTTAACACTGTAGATACAAATTAATACAGTTTAAAGTTCAACTGGAACAGGTTCACTCATTTAATACTATAACACAAAAATGACTATGCAAAGAAAATAAAGGAATATTCCACCACAAGTCTTTTTACGTATCAATGACCCCCTGCTTAACTGGTAGCATTCACTTTTTATAGCACACTCGCTGTCTTTATTGAAATGTTGTCATTTCTGGGTAACAATGAAGTTGTATGCAACAAAGGCAGGAGCTAATCAAGCTTTAGCTACTCAGACAATGCTTGGCAGAGAGATAAAATTGTCGCTAGCTTTGTTTTTTCCATACAATTTGCTGATAATACAAAAGGATGTATAACAACAGTCCCGTTCTTTGACAGTGTATTACATTTGTGTGAACAAAGAAAAGAAGGGACACACAGAGAATCTACTGTGCTCTGCTTCTACTTACTAATCCAATTTTCATTTGAAAGGGGTTTATGTTTAAGTTTACAAGTTAGGTATCAAAAAATGGTTTTAAAAACATCTGGAAACCACTGTATATCTAAGAGAAAATTGTGGCAGTTAACATTTTGTCATGCATGAGCAGTCACATCTCTGCTGCCTGTTGGCAAGCTGGTAAAGTGGAGCTGCAAGCTGATTTCTGCCCTGGAGGAAGATGTTGTGCTGTCATACTGCTAATGACTACTGCATATGCCTTCTAATGAGCACAAGCCCAAGTACATCCAGTTTCTTTATAGTTCCTGTTCCAGACAATATTTACTAGCTAGTATGTTGTGGGAACAGTTTGAATAGTTTAAATGGAAGTAAATGCTTGAATTCAACAATGTGTGATGTGTGCTCTGGTGTAGCTAGGGAAATTAAGCTCTATTACTATTTTTAAAGTTAATTGGAAAAGTACTGGTAACTGGTAACGTGATGTAAAAATGGAGCTAATACGACAACTATACTGTTTCTTATCTGTTGACTATGAACAACATTTTACATGCTAAATGGACCTATCGTGACTCTAGTCAGTGGGTTTGACCTGTCTTGAACCATGAGTTAAAAGCTGATTCAGGACACATTTTCCCATGGAAGAATGCAAATTGAATTGGCTACTGTTCCCAGCCCAGAAGCAAAAGTAATCTGTGCTGCACAGTCACAACTACTTCCACAAGAGGCAGAAAGAGCCTTTAATGTGAACTAGTCCACATCAAATGGCACAATGCATCAATCTCCCAAAGTGAACCAGAAACTACTTAACCTCTAAGCAATCTAACATAAGGCCACCGACAAATCAAAAAAGCTAAAACAGAAGAGTGACATTTTGTGGCATTAAGAAGACAGTTTAAGAGGAAAGCTTGCTGCCTACCATCTGTTTGAAAACCTCTGACCTCTACAATTTCATGCCATTCTCCTTTCCTTTCTGACAACGATGAGAGGTAAAAGCATGCAATCTAATGGAGGACACTGACCACTAAAGCTTTGCAAATGCGACCTACTTTAACCCACTAACTGTACTGCTTCAGTATAAATCAGCTGGAGAAGAAAGACATTTCCTGGATGAACAATTTACATTAATGCAAAACAGTTCTCAGTGAATTTAGAATCCTCTTAATAAAGTACTGATTTTAATAGCAAATAGCTCATTTTACTCCCTGGCTTTCTCTTCTGTAATCTGTACTTGATTTCTGTTTATTTACCTTTAAGAACATCAGTGGTGAGGAACAATATATTACCATAATTCAGCTGAAGCTTACTGCCATCATACTTCAGTGGCTTTTCAGCTGCTAGACAAGGCCACATCCATTGAGTAATTTATCACTGTACACTGCTGTGCCACTGACGTGGTAATTTAGGGATGTGATTTTTGCATATCCCTCTGAGACACAAATACCCGAGTGCATTTCACCACAGCAGCCCAAAGTAGGTAAGGGAATCTTATTATATGGGGACATTTTGACAGGCCAGCTCTTTGGCTGTTACCTTTAGGATACAGGAGGCTCCTGGGATCACTAATGAAGACTTGCCCCATTAGTAGCCAATGAAACTGTCTGGAGCTTTCAATACAACATCACATTCATTTTATTCCTTAATAACTATCTGCCACACTGCTCCCTGCCAACGTAAGCCCACAGCTCATTTCATTTAATGGTAACAAGTCTGGAAAAGCTTGTGAGAGCCTGGCTGAGTTTGAGAGACCACTGGATGGACAGGGTGAGGAGAATTTAATTATCCTGGCTGTTGAAGCCCCCCCTTCCTCCACTTTCCCACTCAGACATGTCTTGCATCCTGCCTTCATGTGCCAGCTGGGGAAGAGAGAGAAAGAAAGCAAAGCCCTCAGAGGGTTTCTGACTGCCTTTGGATCATCCGGCCATAGGTCTGAAATTGTTGCCATGGTTGACTGATGCACCTGCATGGATTCAGGTTTCTCAAGTGTCTGAAATTAGACCAAATAACAGTCTGTCACAAGGGGAAGCAGACATTTTGGCAAAATAAGTTATTAAACTATGAAGAAATAATTGTCTGTGGTGATTAGACCTCACTCTCTACAAAGCTCTATTCCCCCAAGCTCACTGTGTACAAGCTCAGTTAAGACTTTCATTCCGTCCTTTTCAGTTGTACTTAATTTCGTACTGTAGATCTTGGAAGATTTTAAGCTTTTCAATTAGTCAACAAGTTTGGATCAACCTTGATCCATGAACAGCTGTCCCTGGACCACTGGCATGCTGTTGCTTTACCAATGATCCAGAAGGAGTTTATGTAAACACCACTTTGATCCCTCTCTATGACGTCAACTGCACAGACCCCTGGTTAGAATAAATGACCCTTAGAGTTTGCTTGGAGGAGGGCAATTTAGCGACAATAGTGATCTGTGATGCTATAAGGAGTCTGTGCCAAAGGCAGTGTTTGTTGTCAGTAAAGCTCACATGCTGTGGGGGTAGTGAGAGTTCAAAGTTAGCACACCAACTGTCACCTGTTAGGGGAAACACACCACCCACTCACACACCTGTGTTTCTATTTAAATGCGAACAGGACGTATCAAGGCAAGAACTAACGCAGGTTTTACTTTGCTTTTGAAACTTTGACATTTTATTTCTGTAGAAAGACAGTGGATCACCATGAGATCAAAGAGGTATTAAACATCTCAAAACAAAGAACATTTTTAACATATATTCAAAATGGAAATCTGTTGTTTTATTATTGATCAGCAAAGTTAACTTGCCCCTGATGTAAAAACTTGTTCATTTGTTCAGTAAAAATCTCAAATTAAAAACTTATAAAGATTAAAATCCTGATACCAAAAATATATTTGTAATGTTAGATGTATAATGTATAGTGAACAGCATTTCTAGCATGGTACAATTCCAGTACTATCAAATGATATAAAATCACATTTTGCAAAAGTATTGCATTATATACAGTGTATGACAGAACTATCATCCCTGAAAATTTTACAATTCAGCATACTTTTAATGACAAAAAAAACAAAATTATTTTCACATGTAAAAAGGCACTGTGCTTTCATGTATTCTGTAATTTACAGCAGAACTGACATGCCAGTAATTTATGATTCACGACTGGAACAGATCACAGATGGCCAGGTGTGTTTTAGATACAGAAAAGGCTGGGTAAAGAGGATCAGTAAACCTGTGCTTATAGGAATGCATTAGTACTAGACTGCCCCCTAGTGTCACATTAAAGAATGATAAAATACCCTCCTCAAAATCAAGGAACACTCCCACCCTCTGCAGCCTGTCCACATCTACTGGGACAGATACTTTGTTATGTAGGGCTTCTACCTTCTTCCTATCGCAGGCCAGGCACCATGAGTAACTGTTGAAGCCCAAACGAGAGTTGTCTTTTTGGCCCTTCCTCTCGATCTGTCCCTCGCACAGCCCCACCTTCCAGCGGCCATCATCGACAGACACGTTCACCTCCCAATACCAGCGGCCTTCCTCCAGGGCAGAGGCGGCCAGGACTTGGGGAAAGGAGCTGAAGCGAGCCTCGTGCTCTGCGTAGAACTGGGGAGTCTCACTGTAGGTCACCCTCCTGTTGTTCTCAGACAGCTGCAGCTTGGAATGGGCTGTGTCTTCGTCCAAGTAGGGAATGGTACCATCTGTACACAGGGAAGGAAATTAAAAAAGAAGAATTTTTAGATCAGAAGATTAAGACTAATTAAATGTGGCACCTTTAGGCCTACAGGATACATTTAGTCCTTGAGTGTAATTAGATGTGATTCATCAGTAAGTGAAAAGGTGCTGGTATGAAAAAATCCACTTGTCTCACAAAGCAGTTTGTAGAGGTCTCTGTCTTTGCCAGGTACAGTGATGATCACTGTGTCCAGCCGCCTCTCGGTCCACCTCTGCAAACATTTCAGTCTGTCGCGATCCACTTCCTCTGGGGCCTCGAACTGCTCCACAATGCTCCCCATGTTACCAGCCCTGAAGAAAAGGAGCAGAGAATTTAGAGAGCAGAAAGGCTTGAGCACTTTAGCTACTGAGATGCTAAACAAATTGCTGCTTTTCATGCAACAAGGTGGAAGTTACAAGAAAATCACTTACAGTTGGGCTATCTTGCTGTACTCCTGTCATGTAAAAAATAGGAAAAATACATGTTCTTTGGGTTAGTTTTCATAAGCCAACAGTAAACTGTGTCTTATATATTTTACCAACAAACCTGTTTCTCCTCCTAACGCCCAACTCACCATTATGAAGGCCTGGTCCTGAATGCGTTTGTCTCCCTTGGCATCAGCCAGCCCCTCCAGGGTGTGTAGGCCTCGCTGGATGGATAGCAATGGAGCTCTGGAGGTGGCTGAGTTTCTCCTCTAGTCCACCAAGAACCCTGCTCTCCTCCTTCATCACACACTGAAGAGCTGACTGCTCCTCCTGCTCCAGGGCCTCTCTGATAGCTCTGTACTGCTGCTGCACCCCTTCTCCTGCCTCACTTAAAACCACCTGGACAGACAAAATGTCAATCAGTTTCATGGGGTGTTTTCATCATTTGGGTGTTTTCTTTAGCAAATTCAGCTGTTCTCAAGTTTGAGGCTTTATTTATGCAAGTCTTCCTAGTCTGACATGAAACTGTGTGTGTGGTGCACATAACTGGTGACAACTGATACCAATTTGTAGCTGATTATATGTGCTTAAAAAGAGGAAAAGAATTTCAATACAATGCTACAGACCCATGATGATGACTTTCTTTAGCTTAACAACATGCAGATAAGTCTGCACATCTGTAATAAGATACATATCTCCTAGAGCCAAAGTAAGAATAAATCTTATCCTGTATTACTGAGCAATTAATGTAAATACATGTACTGTTTAGAGAGAACTGGACAGTTCATTCTCTTACCTTGGAGGTCTCTTTCTTGTGTGTAAGTTCAGCCAATCTGTTCTTCACCTGCTGTTCAGCATCCTGCAGTTGTTTGATCTCTTCTTTCAGGTTCCCCTTGGGAAAAATGTGCACAGAAAAAAACATTAATTTATTTCTATGGCTAGGTTTCAATGTATCTCAATGTTAACCACACACTCCACAATGTGTATGGTTCTAATTCACCACTCACCCTGAGCTCTCTCTCTGCCTCCCTGATACTAATGCAGACGTGGTCGCGATGGGAGCCTATGACGGTACACACTGTGCACACACACACTCCACACTGCCGACAGTAGATCCTGTTTATTTCCTGGTGTTCCTGGCACCTCCAGGGAGAAATGTCCTCCATTGGAGGAACCAGGGTATGATTCTGAAACACAGGTGAGTCCAGGTGGGGACGCAGGTGCTCTGTACACATGGAAGCTCCGCACACCAGACAAGTCTTCACAGCAGACTGATATCCAGTTTTAGGGCAATAATGGCAGGGCACTGGGCTGTTTTTTTTGTTCTCCGGCCTGGAAAAGATGTTAACAGGACTTGAGGATCCCGAAGCAGTAGCAGGGTGTTTGGTGAATATCACAGGTGGCTTGACATGATGTACAGGAGACTTGTCTTTACTTGGGGTTGAGACCCCAGGAAAAGAATCAGAGTTGGCAGGTGAGGCAGCTTTCTTTGGTGTTGCATGAAGTCCTGTCACTTGTGTGCCTTCCCTGGGGGTTGCAAGAGGAGGTGAATCACATATATCTACTTCATTTGAGCTGTCAGAGTCATCCAGTGTGACGACGACTTCTGATTTACACTGGCTCTGCTGGACTGGGACATCTTGCGGCACATCACTTGCAGGTACTGCCTCACGGTCAGCCCTGTCACTGGAGGATGTGCCATCACCATGCTCAGACCCTGTAGACGGTGGGTGCACTGTTTCCTTGGACGTCCCCACGACAGTTGACTGCCCAGGTTTATCTGAGGAGGAAATGGTGGGAGTCTCAGTGTCACTGAACCGCTCACGGGGAGATTCCACAGTTGGTCGCTTCGTGTCAGGTTGCTCTGGTGCAGGTGTGCTGGCCTTTCTCTTCCCCAGGAGCTGGCTGCTGAGTGACGGCCTCCTCAATGCTGAGTCAAGTACATTTTGTTCATCGTTACTGGATGTGGCTGAAAAATAGAATAGAACATTGATTTAGCACTTTTATAGCAATTCTTCATAAAAACTCCTGCAAGCTGCCTACTGACCAAAACAACTGCACTAAACTTTTACTGCCTGCTGAGAAGATTCACTTAAATCACTTTCACTGATCTACTCAGTTAAGTCAGTATTAACACAGGTATTGATCATGGATATCAGATCAGTGCAATCTCTATGATTGATATTAAACTCTCTCTTGTAGGTATCTGTGCAATTGTGATTTAAAGTCACTGCCTGAATCCCTGTCGTCATTCATAAGCAGTGCATTACAAATTACATACTGTGGAAATGGGAAGAGTCTTAAAAATTAGGGTGCTTTATATACACAGGGAAACTGTATGGGCACATGTGAACATGCCATAGATTAGTTGAACTCTTACCCTCATTGACTATTTGCTTAAGATGACAAACTTCTGCCTCAAAATCACCCCTGTCAGCGTAAAAAATCACAGAAGATGATGTGATTTCACCTCCTGTTGTGTAAAACCAGTGGTGGAAAGACACTGCTGTACTTAAATAAAATTTTGACATGGGCCTATTTGGGTACTTTAATTCTAGGCTACTTAATACTTTTATTCTACTACCTATTAGAAAGATATAATTACCAGGTACTTTACAGATTTAACAATCTACATAGAAAAATATAGACTGTTACAAAATACTTAACAAAAAGATTAAACTTGGATTAATTTGATGGTTATTTTCTACTTTTATCAATTATCACTTTCCTGTTATGCAAAGAAAAAAAGCACCACATGTTCACACATCACATGTTATTGATTATGAAAATAGCTGCCAGTTCGTTTTCTGTCGATCGATTGTTGCAGCTGTAACAAAGTATTTTGTTGAGTCTACTTTTAGACTTTCACTCACTTTTACTTGTAATTAAATATTTTTGCACTGATGTACTGGCCCTTTTACTTAAATACAGGATCTGAGTATCTCCTTCACTACTGTGTAAAAGGAAGTGGGTTTTTTCCGGTGAGGATATTCGATCTATTATTCATCTGTTATTCATTAGGGTGCAGTAAAGTAGCAAAACAATGATAGCGTGAGTTACATTACACAAAAATTAAGTAACAGCCTGTACAGCAGCTTCCTACCGGAAGAGCTCTGCTGTTAGCTAAATTAGCTAAAGCTTACAGACATTCTCACTTACTTGTTGGAGCATTTAATAGACTGTTATGTTTAACCGTGCAGGCCCAACGTTAACCCAGTTTTATCAGTACCTGTGGTGCTGCGAGGCTGAGCCCGTCGACTCGGGGAGGGCTGCCGTATCAAGCTGCGATCAAACGGCAGAGTCTGGTACACAGTTTTACACCTCCACTCCGGACAGTGGTACGGCCCGTTCGGGGTAACGCTCCATAAGTCTCCGATACATCGTCTGCAGAACCGGTGGTTGCACTTCAGGGTGACGGGCTCCCGGGTCAGCTCGTTGCAAAGAGGACACCTCGCAGGGGTGTCCAACGATGCCCCCATTTTGTTTTCGGTTTCCGCGATGTGAAACAGAAGAGGCGGAGCTACATATTTGAATCCCGCTTCCCCTCCCATGGTCCAGTCTTAAAGGGACAGTCCGTGGATTTATAGTCAGTGTTGGAGAAAGTTTTTACAAGTAAAAGTCATGCACTCAACATTTATTTAAGTAAAAGTAGCAAAAACACAATGTAAAGTGATTCTCTTCGATGTCCTACACTCAACATTGTACCTAATAGTACAGAGTCTACATAACATTTTATGTTTTATGTCTCTGGTCAATATTTACTCATGATAACTGCTGTTTAGTGGCAGCTTTGTTAATGTTATCAACTCATGAACCATCCTCCATGGTAAACTGGGCGTCCTAGTTTATCTCAATTTTGGCTCAGTTTAAAAACTTTATTGTTTACCGTAATATGTTTGGTATAGTTTTAATGGGTACATTCCTGGCCTTTATTCATTATTCATTCAGTCATTATTGGTAAAAGTACAGAGGTATCATCAGGAAAACATTCCTAATGTATTCATCACGGAGGAGCTAGTTTCAGTCATTGAGTATTATTGTTGAGTAATTAAAAGTACCTTGCCCACCTATGGTCCATCCCCACAGGTGGTTTCACTTATTTCGCTTATTTAGATCTCCTCTCGGGACTGTGTGAGCATGCACTTCAGTTCAACCTCTTCCTAAAAATTTTGTAGTAATGTATCATTAATGACTCATTCTGTTATGAGTTTGTCCTGAGGGAATTGATGATTTAAAACAGAATTACATAACTGTTTCTACCAGAAGAGGATCAATAACCAACAATTAACCTACAAATGAAACCTCAAGTCAAAAGACTGCAGTCATTTTATGCGCTCACTCATTGTGCTGCAATGAAATGCAATTAAACGAAATTAAGTTTCTCCTTCTCTTGCCCACTGAATAGCCAAAAGGACTCCCACGAGGACAATGAACCAGACACAACCAATCAGCCGTAAACCAGTTCTGAATAAACCAAGCGCTGATTTGGAAGGTTGACAGTACTGAGTGCTGTGAATCAGAGCCTTTTCTATTTCAGATGACACGGCCATCTGAGCCTCAAAGACACTGTTTCTTTCTTTAAAGGTTAAAAGCGCCAGATGGGAACAATAATGGCTAAAAGTGGTAGAATTCTTATTTTCTCTCTCCACAACATTCTTTTCTGTATTGTGGACTACACATGTGATTTGGATAAAAAGGCTATTGTGACTTGTGTGTGAGAGGTTAATCTTTCATAATCTCATTGTGTTATCTCTAAAAGAAAGTGCATTTTCTTACCAGTCCAGTTACTTGCATTGCTTGGATTATGAAGTCAGAGTTATGACCCACCAGAGAGCTGTATTTAAATTAAGAATTTTAATGTGATAGACAAAATTAAAGGTTAGCATTTTAATAAAAAAAAATTATGAAAAGAATTGAAGTTTGAAATTAAATTTTCTCATATCCTATTATACATTTCAATTAATATTTTATATCTCCAATCCACAACATCCTGTGACCAGTCTGGCAAAATAAAGTGAGCTCTCCTGTACTTCCTTTTTCTACTTTTTTTCCTCAAACACATTTTGAGTGGTTGCAGATGTTGTATCTGTTATGTAATCTAATATGAAATATTATTAAATTAGTCTATATACTGTATATTTTTCATTAACAATCATATTTAAAACGATGTAATCTACCAATACATCTGTCCAGCAAAACCTTAACACTGCATGGGTTGTTGCAAGTTTACTTCTGACAAAACAACTCCATCTCAAGAACCAAACAGGGCTTTCATTTAGTGCTCTTTGACAGAGCTCCCTCCACAGTCACTGTAACTGCCCCTTTAACAAATAATAACTTCTGTTAAAATGAACAAAAAATCACAACAGTGTTTTACAGTGAAAACTTTTATTAAGTGTTCATATATTCTTAAAGGAATCTCCTTAATTGCTGTAAGTTAACCTCCTTCTCCACATTTTTTAATTGTTTTGGTATCTATTTAATATCTATTTACATAAGAACATATCCACAGGTGAGGCTGGGACAGGCCTTACTAATCCATTATCTCTCGAGTTCGATCCTCAGGCACACCTGTCACTTTGCACCATACTCCAACTCCATTATGTTACCCTGTATGTCCCAACAAAACAACGGGAGTTAAAGAGAGAGAAACAGAAAGGGAGTGCAGGGGACAAAGACAGAAACAGACAGATTTAGCTACACAACAGGACAATTGTGTGTGAGGCTGGAATATTGGTTCACTAGCCCAACAAACTATTGCACGCAGCACATTCGCACCAACACTCACATGTGTGCATGCACTCACACTCACTCCAATATAGCCACTGACCTCCCAACACACACACACACACACACACACACACACACACACACACACACACACAGAGAGAGAGAAGCACACTCACACAGCAGCTACAAGTCCTGCAGCAGACAGTCCTAATAGCCCCCATCACAGTGTAGATACCACAGACTATAAAATATTAGATTTCTTTCTCAAACTGAAGCGCTGTGCAAAGTTAGCTAGCAGGGCATTGAATGGATTTTGTTAAAATTCCTAGAACATCTTTAATATTCACTGTACATACTTTGTAAATACAAGTTTTTTTCTCTTTTGGGTGATAATATTCTTATAAAACAGTCTTAAATATCTTTTTTCTAGTAAATGAAGAGGAACAAAAGAGCATATGAGCAGAAGAAGAAACTAAAACTTTCATTTCATTGTCAAACCTCACATATGAAACACAATAGATTTACAGCAACCCAATATTATCTGAAAATGCGTAGTTTCTTCTTTTCACAAATAAAACATGACACACATTCGGACGGTGATACACACAGCTAAGTGTTAACATAGTTTAATATTTGTTATTACAGTATGTTAATGTATTGTTTGAATGTATTGTGTATTGTGTAGAGTTGTTTTGTGTATATGAGTGAAGTGGCATGTGTGTATATGTGTTTGTGTCTGTGCTCGTACTGCAGGTGTCGACCCTGTGCCTTCTCAGGTAGGTAGTGGGTAGTCCATATACTTCTCAACTGAATAACAGTCTCTGCCCCTGCCATGGTCTATATGCAATGTTGTGCAAGGGTTAGCTCAGAGGACACACTGGGATGAAGGAGCACTGGGCTCCATAAGTGCTGGGAATGATGTAGGGACTGCGAGCAGGATGGATGGACTTCAAAGGTAGGGTTACACTGGGTTTTTGGCAGGAAGATATGAAAGGCAGGCTGGCTTCTTCTACAGTATTCCTCTCCTTCATAGACATGGACTGCCTCCTTCATTTAAGCCGATGTCAAGGGACTGGTACTTTATGAAAACGGACACATGGAGATTCAGGAATCTGATAGAAAAACAGAAAAAAGAGAGTGTTGTGTAGAAAGTATTCAAGTACTGTAAAGTGCAATTTTGAGGTATATTTCATTCATTTCTTATTCCACTTCATTTGACAGCTACAGTTACTAAAAGTTACTAAAAAAAAAAAAAAAACATTAAAAAAACATACGATTGGTCCATAGAATATAATTGTTAAAGATTAAACCAGTGGTCCCTTCTGGTGGAACCTGAACCTTAGATTGGGAACCATTGAAATCAATTTGGCCAGCCACAACAGTTGAACATTGGGAACACAATAATAGATCAGTAAAATATTAATGAACAAGCACATTGTGGATGATGGTTTACACAATGACAGACAGCTCTTTGTCGCTCACCGACAGGTCAACATGTATATATGTCAAGATGTTTTGTTTTTACTCACTATATAGATTTTATTAGGCGTTGCCTCCCTCTGTGAAAAAACAGAACAACAGAGAAAAATATAAAAGTGCAACAACATGGTTCTCAAGGTCATGCTATTAATAGACTCTCATGTTCACACATTGCCAGATGCATGCAGTCTTCACAGTGACTGGCTGTACTACACACAAACACCAGTAGATGGCATCAGGGATGAGCTAATTGGTAAAAGTCTATTGAGCTGTAATGAATTATTCAGAAATGATAGATTCTCCAGAGCCCTAAATTAAGGACTGGTATATAATTGGGCTGCACAACAAGGCCATTTATTGACTGGTAAAGCTACTGATAATCCCATTCAAGTTTTCTCTTTTTTGACATTGTCCACAGATCTTCAGTCTTATCTCTTTTCATCTCATCTTATCACTTGAAGGTCACTGAGGTTGGGGATGAAAAAACTGAAATTCCATGTGTCTCCTCTGACAGTTATATCATCAGCTGTATCCATACATAATCAAACATGAGGTTACATGTGTATTTCTCTCATAATCAAACTGGGGTCACACCAAACTGAGGAATCATCAGTCAGTCTTTCCGAGTCCCCTGTGCCCCTTTAACATGTCGTTCCCTTCTCTTCTTCCCTCTCATTCTTTCTCCCCACTTGAATTCTGGATGTCCATGCCTGTCTGGTTCCATTACAGGCTACATGGTATGAACGTACTAATCCCATTTCCCACTAGGACACATATCTGGACCCGGGCCTTTTCACATCTCACCATGCAGACCTGTGACAGTGATCCACAGCTGCATATAGTATGCATGGACACCAGTTTAAGCCATGCTGCTTCTACGACTACATCATCACAACCACACAGTGTGGTAGATCTCTGGTGTGGCAGTGTGGCACTGTCAGATAATCTTACTGTTTTTGGATTATTGTACTGTCATAGTGGAGTAGAGAGAAGATACATGATTAATGGTTAAATAATACTTAAAATATTGGTTAATTTTAAGGATGCTAAAACCCTTAACCATGCAGTGGACCAGGAAGTGGGTTATCACCTTATGTGGGATGGCACACATCATTTGAAAGCATAAAGCCACATGACTCTATCTGTGTAAACCACTTTAGAAGTTTAATGTTCAAATTGTACATGTGGAAATTCCTAAATTGAATTTTGCTTTTATGGAGGCTGCATCAAAAGCTCATTAAACTTTGGCTTTCATTTGTCAAAAACACAAGTAGGTGCACTGTGATCCTTACACAAACTCAACTTAATCTGTTTGCCAGACTAGTGTATGTTTTTATCACCGCCTTAATTAGTGCGCACTTTCTATTTTCAGTCTCTCACAGGTTGTCATAAATCAGGAGTCTATGCTTAAAGTGAGCTTTAAAGTACTCTCATTTACTTTCAGAGTATGCTTTTGCCAGCCCACTATAGCACAAATTGCATTGAGAGTGCACTTTTAGAGCAATTCATCTGGTACTACCCGGCCAAAAAAAAAAAAAAAAAAAAAAAAAAACAGATCAATTCCACATCAGTGACCCAGAGATTTATATCCCAATACATGATTTAAAATAACTGGAATTTCAAAGAAATGGCTGCTCAGTTTTAGATGCATTCACTCTACATTTGGAGAAGTATTTATAATTTCACTTAATACCAAAAACAGAAATATAGATTTGTTGAGAAAGCTAGGGTAATTGTTAAAGACGCTGTCCTTCAGCCAAAAGAAATCATACACATTCTGGCAAGTTGTAGTTCTGCTGAAGTTTTCTTAAGTGAAACATTAAATCCCAGCATGCTCCCAGAGTGCTGCTCTGAAGCTGGCTCTGACTTTCAGTGCGCTGCGTTAGCAAAGAGGGAATTTTCCCAAAGGAAATCAATAAAATATCACATTGTATCAGATTAGATAGAACCATTCTCACCCTTGCTTTCAGCCAGCAGCTCTTCTGACATGAGTCCATCCTGCCGGTTCCCCAGGACAAAGGCTAGGAAAGAGAGGATGAGAGCATCCAGGATGCCCATAATAGCCAAGATGTAGGCCCAGCGCACTGAGCAGGCCCCCAGGCTGTATTTGTCCGTCTGCTCTCCGCACATCCGCCGGACTTCATCGCTGTCCCAGCCGTCAGGATAGATCATACAACCTAGAACCAGACAGACACCTGGCGGGAAGCAAAGAGGGGGAAGCATGATTAAGAGAGAGGTGGCGACATTAGGGAGGAAAGTGGATGAAAGAGAAGGATGAGGAGAGGAAGGATGAACAAAAGGTATAAGCAGAACAAAAATGAGCGTGGGAGTAAAAGTGCACAGTAATAAATGAGGTCAGGGATAATGAGATTTTGTGGGGAAATGAGAGATAAAGAAGAAGAATGATCATTTCAAGAGCTTTAAAAAAATCACCCCTCTTATATTCTCCTCTCTGGATATTTTATTGTGTTTCTATTGCAGTCATCACATTGATTTTCATTTCTTCCCTTAGGCGGGAAATAAGTGTCTAGACACAATGAGTGCCAGTGGAAGAGCAGTAAAACCAGCAGTAAACAACTGTCAGGGCCAGACACAATAGCAGTAAGAGATTTCGAATATAGTAATGTAGTTCCTTCCTTGTTTTGTTACACAACTTCTCCCTCTTGCATTTTAAGAAGTGGTAATATTAGATTTTAATTTGCATCTGTTCATTCTTAGTTTTTTTTTTTGCCTTAAGTGTAAAATCTCTCTCATCTTCAATTTGGATCTCTCTCATCTTCAGTTTAAAAGAGATTCTTCTCTGAGGTGATGCTGCGGCAGAACAGCACCAAGAAAAAATAAGGGAACATGCACGGTCTTGCAGACTTTTTCTTCCTTCTTTGGATTTTAACTAACCACTCCTCATTCTCAGTTTTTGCCCAAGGGGGTAAAAATCTCTCTCATCTTCAATTTGGATGAGGCTCTCCTCTGAGGTGATGCTGCAGTGGAACAGCAGAGGACCTGGGAAAAGAAGCTGACTGCACAATTATCCAGAGTGCACTGCTCATTAATAATAAAACATACTAATAAAACGTACCCACTTCTTTATCCCCCAAACACTTGCTTGCAATCTTTCCTCTCTGAGTGCTGTTTGTTTACGTATTAGGGTTTAGGCTTTTGAAAGGTACTCTAGTTTCTTAGCCATGTAATTTGCAATTGAAGAACCTGCATGCTGCTTTTATTTGCACACCTTGGCACAACAGAAATGTATACACATATAATTCATGTGCCATTGACCTTATTTGTAGCTTTTTCTGGCACAGTCTTACAACCAAAAGTGATAACAGTATGCTCTGTTTACATATGCATAACACAAGCTGCCCACACACAAGCATCGAAGCACATGTGCACACACTGCACTTTGTTACAGGAACGCTGCAGTCTTTAGTAGTAATAAATATCAGCGGGTGTTGAGAGATGTTTCATTGAGAGAAAGTGAGTTAAGAAAGAAATTACAGAGCAATATATTCTGCAGACAAACTGCATAACTAACAGAACAGAGCATCCCCAAGACTCCTCTTCTACCTTCCCCATGGCTCCAGCTGTCATAACAAATTCATATGCACGCAGTGTTTCAGAGAGCAAGGACTCAGGTTCAGACTCAGATAGACGGATGGAGGATTACTGCAATGAGCTAACAGACATTTCTGAGACATTCAGCACAGAAAATATTCCTTTACTCTATTTTACTGTTAACAACCATAACTAAGCAACAGAAATCATTGACATATACTGTAGTGTAAACATTACAGATGTACAACCCTGGTTTTAGGAATGGAGGAAATAGAGATTGTGCCTTTTGCAGTCTCAAGGAAGCACAGCTGAATCAAGAGACAAGTCTTTTCCACTCAAGCAAGACTTAAGTTGGCCATGACAGGCTGTGATAGGGCCTCAATAGGACCTACTGTATATATGTCAGTCAGCCCACCCACACACTATATATACAGTATAGCATCACAGTCTGTCAAACATCCTTGAGTCAAGTACATGATTCAGCGCCTGAGCAAGTGTCACTGAGCCCTTGATGCATGTTGTGACCAGTGAGAGGCCTGACAGTGAACAGGTCCACTGCTACCTGCATCACATGAAGCCAGACATCCACAATCTGTCAGCCTCTCGCTAACAAGTCTCTGATGTCAACGACACACTGGCAAAAACAGAGGCTGACTGTGGCCACAGAGGCTGTAGAGCAGGTCCTGCCTTGACAGTAAAGTGTTGTTGAACTAAACTGTCTTTTAATATTTCCTGTAAAGTGGTTCAGACTGTCTCTGGCTCCAGAAAAAAGAGACAGTTGTTGTGTTTTCCCCGGCATCTACTGACTTTTTCTTGTTTGTTTAGCAATACAAGGTGTTTGACAAACAGTTAACACTGTAACAATAGTTTTGCTCTGACGGGGAGTTTGAAGTAGTCAGAGCAGAAGAAAAAAGACAAAGCTGTCTCTGTCTTTGACCCTGATTTTTATATCTGCTCATCTGAAGAAAAGCTGTCCATCATGAGATGATGCTGATTAGTTGAAGTCATCAGTCAGCTGTCACGTTATGTAATGGCCTAAGGTTTTTCTGGTTGCTCATCACTGGGGATTTGGGAAAAGAAATGGGTAATCATAAATAGTGGTGCATTGATATGAATATAACTTTTTCACCTTGGAATAACAATGAATTCCCACCAACTGTATTTCTCCTGGCTGTATAAAGGCTATGAATATTATGGAGGTTTATGTAACAAGATTCACTGAACAGAGGGAGTGCCATGGAGGACCAAATAACATTTGATATTCTGTGAGTCGATACACATTACTATTCTCTCTCCCTTATGATGCATTTACTGCAAAGGTAACAAAAGCTTTTCCAGATCCTTCTGGGTGTCTCCTGGACGCCTTTGGCTCAATCCAACGCCATCATGAATATTACATTGAGGCTCAGGAGGAGAGAGAAGAGAAAGAGAGCGGGGGTGCAGGTAAAAGACGAATGAAAGAGGTATATGCTGACAAATGCTGATAGCATCGGGGGATAGAGAAACCAAAAGAGAACAAATGATACAAGAGCAGTAAAATATCTGTCGCAGTCAGAGCTGAACATTATCTACCCCAAAGCCTGAATCTGCAGATGAACATCTCTGAGGGATGCACAGGCCAGGATTATACCAACAGAGGGTGCCACATATGCCACTCCTGTTTCCAGAAAGAGCATGTGGTAAGAGGAGGAGCACATGTCCCCTCCATACACTGTTAACAGTAAGCCTGGAGTCAACTAATCCATAACCACACAACATAGCCCAGGAGGCCCATTCCAGCACAGCACTACATCCACTTACATAAGGAGAGGCTTAGGCAAAATTCATAGAGCAAAAAAAGACTATAGCACCATATGGTCTACACCAACATCAATAATAATAAACGAAAGACCAGAGGAAACCATGAAACCTCTAAATATATTTGGAGTAAAGCAGCATGGTATTCATGTGCATTTAAGCATTTGAAAAATATTCTTTAAAAAATAGTTTTCTACATCAATTCATTAATAGTCAAATATACTGCACCACATGTCAGTGCAAACCCAAGAAATTAGAGGAAATATTTCGGGAAAAAAAACAGAATAAAAGAAAACCATAAACACTGTGAAACTATTATTAGCAGCACTGATGGGCCAATTTTCTTGCTTGGTGTTTTACTCCACTACCACCATCTTAAAAATCAATCATTTTGTACTAAACAATATCTGAAACAGACTAAGAGTCCTCTTAATAGAGTCGGTAACAGAAGCATCATGAGCTTGTTATGCAGTCCAAACACTGTTAATGTGGGCTTGTTTCCTTTTTCAAGTCATTCTGGTAAATGTACGAAATCACTGACTAAAATTGAGGCAACACAACACACATCACAGAACGTGTTTAATCATTTTCATGGTACTAACTCGTACTAACTAAACAATTAACAGACAAATTAACTGATGAAAGTTGTAGTCCTATTGTCTATTAAAAAGAGAGTTTAAGACTTTAAAATTACTTTACATTACTTCAAGTACCTGTATTTAGTATTTATGAACAGTATGTAAATATTCAATAAATGGTTTATAACATAGTATAATGTAGTTGTAAGCAGATATAAGTGTCAATTAAGTGTCAACAATTATAACTCCTCCTGTGGACATCGATGAGTGGAGGTTGCTGTATAAACAGATAATAAATGACATTATAGTAAAATACAAAATATATAATGTCTTTATATGAGAAGTTACAATTGCTGAAAATGTCCTTATAGCTGCTCACAGCTACATTCTTGTATATTATAAACCATTTAGTAAATGCTTATGAATACTAAATAGGAGGGACTTAAAGCAGAGTGTTACCTAGAAAACATCATCTCATTATCTCTAGGTATCTGCTGGCTTCGCCCACTTGCACTACATTGGAGCAGAGCTTCCTGCTGCAGCAATTAGTGGTGTGCTCCAAATCCTCACCACAGAAATAGCAGCACACCTGACAGAATGCAGCTGTCAGTCGAAGCGGAGACTAGATATTAACTGATGGCATTATCCCACCCTTTCAGCTTTGCCCTTCTCTCCATCTCCTCCATGCTCTCTCCAGAGAGCAGCAGACAGGCGCAGAGAGGCACACAGATTATGAGTTAGGGTGAGGCAGAGATACAGAGATACAGAGGGAGAGCATACAAAGAGAGAGAGAGATGGAGGGGGGATGTGATGAGAGACAGAGCCCATGTAGGGTGCCGTGCTCCAGCCCTGTGTGTGGCCGCCAGCAAGTACCCAGCACCACACTAACGTCATGAGCACTGGCTACCATATGCTGGAACCCCTCGGCGAAGCTATTCTCAGAATTTACTCATTTCTGTCTTTTCTACACACAAAAAACACACACACCTCTCTCTGTTTGTATCTTTCTCTTCCTGGGAACACTGGGACCATGTGAGTGGAAAACTGGACCAAGAAATGCTTGCTGGCTAACAGCGGCTTATGTAAGAGACTGTAGGTAGGGCAGATTAGGTGCAAACAGCACTACAGGAAAGTCTGAGGGCAGACCAGCAGATGGTACAGAATGGTATGATAGCAATAGATTTGTCAGAAGCACACTGGCTCATTTTCCCAAAGAGACTACTAAATCCCATCGATACTAAAAGAATCCCATCGCCTCCTATAATCTCTGCGTCATTCGCAAGTAGTGCAGCTGACTGGAGGTCCAATGTGACCTCCAGAGCAGCAGCCTGATTGGATTTGTGTATCAGGTTTACAGACAAAGAAAAATAAATCACATATACTGTATAATGCATTTGAAAGACTAGACTTTAATCTACCTCCATAGCATCTGGCTCATGTTTTACTGTAATGCAATTGCAAGTCAGAGTGTATTTTCAGTGTTCCAGCATGTCATTGATTGCACCGAGTGGCAGATGGAAGTATACGGTTTTGTGTATTCCCTGCTCTTTTTTAGATCGCTTACACATCTGCAGCACATCTAAGCAGCCATGAAAAGGGATTCACATTTTTCAACTCCCACAGTCCTTTGTTGATCCCATTTTCTCCTCTTCTCATTTAAATAGCTGTGAAAAACTGAATTATGCATACACACAACTCAAGCTGTGCTATCTTACATTGCATATGCATATCCAGTTTTACCACAAACACACACATACACACACACACACACACACACACACACAGACATATATACACCGGTAAACATGCTCCTTTCTTTTTGTACAATATACGCAGTGGCTTAAGTGCTCATTTGTTTGTCACTTCTCATAGTGACACATCTTGGTGCTGATAAATAAAAGAGTGTGTTTACTGAACTGACAGCCTCTCTGGTGAATGAGCCTGTGGCTGGCAAAATGGCATTTAAGGTAAAAACTAAAAGTCAGCTCAAAAAAGAAAATCAGCGCAGACGTTCTGGGATTAGCTTAGAGTGTTTATCCCAATGGGGCTTCCCATGAATATGTATATGTAAGTTTGCTTTAATGTAATAGCTAATGTTACACTCCCACAGGTCAAATAGTGACCTGAATGTGGGTAAAATCCTACCACTTGAGTTCAAAGGGTTCCTCCTGCAGTCTTTTATCCTCTTTAAAGCAACTGATGAGATGCCCAGACAGCACAAGCAAAGAAATACAAAAAGACAGCACCATTATTACTCACATCCAAACAGAACAAAATAACAGATTGTGATTGTTCTTCATTGGCTAGTAATGTGATCTACTCCCCCTAAAGACATGGTTTGTCCCTGATGCTTGTTGTCTGTGTTTGTCTGTTCTCAGCGTTAAGCTCCAGGCGGAGTGAGACTCCTGCCACTGCTGAGGCACGGTGTGACGGTGCGGCTGGGTGCTTGGGATGACTCACATTGCTCAGACTGGAGACAAGCAGCCCAAGGCCGAACACCACATTGTAGGAGAGAGGTGGGAGCGGTAGAAATAGCCTAAAGTTTCAAGAACCACACGGTTGGTTCTGCTTGTTTTAACAGTTTGACGACAAACTGCACACATTTATATTTCTGCGGATATTTCTTCAAAGTATGCTAGATATTCCTTCCAAAAGACTGCCTGCTCATGACTGCATTACAGTACCATTCCATTCCCCTCAGCTGTCCAAGAACTTAACTCTCGGCCCCCTATGCAACCACTGAAATGCACTTTTAATATCATCATGCACTTTAACTATAGTTTTTATATTATCATTATATTTCTATTATTATCACGTGTGAGATGTGCATGTGAGTGACTCTAGCGGAGCTGTTTTAATTTTCATTGTATTGTTTTCAATGCAATGACAATAAAAGCATTCTATTCTATTCTATTCTAAACTTTGGCAGTGGCTCACCTCTTTCACAACATTGTCAGTGTGCTTTAAAAAAACGACTGGAGGTAATGTCACATGGGCAAAAATATGACCTAAAGAAATGGTTTTATCACTGAAAGGTACCAGAGGGAACCCCTTGATTTTGTACAAAACATCCTTTTTTCTGTGTCTGTAAACACCTGCTGTTGAGGAGCCCTTAAACAAGTTTCTTCAACTACTCCTGCAGAGCTGCTCAGTATTTTTCGCCTGCTGACCTGATCACACAAGCCATTGGTTCGAACAAGTATTTTTTAAACCATGTGCAAGTGTCTTGACACACTGTAAGAAAGTTAAATCTTTCACTCATAGATGCAAAATATGTATTTATTGTAGTCCTGTTTTACATCTGTGTTTATGAACATAAATGATGTAAACAAACCATTTTACCATTTATTGCTTTTCAGTATAGACTGAATGGCACTGGTAAATGGCAAATGGATTACACTTTTATAGTGCTCAACCTCTGAAGGACAAAGCACTTTACAATTTGCTTCTCATTCACCCATTCAAACACAAACACACACAGATGGAAATGCCATGCAAAGTGCTGGCCTGCCTATCAGGAGCAGTCAGGGGTTCAGTTTGTCACTCAACTTCAACTTCAACATGTGGACGGGATCAAACCACCAACTCCACAGTTAATAGACGGCCTGGAACCTTCAGGTTAGAAGTGGCACATTCGGTAATATATTTTCTGGAATTGAATGAGATTAACTACCACAGTCCAAAGAGATTTCACTATATTTAAGCCAGTAAAAATCTGGGTTCTTTGATCTGGCTCTTCTACAAAAGGAGCCTGTCATTGTGGTTTAATCCTCAACTCAACAGGCTCCACTCTCTATAGGCTCCCCAGTTATTTCAGATATTCTTCCATTTGCAATTTGCAGGAGAATCTTCAAGGGTTCAGATTGCATTTGTCCTTGTCACTTCCCAGATGTTGTCAACAGAAATATGTATAGGCTTTCATAATCGTGTGTTGGACAGTCTTGTCTTTGCAATCATATACGTCTCATAAAACTGTACTAAAGAAAATGTGATTCCAAGTTCACCTACAGAGCCACATCCTTTGTGTAGTGAACCAATGAGGGTGGAGAGTGAGACTGATTTATCCAATCTTTTCCATGGCCAGTCCAGACTAATGAAGTGTGGGCAGCTTCAACCCCCTCATCACGCTGGACAATTAAGACTTCTCTCTGACTCCAAAGATGAGTGGATGAATACCTAAGATACATGGCCTAAGTCTATGATAATGATATGCTATAATTGCGTTCAGATAAATGGGGTGATTAAGAGTGTATGATCTATACAGTGGGAGGAAATGGAGTGTGAAAATGTGTCACCACTTAAGTCTGCTTCATGGTCCAGGTTTATGGAGTGGAAAGAGAACAAAGAAAGCAGGTTATAAATGTGGAAATAGTGCTATTACAGAAAGTGTAATCATTTATTTTGTTGCTTTGACAGTGTTATAATATCAGTCAGTTTATGTGGCTATAAGAGAAAAAAATAATGAGAGATATCTGGGATTTAGAGTTTCATACAGCATAACCAGAAGACTATACTAATACTTTTAGACAGCTGGCTGGATACAAATTTAAGACACTTCTCTAAAGAAATATTTCCAAAGTGTCAAGGATACAGTGAAAAGTGGAGCAAGAAAAACTTTTAAAACTGACTCCAACTATCTCCCTTGGAAGATGAGGAACAGGCTTCTTGAGATGAGCTGTCTACAGTCCAAATCTATTTCTGTTTCAGCTGCTGGCAAATCTCAGTGGTTGCTAGAAGGGAGCAAGGAGCTTCTAGGCATCCTCTGTATCCCGCTCTGTCAACATCTTCAGTAATTTTCTGCACAACGAGCACATAATGCCCAGAGCTTATCTATCAAGTCAATTCAAAGGATTAGAAGGAGCAAGAAATGGCTTATTTCATCAAATCATCTCTGTTCTATGCCAGGACAAGTCTTTCAAAAACTTTTTAACCATCTTGCAGTGCTGCAAATAATATTCCCACAACAGCATATCGGATATTATAGAGTACCTGTAGGCTGCAGGAAGCACTCTGACCTATACCGCAGGGAATAAAACTCAACTACAAGGAGATCTTTAGAAATATAATTTTGTCTGCACCTTCAGAGCAAGACTGACGTATATATATATGAATCCATAAAAAAGACTGAAAATGACACATCCCTACCTGAAAGGAGAGGATGAACACACACAATCATTCAGTCAATCAATCAATCAATCAATAAAACAAGCAACTGAATGCATTACGTTTGTGTGTAGCTGCAGCTTGTGGCTTCAAATCAGCTTAGCTGGTAATTTGGTTGCTGGATACATCTGTAGTGGCATCAATGCATTTAAGATCTATCTATCTATCTATCTATCTATCTATCTATCTATCTATCTATCTATCTATCTACTCATTCTCTCACTATGTCAGCCAAATGCTCTCTATTCAGGGTGTGAGATGGTGCCTCATTATTACCCATTGATTGAAGCTGGTGTTAGAGCAGGCTGCGAACAGGTGAAGCAGGACACACAGTAGGAGGGACACAGTGTGCTCTGAAATGATCAAGTGACTGCACTCAAGTGGCGTAAGGTTGACACAAGGAGCGAAACATGTGCCTCTATAATAGATATAACATTTCAGGTTAAAGCAGAGGTGGGGTTGCAGAGTTAGAGGGTGGGGGGAGGGGGCAGAGGAAGAGGAGTGCAGTGTAAACCGCAGTGAGCAGAGCAGGAGGGAGTCAGGCTGGGGTGGAGGGCTTATGTAACAGGTCCAGATGCAGCCTGTACCTCCACAGAGGATAAAGATTGGCAAGGGCAGTGGGGGATCAAAAGAGACCTTTGAATTCTCTGTGAAAAATACTGACTGGGCCACCAGTTCAGGGACGATGGAGGCGAACAGCCATGGCTTAGGCAGGACTATGCTCTCTCAGTCAAACGGTTAACATTAGGAGTATTCACCCAAGACAATCTCAGGGTCTGCGGCAGAGCACCAACCAATGGTGATGTAGTTGTAACAGCACTTTCAGTGAAAATAGCAAAATTAAATATTAAATGAAATTAAAAATACAAGATTTTGTAAATGCCCCCTCCAGCCAGCACTTTCTAACATAACAGTGCTTCAGGGTTAGACCGTCTTGAGCGCAACCTCCTATAGTTGACACAAATTAATGTACTACACTGTTTTAAATGTTTTGCATATGCAGTGATGAGAGTGTATTCAAATTATTTAAGTATTTAGTAAAAGTAGCAAGTATTAGCAACAGAATTTATTTGAAATAACAAACATAAAGGTATTCATTATGCTGACTGGCCACAGCTATTATATTAATTGATCATTATTATCTAAGTTTTAATATGAACTTGGTACTTTTGTAGTCTGTCATGGTGGAGCTCATTTGAACAGCCTTATATACTGGTGATATCATATCTTGTATGCAATGCATCATATTTTATAAACCAATCATGCTCATGTTTTGTATGTGAAATCTTAATATAAAAAGTAACTAGTGACTATATAGTGACTGTATCTGTTAAATTAATGAATTAAAAAGTACAATATTTACCTGTAGTATACGTAAGGGAGTAGAAATATAAAGTGGCATAAAATGGAAATACCAAGTAAGGTAGATGTATATAAAGATTTTAAATGTACCTTCAAAAACTGTGCATATATGTGCTTGTTTGCACAAGCATATACACACATAATACATTAACACAAGCACTGGAACTACAGCATAAAAAGTTTTTTTTTTTTTCATGGGTCACAGTGTCCTTGCTGTCCCACCTCATTCCTCCCTTTGTGGAATAAATCAGCAGCCTCCCCCCACCTGAGCTCTGGCCCAAGCCAGGCCACTTCTGAGATCACAGGGATTAACTCCCGCAAATCTATAGTGCACACCCTGCAGGGCTACAGAGACAACAAACACAGGGGAGTCATGATGATGACTTGGCTGACATTTACTTTGTATTCTGCAGCGCTACACCCAAACTCACAAACCGTGGGCTAATTAATCAGCATTGATCTGTTTGGTTTGATGTCTAAAAACATGATTTCAGGGTTCTTAAATCATACCAACAAATAAGCCTTAAATCAACAAATATGCATTACACACATGCATTCACATGGCAATGAATGTAATTAAAACACCAGCACATGTATGTGGATCCATCCATCCTCTCCTCTTGCTGTCATGGATGATGGTTCCCCAATGCCTCCCGCTGGCTATAATTAGACGGTTCAACTGGCTGTATGTGCCTCTTAATTACAAAAATGCAGGAATCTAAAGGTGTTAATGCAGAGGTGATCTGAGAACAGATTACCTGTATAGACGTGAGGGAATGGGTAAGAATGGCAAGACTAATTGTTCCTTGCTGTGTGCTTACAAAAACGGGGGAAAGTGGTAGAAACAGGGTAAAAGACAGAGAGAGAGACAAAGGCAGAAAACAAGATGAGGAGAGTTTGAACTGCAGAGATCATCATGATCGCTCCTTTGAATGTTGAGCTGCCTTCTGTAAAGGAGCTATGTGTAGCTTAGTGCACAAGGCAGTGTTGCGTGTTCAGTTGTTTTGATTGAAAAAAGGTGGTGGGTCAGCACGTTCAGTTCGAGTGCTGCTCTGAGAAGACCGGAATACTGATCGGCTCTGCAATTATCCCAAACCACTTGTCATCACCTCTCTTTACCACCTGACTGCCACTGTTGAGCCCTCCAGACGACCGGGGTGGATTCCAGTCACAGATTTCTGAAGCGTATTCAGGATTTGAGAACAACTTTACAGGGGGATTCATATTTCTGCTGCTTCAAAATCTCCCATGGCCTCATCTTGTTTGTTCTGTCAGTTCACTCAACATGAGACCAGTTTCTCAATCTCTCATAGACACACAGAGCCACAGACACAGTTTGTCTTTCACACCAGTGTTTCATGGTTAAAAGCTCTAAAGCATCGCACTGTAATAAAAGCAGACAGTACCCTCCCATGTTGTTTCACTGTCTGCGTTACACAAATCTGCCCCACTGGGTATCTGGCTTGATGTGCTGCAGAGAGACATTAGTCCCTGCTCTGTATGTAGCTGCAGCAGCGCAAGTGACTGGATACATCAGACCATTTCTAACATGATGATAGTAACCGACAGCCCCCAAACTGTCGCAGACTGCTGTTAAATAACAAAAAGGTCCAAGGTAAGACTGGCCTCCTATCACAGTCTGCAGTTTAGACGGCCTAGTGTGACATTTCTATAAGTCTCAGGCTGCTCATTCATACAAGTGGACACATTCACACAATGTAAACTGTGCAGAGGGGGCACATACTTTAGTTAATTTGGGTAGACAGGACACAGGTAATTTACTCATTAGTTTGGAATGCATGTCAATAGCATTTATCACTAATTGGTTTATTCCTCACACTGTTCAGACACGTAGCATTATTTCGAGTTTGTGTATATATAGATACAGTAAATAATTGTGCTGTCAGTACAATATGCATGACAATATATTCACCTTTATATGTTCACCTTTGTCAGTTGTTCAGTGCTGGACGAGTAGTGTGCAGTGGGTTTTTAGAGCTTGTGTGCTGAGTAAAGCTGTCTGCTGTGGCTGATGAGAATGGTGAGACTGAATCAAAATGGAGGAGCAAAACCAAATAATTGGTTAAAAGACACATTAAAGCTCTATAGATGCTGCAGTGTTGGGTAATAATCTTCTGTGGGTTTGGTGCTACGAGTGACTGCTTTCACATTACAAGCAGTCATTTGTTCTGACTGTCAATATCAAAATATTGATTAGAGCAGCTTTAAGTAACAGTAGTGTTGATATTTTAGAATTTTGTAAAAACTCAGTAACATTGGACTTTCCCTTGCTGCCTTAGCTTAGTCTTTCAAAATACTTGTACAATGTCAAACCAGACTGAAGTGAACTGAATGATGAATGAATAATAATTCACTGGAGGTGATGGAGCTGTACAATGTTAAACTTAAATCTTCTGGGTAAACACAGTGGAGGTACAGCTATAATGTACAAAAACAGTCAGGTTAAGTCACTTGAACTCAACGCGACATGCCATTACGATGCAAGAGGTCATTCAAGGATGAATGACAAAAAACTGCAAAAGTTAGTCCAAGATGAAAACTTTTAATGTGCTGAAAGTTAATATATAACTTGTTTGGGCAGAATTTTTCTTTGTTTACTACTTTGGGATCAAGGCAATTATGGACAAAGCTTAACAGCACTTCATCAAATTAAAGTCTACTCTTTTGTGCATTTTAATAGCAATGTAGTTCATTTATATGCAAATTTTTGGCTATAGCATAATGTTGTTTGGGATGGGAAACTCAAGGAAGTTGTTTTTCAACAGGGATGCATGTGGCCAAAAAAAGTTCATCAAGCCCTGGGTATTGGTGCTCTTGTATTAGCATGCAGACATGGAATGTGCCTCTATTATGTCTTCCGAATGAACTGAATGTTGCTATGTGAAGCATGCACAAATGCACACAGGAAGCAAAGCAATAGGCAAATGCAACAGAATCAGCTTTTTCCTGAGTCAAGCACTAATCTGCTTTTAAAGGCTTGAAAGGTATCCAGACAAAAGCGCTCATTTGTAGCATTAACTCTGGAGAACTGGAGCACATGGGTCTGGTCCTGCTACAGTGAAAAGTGTAGCTCTATGACGGTAGCTCTCACACCAAGCTCCACCACTTCCCACCTCTGCATTCAACTAGGTTTTAATGCTCCTTTCGGAACAAAACTCTCAATAGAGCTAATGGACCATGGGAGTGTAAGCCAACCCCAGAGAGACAAACAATGATACAGAAAGCAATGGGGGTGACCTAAAGGATTGTATATCTTTTTTGGGCTTTGTTATCTGATTTGTTTTCTGTCTGCCTTCTGTCTCTACTTTCTTTCTGTTTACCTTCAGACCTAATGTCCTTCACATCCTATCTTCTTTTTTCTCTTTATTGACGTCTCTGTTTCTCCTTTATCTTTCCACTGTCCTTCTGGTCAGACAACAAAGGTTTAAAATTTCGATGTGTTGATTCCTCTTGTTCGATTTGTATCCATCTTTATCTAAAGTCATTTTTAACTGATTTCTTGAAGGGTTTGTACTAGATCAAACAATAATATACAATGTGTAAACAATGTGATAGTTGTACTGTACGTTTCCTCACTTAGAAATTGACAATCAAATGGCTTTGTTATGTATACGCATACACTTTGAAGGTATATCATGTAATGAAGTCTATAGTCTACAGTTAGAAGCAGGTGTTTAACTTCTCTGAAGACTGATCACTGATCTATGTTGTACTTTGGTTTAGAGCTAAAACCATAAGTCAATTATTCCAATAGTTGATTGACAGAAAAGAAATGAAGAAACAGTTTATCAACAGGAAATCAATTCATCATAATTTTTCAAGCAAAACCACTATGACATGCTGACAATAACAGCCTCTAGTCCCAGCTTCTCTGCTGCTTCAGTTTACCTCATGTGCTTATGGGTTTTTGGGTGTTGAACTGTTGGTCAGAGTGAAAATTTGATATTGTGACGGCCCTACTTCTGATAGTGGGAAAAGCACAGGTGTAACTAATCACGTTAACGATGGCCTGGTAAGCCATGGCAGTGTGACAGTGAGCCAGCATGCACAACACCAGGACACTGAATCTGAAACAGCTAGATGAAAATCAGCCATGTTTAATTCTATTCTATAAATCTATATTACCCCTGTGTGTTTTCCATGATAGGTCAAAATGTCTTCTGTGAAAAAGGCCTGTCCACTAAAGTGAATGAGTGTTCACAACATAATGTGTGTAATTTGGAATAAGCACAGAAACTACATTGATTTTGGATAATCAGAAATAGATTTGGCAAGAGTAGCTCATTGGACAAAGAAGAATCCATGCAAATGCTACAGAAAGCACTGGCTTGTGCACAATCTGAAGCAATATCCCTAAAGTACTGTATGAAGTACCAAAGACATCAAATGAGAAGCAGAGGGTGTTCCCAAATGCAATTTTGTCATGTTGCTTGCCTATTAATTCTAGCAAAGCAAATCTTTTCCTTTTTAATTAAAACAGCAACCACAAACTCAAGCCCAGACTAACAAAACAGACTGAAGAATGAAATAAACAACTTAAAATAGAAAGTCTGACCCTTAAGTAAATGCAGTCCTTTGAAAACAGTCTGTATCTTTTCAAATAGGCCATCCTCAGTCTGTACATTGTTTTCTGCTGACTTTACAAAGTTCAGGTCTTGCTTATTCACAGGTATGACTCATATCTGTTCTTTGAGAAGAAACAATCTCATCTAATATAGAAAAGGTCTGGCAGCTGCTATGACAGAGTACATAGACAGGGTGTAAAACTGTGAAGTAATTATCTCTGACCTCACAGTCTTCTTAGTTAATTGGAGTACAGACCCCTGCAGAACTGCAGTTACAGGACAGGAAAGATAGAGAGAGAAATGGACAGCACATACTGTACAGTACTTGCCAAAACCAGGGTGTGACAAGAAAAGAGGGGAATTGAAGAAAAAAACCAATGAAAACAGTGGAACAGGAGATAGGGTAAAGTCATAATGAGTAACAGAAACGAGTTGAGAGGCATAGGGCGGTGAAATTGTGTGAGGGTAACAGAAAGAGATATGGTAAAGGGGTTCATGCGTCATGTATCTACTGTGCTCAGCTCAGCGGAAAGAAAAAAAATGCACGCTTACATCTGCATGCTGTGGACTTGAGCAGATGCACAGACAGAAATAGCATGGGTGAGGAAAGTAAGAGAAGGATATGAGTCCATCTAGGGCAGCGCGGGCGCAGGAGCACTCAAGTTCACTTGGCTGAGGTGGACATTTTGAGAGTATCTAATGTATCCTGGTGGTCGGCTTTCTCATCAAACATTCAACATTTTACCTGGGCCTCAAAGAAAACTCTCTTTCTGGAGATGGATATACAGTAGATGTGTGTGTGCTCCCACTAACTGATTCACTAGAGAGCTCTATGCAACGGCTTGAATTTGTTATATGTTGTTAAGTGTTTATCCACGTCCTTCTGACCTCAGCCCAAGAGGATTTTGCAAAAGCTGCTGCATGAGTAGCATAAAGTATATCACTTAAATCATATGGTCTTGGCCAGCACTGACCTTAATGTTAAGTTAAAGTATCTAAATAGCCCTTTTACTCAATGAGGTGTGAAGGGGTTGTTTGTTGATTTTTCATACAGATTATAACACAAAACCCCCAATATAAATCTGTGCCAAGGACAAAAAAAGTTATAAACTGTAGCTTCCCAATGAGAGAAGACCTTTAATGGTGATTACTGAAGCAAAGAGAAAGATCGCTGCCACGGAGCAGAGAGCGGTGCTCTGAATACTGACTGTGTCATTCATGTCCTTGGACCAGTCTGGCGGCAGAGATGGGTGACAACAAGCTATGGCTAGCCCACTGTGCCCACTGTGTCAGCTTTCATTTTAGTTTGGTATGAGATGTGACATATATTTGTATTCCCATAATGTTTAAAGTAGGAAAACAGTGGGTACAGAAAACGAGGCAATAAAGAAAACTCACTCTACACACACACACACACACACACACACACACACACACACACACACACATTCTGACCTGCCATTATCGCAATCATATTGATGATTTGTTCCTCCCTATCAAAACATCAGCTGACAGTAAGGGGCCCCATTCCAGATGCCGGTGGGCCACCTGTCCTCCGCAGGGCTACTAAGTGAAGGCAGCGTGAGTTTAACCTTCAGCTAAGTGTAATGAAGTTTGACAGCGCTAAGCAGCCAGGCTCGCTCATTAGGCATCCCTGTGCCAGCTTGTCATGGTCAGGGTCTCTCCTCTTGGCTTTCTCTTTCATCTCTTAGCTGCAGAAGCACAAAGCCCAGCGGTCTCCTCATTAGACAGGCTTATTGCGTTAATTCAGCCCAACATAACACACACTGAGCTGGAGTTGTTCCAAATAATCCCCCTCATTCGTGTCTGTTGTGAACAGGAAGGCGGCTGCTTCGACCACTGGTGCAGTTGAGCAGGCCGATGTTGTTGGCAGCATCTGGACTCTTTTCAGATGATGGAGACCTCCGCTCACACTGAACGACATTAGCCCACAGTTACAGTGACAAAGTGCTGCCAGCAGATGAACCCCTGACCTCTACAACATTTAAACACCCTCAACACCCCCAACTCTAACACACAAACACACACAGACCTATTGGCTGACTGACAGACTGCAGATCATACAGGAACTGACTAATCTGCATGAACAGGAAAAGACAGTTTATATTAAATATGACTGCTATACAGTACCTATGATAGGCTATAATACCATATACATTTAATTAAGTATATATTTTATGTGATCATGCAGTCTTGATTGAATGCAATTACATATAAACATTCACATCAGTTTTAAGAAGGTTGTTTTATATCATTATAAAAGTCCTATGCAATGTTCCAGTATCATGTTCTGTCTTTCTTTTGTTATTTGAAACTAATACAACCGCTGTATTAGTTTCAAACCGCAGACATATAGGCATTCTTGAAAAATGATAAGCTGAGGAACATTTCATGTGTCTACACCTGCAGTTTATACATTTAAAAGCAAACCGACTGGGCCTCTGAATACAATGCGCGTCATTTCCTCAGCAAAACTTCAGCACCATGGACAGCACTGTCCAGCAGCGTTGGCTGACAACTCCCACAGAGATCCTGTCTACTTATCTTCACTTTGGCTTCTTCCACTGACAATTAATCTATCTAATCAACTGATCAATCAAATTCAAATCCATCCTGGTGTTTAAGAGTTCAAGGGTTTGCGAAAGGTATTATGTCAGGATCCCCAAAACAAAAAAAAAATGTCGCCACACATAATCATTTTTATTAGCCTACTAATATTTACACAGCCTGTACTGTGTGGATGTTCTCCCTACATTTTGTGAAAGTACCTTCTAAGCCCCTTTCAGTGTCCCTTCCAGCCCCTGCAACCCACTCCATGGGCGGCCACTAAAAGGCACTCACCTGATGCTGCTTGCATCCAGCCACAGATCTTGTACACGGTGGAGGTGCTGAGGAGGAAGAAGAGACTGAAACAGCCGATACAGGTGACAACGAGCATCATGGACATTCCGATGAAGAAGGAGGCGGCCTTGAACGCACTGGAGGGGATAGCGGAGAACTCAGTGAAGCTACCCTGGCAGGCCAGGTCTCTGGAGAGTCCGTCTCCGATGCAATAGTGAAAAAGGCCGAAGTAGCCGGCCTGCGGCGTATCCACGCCATCCCCAATCCAATAGGGCTGTGAGAAGATGGTCACGTTAACAATACCGAACAGGATAGTGAAGATGGCCCACAAAAGTCCGATGACACGGGAGTTGCGGACGTAATTGGTTTGGTACAATTTCGCAGCTTCTGCAGATGGTAGCATTGATGCGGCTGATCCAGGTATCATTTTATGCAATCCCGAAAACTAAATGAATGTGGCGATCTGTCCGAGCTCAAAGCGAAGACTAAACATTTAGCGCATAAACAGTTTTCCCCCTCCACTTACAGAATCATCCCAAACACAGCGAGAACAAGCGGAGAATCTATGCCCGAGCAACACAGCAACATCTGTCAGGCGCGATCAACTCATGACGTCGCACCCTGAAGCCAGGCGGTGAAGCAAGTGAGGAGCTACAGCGGTCAGAGAGCGTCCACCCTGGATATCACCGATAACTCTGAAAACTCACGGACTTACAGCAGAAACAGGCTCCCTCCCACTTTCTCAGTCTAGCCGCCAGACGTGCACATCGCTGCCGCACTGTGTCGCTCACTGATGTCCTTGGAAAACCTACCGACTGAAAAATAAATGTATTATTCACACCGACCTCAGCTACACAACATAGGATGCTCACGTATCCTTATCAGCGCAAATATGAATAGCAACAAGCCTGTAGCCTAACGAGCAGATTGTATTACGTCTCGGAGGTAGGTCGCATCTAATAGCACATTATAGGCCCCGTACTTACGGATTAATGCAGCCGACCGTAATAACCATTCAGAAAATACGACGGACCCCCTCTCAGGGTCGTAAAACGGGTTTTTTTTCTCCGTTTTTTAAAATGACAGCGTCGCCGAGCTGTCAGTGATGCTGGGAGCCGGAGAGAGGGAGGGACACAGGCGGTAGACGCAGAGGCAGCCCGTGTTTGTGCGTGTCTATCTGTGCAAACAGTGACACACACCTTCTGGATAACGCTGCGTCAACATCCACTGAACTGACGAGATACCGACGCGATTCTAAATACCCTAAAGAAAACTGCAGCTGAATGCCATCAAATGTAAATTTCTAGATGCTAATAAAGGGTTGGGTTTTTTTTTTTAAAACAGGATATCCGCCTAAATCTCTTGCGAGTCGTCCCCGTGTCACTGCTACCTGCCGTGTTAAAAACGAAGCCAGAGCTGCTCGGCTTCATCAAATGTGCTACTTTGCTGCCAGGAGGTTATGTAATAGCCTACTACATGAAACTGCACATGACGTCCTGGGAAAAAAAGAAGGAAAAAAACATAGGCGATATACACGGAATAGTATCAGCACTGAATACATGTTTATTTGCTTTATAAAATGCCAGAAGTAAATGAATGTGTGCTGTCTTTCAATAAACCTTTATAAAAAAAAAGAACACAGGCTGCAAAGTCCTTTCTCATCCATCTCAAGAGAAGAATTCTTCTTCTGCCACATTTTCCAGTTCTAGTAGTAGTATTTGTTTGTGTTATGCACATAGAAGTTCCCAGCCTACGTGGGCATAAGACACCAAATGTTGCAGCGGTGGAGCAACATTTGTTGAAAAATAATATATAACTTCCTACATAAAACAAAAGCTACACTGTAGGTAGGCACTATCTTTGTCTCCTTTCCAAGGCTCTACAGTTAAATTCTGCCACAAAAAAGGACGCTAAAAATACTACTGAAATCTTACAGCCATGCAACCAGGAGATGTCAGCAGAGGATAAAAACATTTTAGGAGAAATATTGCCCTTGAATCATTATATAAGGAACAATAAAACACGAGATGTACTTTGCTGTAGTCAGTAATGAAATCTAACCATTTAGCTAATGGTGGCATGCATTAACGTGAATGTAGTGAATCTGTACATAAAGATATTTGACTTTTGGTTAATTTCTGCAAGTAAACCTTAAAGTTAAGTAGGTCCACATTAAATAAAGACAGTTCAATCTGGTGTAAATGTTCCACTTTTACTTGGTCATGACTTATTTTACACATCAGTTTCCCTCACATTACCATGGTAACCATTACTATTCTCATTGCATAACCCTGCTTTATAGAATGTTAAATAATTGTATGGACTGTTTTCTGTGTCATATGCATTGTCCTAATTTTGTTCCCTTTATGGCCATGCTGCATAATGCCAGTTGCCCATGGATTAGCATTCAGAGGATTTACTGCACAGTTCAACGCTGATTTCTGAAAGTACTGATGGACTAGAGCCCAGTCATCAGAGTGAGAGGAGGCAGTAGACTCATGACATCGGTGGTGTCACTGCACCAATCAACACGTGTCTATCATATCACATATCACATATGAGCTTAATCCAAATATTTGTATGGATGCCAGAGACATTTAAAAACAATTCATTTAACAGAATGGAGGAATAGTATTTACTTTATCTGTTTTAAAGAGAGATGATGTACAGTTACATCAGTATGAGATAACAAGCAGCATACTTGGCACTGTTAACTTACAAATCAATCTCCCATATTTAATGTGATATATTATGAAATCTTATGCTAACAGTGCTTTAATCATACCTTTACAATCTAATCCAGCTCTGTAGTTTATCTTTGAGAAACTTACATTACGTTGTCTCAGAGAGGTGTTGATTTAACTTAATGGTCATTTTTGAGACCACACAGGATGAAGACATTGGACTTAATTGTCTCATATTGACTTCTAATAGCACTTTTGTTGCTGGATTTAGTCATTATAGGTGGGGGGCAAACAATGCATTATGGGACCCTACTAACCAAAGGGAACACTTTACCATACATGAAAGAGAAGTTCAGACATAAACTCAGGTCCCTTGTCAAGACATGATGTTAAGAAGATTGCACTGTCATGAAGCAGGGCCTTTATTAAATCCCCTAGTAGTAGACACTGCTTTAGTGCTGTATATTCAAAAAACAAATGCAGTAAATCAAATTACACAAATTAACCACAAATTAATACAAACTGTGAACTGGGCCACTGGGAGCCTGGGGTTGCACTTTACTGCAAAAATAGTTAGAGCTACAGTGAATATTGTGTTAACATACACAGTAACAGTGTTAGGCAACAGTTAGGCAACAGGGTGAGGATTAACTTTTAGTGTCAGGGTTTGAGCATTACCTGTCTGTGTTTCTCTGTTGTTTTCCCACTCTTTGTTGTTGAGTGTCACTAGTTTGTGCCCCTTGTCTGCTTGTTTATTAGCAGGGAGTCCTCAGCTGGGCGTGGCTGACCTACTTCCACTCTCCTGCCAAACCACCTAGCCTACTCACCTGTAGCTCTTCATCATTGATTACCACCTCCTGCTCTGCAGTACATAACCCTAGCTAATTAGCTCGACACAGCAGGAAACCACAGGTGTGATTAATTGATGTAATCAATGATGGCTCTGTTCTCAGAGTTCATTATATCTTAATTTATTACACCTGTGTTTTAGCTAATATTAGCTATAATGCAATACAACAGCACAATGAGGTGAGTCTTTAAGTACATAGGAGTACATAAAACTGACAGTGGAGAGAGAAGAAGGCTGGGACACAGCAGAGGGGTACAACATGCAAAAATGCCTCCAACTGGACTCGAACTTACACTGTATCCATCTCAACCACTCTGCCACCAGAGGTCCTGTCCTGTGCTTCCCTAATGTGAGTTCATCGTAAGTAACTAACTGACTACTTGTTTCAGCTCAAATCACAGTAAAATCTCTGCAGGTCTATCAACAATCTACTGCACAACCTACTGTATTTCTACTTGATGTTGATTTGATAAGTTTGTAGCAGATTGTTCTCTCATTCACCTGTGGATGGTGCCATCCTACTGTTGTATTATAAACCTAAACTGCAGTTGGCATTTCACATTTTTTTAAAAGAAAATAAGTTACGTAAAGATAGATTTTGTATATTTATATGTACAGCACAGTTTTAATACACAGATTTTTAGCAATCGAGCAGGCCAGGCTTTTTTGTAAAAGCTTCCTAAAATCCTAAAGGTTTTGCAGCAAGAACTCTTGACTTATAGTAGTTGTAGTACTTCATGTGACCACCAAGGATCAGTATAGCCTAACATTAGACTGTGGTATGGGCAGACTGCAGGATAGGATCTAGGGATGACTCACTCTCTTCCATGAACTGCATAGTCCTGACAGAGATATCAAATACAGTATTTACTGGCATCACAAATATAGTGAAGAAATACTCAATTGTCTCATTTAATGCAATAGCATTTTACAGTCTAGCTTTCTGTCGTGGGAAAAAAAAAGCCAAAATGATCTAGAAGATGATTTATGATGTCACTAATCTCTTGTAATCTATCCTCTGGCCCAGATGTAAAGGCCATGTCTCTCATGCTTTGTGCCCTCTGGACTATAACCCCCACTAAGCCTGGAGCTGCTCAGAATGATGTGAGAACAGAAGAGAGAAATTATTTAGGAATCAGCTTTGGCTTTCCTGTTGTACTACATGATGATGGCCAGTGACACAGAGCTGATAATGTTAGTGTAACCAATGTAAATTGTCAGTAAGTCACTATGTACCATACTTAATCATACATGATCTGGGGTCCTTTTTGCCACATCTGTCTAAACTGTAACTCTGTAAACCTGTACCACAAGATGCCTACTGTCTTGCCTGTTTTTTTTTCTAATGAGAAAAGAATTGTCACATTTGCTTGGGGCTTCTTCAGTTGAACTAGATTATTTCAGGACAAAAAAAAACTACTGGACTGAGAGAAAGCCAGAAAAAAGGAAGGATGCAGAATGGGCTATGACAGTGAATTGGTCAATGTTTGCCAGAAAAACAAGGAGATTTCAGAGGCAATGCTGGGACAGAAGAGGGAACTGTGCCTGCGAGAGTTGAAGAGAAAGAATGGTTGGTAGAGGATGAGAGAGATTTGCCTCCATGAATTTTGGGATGAAAGATAGGCTTGTGTGCGTGTGTGTGTGTGTGTGTGTGTGTGTGTGTTAGTATGTTTGAGAGAAAAACAGGGAGTGAATGCCAAAGAGAGAAAGCCTGGGTGTGTTGAGATAAGCATGGGTCGTTGGGAGGTTGTTATTTTCTGGGCCCACTATGTGCATATATGCTTGTGTGCGTGTGCTTGTGTAAATGATTGTCTTTATGTGTGCACATAACAGTTGTGAGTAGTTGTTGAGTAGTGATTTGGGACTGCACACAGTCCTTTTTGAAATGTCGACCCATAATGGCGCCACTCTTGATAAGTGTCTCCCGTCTTTCTCTCTCCCTCAGTTTGCTGATCTCTCTCTGTTTCCCTCCGTATTTCTACTGACTAATTCTACTTTTTACTTTTTAATGTGGCCAAAAATGTGTCTTATCTTTGTGCTGGGAATAGTGCCTGTTTATGATCTCTTACTGCCATGCTGCAATCACAACTCACAGGCCCACTTCATCGCATAAACCCAGTGCTAAGACTAAATTTGTGCTCAGTGATGGAGGACAGCAGAACTATGTGGGTTTGGCCATCTGTTGATTTATGTTTAACACACTCAGGGGGCATTGAAATCAACTTGCTGCACAGGGAGCTGTAATTTGGACAGTAAACCAAATTTACAGAACTGAAGACTTAACTTTACTCATACCACAATTTTCAATAAATTCATATTTGGAATTGCATATAATTAAAGAGAGAAAGCTAAAACAACTAATGGCAATTAACCAAAAGTCCATCCAACTAGGGGAGAAAGTGTTTTTTAAATTAATTGCACAGCCTCTTAAAAGTAAACAAAGTTGTTAAAAAATACAAATCACTAGTTATTAGAGCCTAAAGTGACATCTCCATTTCTTGCTTTATTCAACCAACAGCCCAGAATCAAAACATTTTCAAATTAAAATTTTATGAAACACAGAAAAGTGGCAAAGCAGTGTGATTTAACAGTTAGATATAAATTTAACAGGTTTAACAGTAAAGATAAATCAACTGTGGGTTTTAGCCAACCATTATTTTCATTATCAATCAATTTGCTGATTGTTTTAATCATTTAGTCTATGTTGTCATGTCAACAAATAGTATTTAGGGTTTAGTCATATCTTATTTATAATCAAATGTTTTTCATTTGTGACTGAGATATCCAAAGATAATAAATCTGGCAAACATACAATGTTTTGATGGTCATCATGTCCTTTATTTTAGCTTATAGTTATCAAATCAGCCTTGCTTTTATCAGCTCTATGAGTAAAACCATTCATTGAGCACATTTGGCAAATCCTCGTCCTCTGTGCTTTGTTTTTCTTTTTTCTCCCTCAACATCAAAATTGTCTTGTGGTGTTGTTGATGTTAAATCACCACCAGCCTGCTGAGTGCCGACTCACAGCCTCAATGCCTGAAAGGCCTGGTTGGATGGTGAGGAAGTTTCCGGACTTTTTTAAATTTCCCAGTTGAAACTCAGGCTCGTCTGTTGTAGAGGTGACCCCCGCAGTGTCACACAAACACTCCCTTTCAGACTATTTACCATCACAATGCTGACACTGGCACTTTCCCTCGCTGTCAGGAGGACTCATATTTATGTATTTTTATTGTAATTACATGGCTGTGTTTTTTATATTTCCAAAATACCCTTGTTTTCCCCCACTGGCGCTTTTCATCCACGACCGCAGATCAAACTGAGCTACTGCCAACATTTTGCCTCCCCAAGCCACTGAGAATAAAACCCGCCAGTAAACAAAAGATAAAACACCCAAATGAAAGCTGGAGAGAGAGAGCAAAATCAACACAATGAGAGGGGTTGTCGAATAGTGGCGGGAGTACTGTGTTGTCTGATGCTGGCTGGTGTCGGAATTTGTTGATTATAGACAGCGAATGTATGGGTGTGTGTGCATGTGTTTGTTAGAGTGTAAGCCATCTATGGTCTAGTAGAATTCTCTGCAGTGTTTTGAAAGTCTGACTTGACTAATAGTCTAGTTAGCATCTCTTTTAGAAAAATAATTGTGGGCAAACTTTTGGCATTTGTTGTCAATCCAGTGAAGTTGAGTGATATTTTTCTAATTAATCTCATTTTGCAACAGAAGTTTAAGTCTGGTTATATTCTACATTTTTTGTATTGTCCAGAAATCCCAAAACCAACTGATTTGTTCCTATTATTGTGTGTGTATATTGACAGCCTGGTATAGCTAATTCCTCTGTGCCATTGACCTGTACTGTTGTCTAACACTGTTAGACATACATACACTGTTCTGCTGCCTGAAAAACTAGTACACCAAATCCAAGACAGAAAACAGTCCCCAACAAAGTCACACTTTACTCACGCCTGAGTAAATTACTGAGCCCAGCTGGTGTAGTAAATTATTTAGGCTTTAAAAAATTAAAGTATATATTTCTTGTTGGAATGAATGAATTGGCTTGGGCCACAGTCATACTGAGATACAGACTAACACATGGTTCCTTTTGGTCTTTTAATGGGATTTGTTGACAATAAGAAAAAATGCTGAATATCATCAGGCTTATCCCTTACTGGGCTGACTATGTTCATATCATGACGTGTACCAGTGTACAATGTGTTTATGGGTGTACAATCTTCTCCACTGCCTTCTGGGATTTTCCTGGGAGGATGGGGAGTCTGTTCTGTCTTTGCTTTTCCAGTTCTGTTGCTCCACTGTCTCCCATCTGATGGGCATGTTTACTCTGCTCTCATTAGACAGATAACGCCCTGCACAATATTAATGAGCCTTGTAACATCTGAGTGTGTGTTTGTGCCTGTGAGTGTGCAGTTTGGGTGCATGTGTGTGCATATTTCCAAGCATATTTGAATGAGCATGGATTTTCTGTGTTTTTAAAAAGGATTAGGTGACACTGTATTTAGGTGAAGTTATGGTCTCCTTACCAATCCTGGCTGATCAATCTACCCTCACAAGAACATGTCTTGTATAGTACATACATAAGGATATTCACACTCATTTATTATAGGTAAGAGCTTTCAAGCGGCACAAAAAACAGCATCATTAAGTCAAGTTATCACATTTTCTCCCTTTCTCTTAATATCTGGGATGATGCAATTCTCTAGTTTTCCTTCAAAATCATCAAGTACACCAAGGTGTGTATGTCCTATGATATACCACTAGATGGCATCCTGAGAGAGGCCTTGGTCACCCCAGCGGCACTATTATGTTTGAGTGCAAGAGGGACATAATAAAATAACACTCCACAGGCATACATTTTACATATGCCTAAAACTGACTTGATAAATTTGTTGCACTTTAGGCCTTTTTGTGACAGTTAAATGTATGAGCCTAATATTTAGTTCCTTTCCCTCTTGTCCAGCATTCTTGTTTTTTCAATGTTATTTTTTTCAGTGCACAAAATGATTGAGTTTGCTGTTGATGCAACCATAATAATGTCCAGGGATGTCTTTTGCACAGATTTTGGCAGATAAATACAAAGAGTGGGAGCATGTGCTCAGGAAAAAAGAGACTAATCATATTTAGTTTCATGTGAAAGGTTATTAGAAGTTAAAAAAAAATGTGCTCAGACAAAAAAAAGAATTGCACATGGAAAAAGATATAGCCAGAATGTCTGTGCATTTTTGCTTATTGCTTATAGTTGACAGTTTAAATTAAATAAAAAGAAGTACCTAATTTTGCACACTGTGTGCGAACACATTTTGTGCTTTGGGATTTAAAATGTTATTGCCTGTGATAATCTCTACTTTCCACAAAAATTACATCCTGTCAAACAACTTTTATGGTTGGTCAGTCCTCTGCATGATGTAGTTAAGTGTCTCTGTCCTCAACTTGTTAACAATATCCAACAAGGCGCTCACAATAGCAGCACTGAGCCTTCAAGGAATGTTAAAAATGTTCAACTAGTTCAGCATTTTTCTGTGACAAACAGGCTCTTGAGCATTGAATGTTCTTTTATAGTGACAAATATATGCCCTTTGGCAATTAGGTGAAGAGAACCCTGTGTGTTTCTGTGTGTTTGTGTGTACTTATTTGTGTGTTGAATGTGTGGCATTGTGTGACAGGCCAGACTGCGTTTGCTGTGCGTGACTGACTAAGAGCAGAGGACCAGGAGCAGCCAGCTATGTACACCCATGGACAAAGGCTGCATGTGGAAGAGAAATGTTTCACCACACCAGGTCAGATCACCTTCCACACTCCTTTTTTCTCTCCCTGTCTATCAAAACTACTGGTCAGCAACTCCTTTTTTCTCTGAATCTGTCTCCATCTTTTCTGTCCATCCATACATCATCACCTCTATATCCTTTCTCACTCTCTCTCTCTCTCTCTCTCTCTCGCTCTCCCCTCAGCTCAATCGCACCACACTGGCTCTCTTTTCTTAGCAAACCTTTCTCTCATCCATTATTGAGGCTTGTTTTTTTTCCTTGAGTCTCAGAATAAAGAAGGGGAACGGATCTTTTGAATTTTTAATGACCCACATGAAAAATGTATCATCAGTCATTTCTCAATGATACGAACTGGTAAACTTTTAGCAGGACACAACACTCCAAGTCACGAGATGACGCGAGACAAGGAAAGAAAAGGAAGAGAGAAGCCCTCTGGCCTCAGGAGTGAAATGTGACAGGAAGGTGATGAGATGATCTGTTTAATAAAAGTATTGACCACAATTAATCACAGAATTACTCTCATCCCAATCTCACAAAACCAGAAAAAAGGAGCACAGTAGAGAAGGTGGGCAGATTGGTAGAGTCAGGTTGATACAGATGTTTTGAAAAGAAGGGGATAATCATATTCAGTGAATATCTGGAATGATTTGGTTGTGGTGGATGCTATTCTATAGTCTCTAACCCTCTGGGAGTTTGTTATGCATCAGGAAAACCTGTTAGAACTTGGTGCTCCATCCCCCCCTCCAGTCATCTATCCCATCACCCTCTCTCCCCTCCCTTCTCACCTGAGCTCTTCAAACAGCAGCCAGGTCAAGGTCAGCGTTGTGAAATGGTAACAACCTTTGTCAAGAGAAACTCACTGCCAAACATCAGGCCTGGTCCACACATCCCTGCATATGATGGGATTCATCAGGGCTCTAGCAAACAGCAAAACATGTACTGTGACAGGAGACAGGTAAAAGCAGGTGGAGAATGAAGAGTGTGTATGCCATGAGTGGAAAAAATGACAGAACTGTGTATGTTTGCGTGCTGTATGCTTATATGTATTTCTTGCTCCTCTTGCACTCCAGCAGCTTAACAAGGTGATTTGTGGTTTAGCAAGATGCGAAAAATTATGAAATATATTTCCATGAGTACTGCATGCCATGCATCAGCTCGGTCACCACTATACGTCAGATGAGATGAGCTACATGCTCAAGTAGAAGGCGTGTAATGCATTCTATGGCTGTAGTGCAGTAAGCTTTCTGAAAAATATACTGTACCACTGTGGATGCGACAGGCTGATCTTCCCTCATCTAGCTGTCCATACCCCCTGAAAAAAGCTTCACTGCCTCCCCCCTCTACCGTTGTTGCATACATATACACATCTCAGAGCTTAAGGTGGGGGAAGAAGAAGAAGAAATGGACCAATAGCCTGAGGGTGTCGTATATTTCTGCCATAAGCCTGGAGCATGTCATCTATATTTATGCACTCATTTAGTTGTTTGTGTCTGCAGATTGGCCACAGCTTGTAGGGGCTCATAAATACTCCTTGGGCAAATTGATGTAATGTATAGTACCCTGATGCTCCTCCTTTATGACCTTGCATAATCTCAAATGGGAGGTTAATGCTGAGCTACACATATATAAATATATGAATAGACGGGTCAATGTAGGAATAAATTAATGTGTGGTCAGTCACGATTTTCATAGTGATATATTACATATAAATGCCATAGGAGGTCTTGCAGGGAATTGTTTTTAATGGATGTGTAAGATCATCTACATCAAAAAGTTGTGAAACTTTTTATGTTTACTTTTCATATATTTCATCTAGATTTTTTTGCAAAATATTTTAAGTTGTACATTGGTGGCAGTTCATAGAGAGTGTTATACTGTTGTTATTTGGCTCTCTAATGTTAGCTGCTTTTATTGCATGTTTGTGGTCTCTAGTAGCCTTGGCCAGCTTATCACTGACTGCCAGCCATCCGTCAGGGGGAGCGAGGTAGTCTAGAGGACAGGGACAGGGAGGGGCCTACTGCTCTAGTTTCAGGAGTCAAATGGACGGCAGGAGGATGTTTCTGCCATAGGCCTTGGCTGGTTATGACAGTCAGGATCCATTAAGGGACCTGCCCTCATCTATAACAGCGTGTCTCTGTGAACGCCATTTAGCCAGAGGTACTGTTCTCACCAACAGCAGCAGCACTGAAGGACATCAGAATTGTGGTGTACCCCGTGGTTTTTGAGGCACCTAGGTAGACAAACAATGATCAATCAGGCCAGCAAAGCAGCAAAGCAATCTGTGTCTTTGAGCTACACCAGCAGGTTACAATACCCTCTTAATAATTCACCAGGCTTTAGAAGTGATCTTCTCGCCAAGAAACCAAGGAACCACAAAGTAAATTGTTGTGGGGAAAAAAAACCTTAAAGCTTGATGTAATATTTTACAGTGTGTAGAAAGCAGGTGTTTCAAATGTGGGTTTCATCTGTACATGCACAATATGCAGAATGTATAGCCTGCAGCAATGGACAGAAATAGAACCAACAGCCTGGCAATGAACTGTCAAGAGACAAGGAGCAAGAGGTTCAAATGAGGAGGAGGAACAATACAGGCCCAGCTAATGAAAGAGGGACTGAACCACTGAAATTCCTCCATAACAACAGGAGGGAAACCAGAGAGCATCTATAATCATACCTGACGTAGGTGAATGTCCTCTGTCTTCATCTTAACGCTATCCCATTCCATCTCTGATAGCGATGAAGTTCTAATAAGGAATTGATTTTTTTTTTTAGGGAGAGGGAAGGCTGTTAAAAGAGTGACCTCCTGACCCCATTGCTCATTGTAGGTGTGGCAGGAGATGGTCCTCATCCCTGAGAATCAATGCAGTACACCTCATAACCACCCTTGGCCGATTTCAGAGGCTCAAATGTATCATCAACTTGTCATCAAGCATACGTCTTGGCCAGAGGCGGCAGGACCTCGCCCCCCCACCCCCCGTCGGATGAGAGGGCGGAAAGTGACATTTCCCCCAATTCTGTGAAATGGTGCAGAAAACAGGAGAAAGAGGGACACGCCCCACAGTGTCCCCACAGTGTCTATCAATCCTGGGTCTGCAGTGCTGACCTCCTGTGAAACTTCATCTAGATGCCCTCATCTATCTGTCAGTGAATGGGAAAGGAGGTAAAGGAGGAGGGGGTGGTATTGGAGCCAGCAGCCAATCTCCATTCCCTTCTCAGATGCATAATTCAGTGTTTCTCTCACAACAGCCTGCGCTTCGAACGGCTCAGCTCCCCCAGCCATGCGGCCGGCAGTCTGCTAATATGAAAGAAGCTCAGAACCCGCTCTGTTGTTCCTTCAGGCTTTCTGGCTCTACACACTCTCAGTCATACTTCTATGATTTATTCAGCTTGTTCATCCATGGCATGAGACTCGGACCCCAATGGATGAGTTGGGAACCATTTTTGTCTTTGTCAGGATCCAGCCGCAAAAACTTGGCGGAGGAAGTGTGTCGGCATCGCTGTGGGTTGTCAGAGTGACACTGGAGTAGCTTAACCTCCCACTGGTGGTTAGTTTTACTGCTCCTTCTGAGAGGCTCACCGCTGAGCCAGTGTACAGCAACCCCTGCCTTGTCCTCAATAAGCAACCAAGGAAGGAAGCATGAAGGACAAGAGCACAGGGTGACTCTTCCTGTTCCTCCAAATACAGTCCATATTTGCATCAGTCATTTAAAGTTCACTGAAAACAAATTGTACCTCTACTCTAGTTTATATTTATCCTTTATCCAAATGTCATTTATCCTTTGTACAGATAAAACAAGTTAGCACTGTGGTCTTCACTAATATTCCCACAAATCATTTCCCCCACGTGAGGGAGTTGACAGTGGTGGTGTGGTGTATCTGTTGAAGGAGAGAAGCTAGTTTTTATAGGGTTAGACCTTCCAGTGGGGTTATGGAGTTGGCTGAGACCCAAAACTCCACATGGAGAGCCTCCTCACTGAACCACTGGACTACTTTTTTTATCTCCCTGAAGGGGTGTATTATTGAAACTTGGCACCACCACAGTTGCGAAATTGAAACTGTGTGGATAAGTTTGTCTGCTACTGCAATGCTGTGAGTACAAGACGTTGCTATGATTTTCTTGAAGAATGGTCAGCAGTTACTCTAGATTTATTTTTTATCACTGGTCATTTACAGGACAACATATGTCTATAGTTGCAGTTGAGAAGCAGGCTGTATGTCCTGAATTATTTCATTTTCATGAATGTTTTTAGAATTATTCTCTGAAAGAAAACAGCCAAATTTGTAAAATTGTTTACTGCTCAAATTGAATCTTCCCACTGCAAATCCCTTTCTGTGCAGTTGTTCATCAAAAATGTAATATAGCCACTTCAGTTTTTAGATTTATTTCCAAATATCTTCAGCAGATTTTTTAAAACATGCTTCAAAGTTTTAAAAGGCCCTACAAGGGGTAGTATTAGGTCTAATCTGGGGGCCAAATAATCTTGGCCAAGGAAGAATATTGTCTCTCCTCTGTTCTGGGGTCTGGATTGACCTTTAGCTTCTCATTATATGGTTGTTTCCCTTGTGTATGTGAGGTATTATTTCTGGTTCTGCAAGGGCTTCTTGATTAATATGTGAACATACTATTTCACTTTCTTATCTCTTCTAAAACAAAAATGCTCTCTCCACTTGAGTGCTTTTATAATCTGTTTATGTTTTGCTTCAGAGGCAGATGATGGTGATTCTTTAATTGCCGCCTGGCTCTTCCTGCCCTCGCTGCCCATGTGCTGCTCCAGGTCAAAAAACCTACTGTGACGTCAAATGTAATGAGATGGCATAATGGCTTGTTAAATAGCTTGGCATAAATGATGGCAAGTAGAGGGGTAGTGGGGGTGAATGAGCCTAGCCTGGCCCTGTGACAGCACCGTTCAGGCTCATGACCATAATCCATCAGCTTCTGCTGATGATGAGATCCCCTCTCCCAATTCATGATTGGAATTTCCATTTAATTGCATGGAAAGTTTCCACCCTGGTCCAAGCAAATGGGTTTGATCTCCCTCACTGTTGTGTGAACATTTCATATCCCACCCTTATCTCTCTGTCTCTGGTGCTCTCTTGATCTTCTCTCTAATAGAGAAAAGCATAGCTTGGGGAGCAGGTTAATTATGGAGGAGCTCATTACTCATGTTTAATTATTGCAACTAGATTTTTAGCTGATCAAAACATTTCCTCTTCTTTTCATTGTGTGGAGTGGATTGTGGGTTTTACTACTTCAGTGATTGATTTCACTTCAGCTGAATATTTCTTTCTCTCGTCTCATTAATTCCCAAGGACTAAATGAGCACTACAAAACATACCAAGTAATGATTTTGAATTATTTTAATGGATAAAATCATGGCACAGATGGACATGTACAAATTATTTTGAACAGCATTGACAAATCATATATATACCTGGAGTGTAGTTTATGCAAAAGCTTTGCTCTGCACAGGCTGTCACTGAGCTGACAGTGTAGGACTTGGTCATTAGCTAGCAGTCATTAGCAACTTGTTTAATTGAACTCATTTACAGGCTGTGCTAATCTGCTGAGGTGACCTTGATTCTGCGTCTGTGTAATGTTTATGCCAGTGCAGCAGAGTGTGTCTCTGTCTGTATGCCATTATGAGCACAAAATGCAGTTAGCCCTGTGTTTGGCCATAAAAGACTGCACTTCATTAGTCATAATTACCTTTGCTGTTGCCCAGAGAGGTGATGAGTTTTCGCACTCTTACTAGACTAATGCCAGGAGAGCAAAACTCATCAGCAGAGGGGCTGAGGGAATGGAGTACTAAAATCACAGTTCTCATCTCTTCCTCTTTTTCTTTCCTGTCTTTTTTCCTCCTCTTTCACTGCTCACTGTATATCAAACTAACCCCTGCCAGTGAGCAGAGAGGTTGTAAATCTGGGGCACTCGTACAGGACAAGTAGCAAATGCATAGTGGAGGAGAGGAGTGGGGGGGTGAGGGGTTGCTTGTTGGAGTGATAGATTAATGAGGCATGGCCTTGTCTGTGTGGGGTTTGTGGTTGTCTGTGCAGGGGGTATTATTTGTATGAATGTGTATCCTTCTTGTGGCACCCATGGCTCCTCTCCTCCCTGTTTCTGTGGTATCTCTACCAGTTATTTGGATTTTTGTCATGAATGTTTTGACTTTATCTGTTATTTTTATTTAGACAGTTTATGTGTGCATGGTGTGAGAGCTCAAATATACTAAATACTTTCTGTGTAAGATTATAAAAAAACCCTTGTGAATGGCAAATAAACCCTTGGGTGAAGATGAGCAACATTACCATGGAGTGCACTACAAAGCCAGCCATATGTTGACACAGTGACACAGTAACACAGTGACTGCCACACACAGGATTGACTTTCCCAGCTAGTTACCAGAAACAAACACAGTGCAGCGACACAGAGGGAGGAATAGATTTTTCTCATCTCCAGGTCCAGTGAGTTGAAAGGGAGAGCTTCCCTCAGGGCAAGAGCTAGAGACTTACCATGTGATGGGGAGAGAGAATAAGGAAAGAATAAAGGAGAGAGTAGGAGAGAGACAGAGTGAGTAATAGTGGAGGAGCGTAGGAGAGAAAGCTTGGAGAGAGGGCAATGATTGAGAAAAGGGCAACCACAGAGAAAATAGATTAGTCGAAAAACTGCAGCAACAACACTTGGAACAGTATGGAATACTAGAAGAGGAAAGCAATTTAATGGAAAAGACTTCAGATAAAAAAAGATAACATGCTACTTTGTCAGTGTTACAGAAGAAGAGTTGGCTGTTTCGCCTAGATATTTGACTGGTCAGAGCAAGGTATTGAATATACAAAGAACATAAGCCTGTGATTGGCAGACGCATTTGTGATGGAGACAGACAAAGAACGAAAGCTCTATGAGCACAGTCAATAGCCATTTAGAGGAGACGAAGTGAGAGATGACAGCTGAGCAGAAGGGTGTGAAGAGAGGAGGATGAATGAATGAGGGAAATACTGGGAGGATGGGGAGAAGTGAGTGGGGGAGGTCCTATTGTATATTGTGGTAGGATGGGACTGTCTTGTGACCTCTGACCTGTAATTTGATCAGTGAGTGTGTAGAGCACTGTGTTGAAGGACCTACAGTGAAGGATTCAGTGGACCACTTTATTTTGTTTAAAGGTGTGGCTGTGTGTGTCTGCATGTATGTGTTCATGGTAATGTGTATCTGCACCTTGCTGTTAATTACCGTTTCTAGCCATCATGATGATGGTGGAGCAGGTGTGCACAAAGCACTGTTCTCTTTGTCAGTGCAATATTGTAGTGGAACAGCTATTGTCCTTGGTTTTTATGACTGAACGTACAAGTGCACAATGTTCTTTATGCTGAAAAAAGAATAAGTCAGGAAACAAATTCCACAGAGAGTTGCTCCTGTACATTATCATCATCGCTTTTCCTGTTCAGAATTTTCCTGCTGACTGCTATTTTCTCATAAATGTATCAGTGTTAGGTGAGGAAATTCATAAATACAGCTGTGTGTGTGTGTGTGTGTGTTGTATTTGCATTTTCGTAGGTTTCACTTTATTAAGCAGGGCCTCATAATTGATTGACTCCCTTTAAATCAACTAGCTGTCTGTATGTCTGTGCATTTGTTTGACTTGTTGATCCCCTCCATGTGGGTCCACCAGCTCCTGGTCCGCTGACCCATATAATTAAGGGCAAAGGTCTCCCTCCTTCTATTCGTAGCCACAAAGATGAAGGGCACATTATCATCTGTATCATCTGTCTCACTTGGTCCCCACTAACTTCATCCCCCCACCCATGTATCTCCTTGTCCCTTGTGGTTGGTGGTTTTTGACAGTTGAAGTATGTGTTCTGTTTAAGAGATGTTGTCATGTCTGACCAAATCCTTTTGGTTTACCCAGCCCAGGGCAAGATGTTCATCCATCTGTGTGGGGTTTACATGCCAAAACAGTCATGATCCACTGTGTCTCTACAACATCCACACCCACAGAATCCACATGCCCACAGCCACTACTTATCTCTGCTTGTTTACACAATGGAGCACAATATGGATTTGGCTACAACTCAGCTTAAATGAGGTAGTGTGTTGCTGTGTGTAGCCCGTGGAGCTACAGTGGGCTAAACCTAGATGGTAAATAAGAGGGCTGTGCGCCAATGTGGTCTTTGGTCTGGAATTTTTAAGCTCCCATGACATCTGTGCCTTTCTCTAATTGGCATCATTCTACCTGCCAGTTGGAGTTTTTTTTTTTTTTTTTAAACAGCAGATTCACACAAACACATTCAATGGTCTGACAACCCTGCCTCCTCTGCAAGTTGATTGCCAGGTGTCAGATTCTGGTGTTGTCTGGTACTGTTAGAATTCATCCTGGGAATAAAGGAAAGCAGAAAGCACAGTGAGCACAGTGCTTCTTGTCCATGTCTCTGGAGGCCCACGATAGGTGGGATGGATGGAGTTGAAGAGATGGATGCTGGGCAGCCAGTCTTTGTGCTTCTCCAGAATGAAACCTTGATCAGGGGTATGGGAAGGAGGACGAGGAGGAGAGCTGGGAGGAGGAGGATGGGCTCCAAGAGGGTGTGTGAAGCTACTGGTTTAAAATGAGATTTTCATTTATTTATTTATTTAGCTGAGCTCATAGCTCAAGGCTGTCTTCTTGCTTTTTGTTGTATGTTCTGTGGCCTCAGTGCCCCCTTCCCCCTCCTCCTGCTGTGTTTTTAATGTGAGTGTATCTGCAAGTGCAAATACTGTGTATGTGTGTGTGTGTGTGTGTGTGTGTGTGTGTCTGTGCGCATGCACATTTACACCTCTGCTACTCCTCCTTGTGTGTGTTAGCACCATGTGAGTGAGTTTGTGTGTATCTTAACAGTGCTTATGAGCATGTATGAGCGTTTTGTCCCTGCTATCACTGCATGTGTGTTTATGCATCTTTGTCTTGTATGAAGTGAGAGCCTGAGCTGGTATCTAGGGATGAATGATATCTTCTGGGATATATCTGTTTTATTATGTGTGTGCCAGACATGCTGTGCATCTATTGCACACACAAAATAAGCAACCTCTCCCAGGCTGTTGCTGAGCACAATGCCCGAAAACAGCTCAGATTATGCAGGACGCAGCGGAATGAGAACAAGAGCTGTTTTGTCTTACTTTTTTTTGTTACAAGTTCACGGACATTTGCACCAACCACACTAAAATCAATATTGTATCTATTAGGCTATAAGAATTTATAAGAAGCAGAAGGGTTTATGTGAGTGTAGTATTTCAGATGTTAGAACATTTCTCTATCATTTATCTCATTGATTTTTAGCCACACTCATAGCTTATGGTCTCTTGAATGCAAAAGGAGTAACAGAGGGGTTTTGGAGCTAGAATGGTGAAAAGTTCCTGTCAGTAGGTAAGCCCTGTGATCTATTTTATACAAAAAACTCATCTTGTGTCAGAACAAGATAGGAAAATGATTCTTCCGGACCAGATACACATGGATGCCCCTCTCCACAATAAAATCTTCAGAGATTGCTTCCACGCACCAAGATCTTGAATGCCACTCAAACACTAGTGTCCCTGTTTTTCATGACTCTGCTGTGTCCCACATAACTTTTGCCTCCTGTCCTTCCTAATTGCTTGCATGCTGGATGTTATAATGGGGAAATGGCTGTCTGTGGTGTCAAACCACTCAGCACTCCCTCCGTCTGTCTCTGTCACAATGTGGCCATGTGTCTGTCATCTTCCATGTCTCATGTTCCTCGGCTTGTTCTTTCACAGCTCCGTTACCATGACTGCAGGATGGGAGGGGGTTGCTGTGATGACAGTGAACTGGGAGCTGAACTGAAACTGTGGAGTTTTGAGAACAGATTTTGTGTTTAGCAAATGTAAAGTGAGCATGCACTTTGCCATGCTCAGAACTCAGAAAGAACTATGACTCACAGCTATTGAAAAATGTATCACACTTAAATGACGCCAGGTCATCTGTCTCCAACATTTAATCTCACAGACATATACAGACATATTTGCTGCAGCCACTGCAGACAGTGATACCTAGAGCCCCAGTATTTGACTGCTTTCTCTAAAGAAAATTCATGGCTTCAGCATTGTGGCATAAAATGTGACTCAAAAACCAGATAGAGCTGGGAGCAGTCCATCAGGACAACGATGTGCACCTGCACTCGTTTAACCTCTACTTATTTCTCTGTGTGTTCTGTGGAGCAGAGGCAGTGAATCCTGCAGTGAATGCCAAAAGATGTACTTACCTCTGTCTGGCAAGGGGCACAGCCTGGATGGAATATTTGTGCATGTACTGTTGTCAAAACGTTTATAATTAATATTTTACAATAACAGTCATTAAATGACAATGTGAAAACTACCACTGTAAAAGGGGTTGCTCATCATTATCAACCTACAGAGAATCACCAGAATTTTTTGGCTCCTCTGAGCTTTATGGAGCTTTATAGTGAGTCTCAGGTCATTGTTTAATTTTCCAGACCACAACTTTACTGTTGGCAGACAGACATAGTTAGCAGCTAGCCGATGAACATAGGGGAGCATTTTAGATCTACAGCCATATATTGCCACCAGGTGAACACCAAATGAATGATGAGGATGCCCTGTAACTGCTGAATGTGAAAATAAGCAATTGTTTGCTAACAGATTTACCATATCAACTTAAAAGCTCAGGATGCATCAATGTTATGTTTGATGTTTGTTTTTCAGTGCAGTCAGTTATTGCAGGTTTAAGTGTGAACTATTCATACATAACTTACTGCAGCTGTAACTCAGTAATGATATTAATGTACCTTAATTTTTGAAAACAGATTGTATTGTATTTTTGTACAGATGTATTTCATAATTTTAAGGGGTGTTAAAATGGAACTTAACTTTTTCACAGAACCCTTTCTCACAGAACCCTAAATCTCTCAAAGCTTAGAAATATTAATGATGAAACTATAGTGTAAAAATAATAACCTATTCATAGTAATGCTCTGCCTTGAGATATTGGCTGTGGTGTGCACTCACATTAAGGCACAAGGCCACAAGGTGAGTGAATTTGTACTGCTTGCTGTGTATGCTTGACTGCTTTATATTTCTTTTATAAGTAAACTAAAAGTCAAACCAATTCTGATTGCAGAAGGTCTCACAAAATCTTAGGTAGTAAAAGGCTGAAAGCCATCTTATAGATGTTCAGCAGTCAACACATCTTTTCTCTACTTCAGAACGAGACCTGCTTATGTCATCAACATGTTGTTTTAAAACAAAGAGAAATGCTCTGTGACATGCAGTTAGCTCCAGAATGTAACTCACCTTGGTAACAAATGGTCTTGACACACTGCTGATCTCAAGACACTATGGTTTCTTCTCTGAGGAGAAATGCTGGTCTTGGTGCTTCACAGTTAAGGGTACACTACACCGTTTTCTGTGTAGTAATAGCTGAACAATACCCATGACCAGTCTCAATTCTATTATGAATATTTAATATTCATATAATCATATAATTAATAATATAATTAATTTGGAGAAAACTCAACTGAACACAACTTGGTCTTAATACAATACACACAGTAGTTTTTATATCCCAAAAATTCTATTTAAAAAATCATGAATTTTAATTAATACACCCATGTTTTCTTAGCCCTTTGATAGAAAATGTTGTTAATGCAATAATTTATTTGTGTTTTGAGTATGTTATTCTTCAACCATGCATCACTTAGTTTACACTTAGATAAGGTCTGCAGCTCCTCAGTGGTGGTTGGCAATTTAATGTGTTCAATTTGTTTAACTGGAAAGCAAAATCAACTGACTCACCCATTCTTTTAACAAGATTTCTGTCCTGCTAAATTCTCAGACACACACTCACTTATAAACCATATGTAATTGTTATGTGATTGTGTCTGCAAAGTTTTCCAGAAGCAACAGTTTCACTAAGACAAGTTTCTACCCATCCACTTAGCACTCAGAGAGTTTATATTGCTTTGTCCAAACAACAGATTTGAGTGTGCTGGTCAGTAGTTTATGTGAGAGAAGAGGACCACAGAACATGGGGAATGTTGATCCTACTGTTTTTCAGAGGATGATACTCCACTTGGTCTAACAGGACAGCTTAATTTGTCAAGGTGTCAGTGGAACCACATTCAGAGGCTCTCAGACTAATCTTGGGTGGATGAGAGAGAACAGGGGCCTCTTATCACCCAGAGCGGCTCACGTTTGGCAGTGCTGCATTTCAAGAGGCATGGAGCTGAAAGATGTGACTATAAAATCATCAAATGTCTGAACTCTAAACTAGAGAACTGACCTGCTGCTTACTGTGGTATTCTGTGATCACTTTGTCATATAAACATTTAACTTTTTTGGGCAAGTCTGAATACATCATACAAAAAGAAATGAAACACTTTCAAAATATCAGGTGGCTTAGGCTGAACATTTTTGTAGGTCCATAGATTCTGCCTGCCCTAAAACAGACTCACTGAAGATGGATCCATTTGTAGAAGAAAGAAATGTAGACTGATTAGACACTGATTAGAAATGGTCTTGTTAACATGCATGAACCTATTTGGAACTGTTTAAATTTCTGCAATTTTTTACATGCACTCTAAGCAGAAGCCGATTAATAGCATTTGGGTCAAATCTTCTCTGTATCTGACTTTGAACCATCGTTGAGACAGTTTGTGGTTACAAACAGATAATTGGTGCCATTCATCAAGTTACTGTAAAATGCCCATTTTGTTTCTACATTACAGGAGCTGAAACACAGTACTTGTCTTTTGGAACAGTGGCACCTAATTTTTTCTGTGGCAGCAGAGCACATGGAAAAAGAGCTCTCCTGTGTGTAGTGATTTCAACCGGGGCTAGGTTACAACGGAAAAACACAGGCATGGACTTGTGTGTCAGCAAACGTACTCATAATAACTATCTCTTATTTTTCTTGAGCTGTGGTGTGTCAGTCTGATCTTATATTTGCAATTATAAAGGGAAATCTGTTCAGTGTCAGCAACTGAACCAACGCGTACAGTAAAAACCATGTCTGTGTCATTAATCGTCTCAAGACACTCAAGTGTCTTTGTGTGAGTGTTTTGCACACTGCTGAGACCAGAATACCAGAGTTCTTGTGTGCTGGCCCAGTGAGACCCTTGATGTTTGTGACTGCAGGCCTCCCTCTGTGACAGGGCTTTGAGTTTTCGGGGTGATCCTGGCTGGTTTTTACACATTGAGTAACGCACCCCTGCTTTAACTCCTTTCAGGGGGGACAAGCTTTTCATAGGACTAATTGGAGTGTGCAAGCCATCACAGCTGAAGTGCTCCCGCAGGGCCTCTCTTTCCCTTTTTCTCTTTTCTTGCCTTCTCCCCTCCTCCAACACCCAGGCTTTTATTATCATTTGCCATATCGAGTAAACAACCTGTTAGTGTAAATTAGGGTCCAGTGAGTGATGAAGCGACACATCCAACCTCTCCTGCCTCCTCTGCCTCTGCTTTCCCCTCTCTCCCTTGCCGTCACACTCTTTCCATCCCTTTGAGCTCTTTCCTCTTTTGTGCCCCCACCCTCTGTTCTGCCTTGTTTGGCACGCAGCCTTTTCAAAGACAGTGGTAGTGATGGTGGTGATGTGTGTGTGTGTGTGTGTGTGTGTGTCTGTCTGTGGATGCAGGGGGTCTGAAATGAAGATTGAAGCGGACAAAAAAGCCCTGGTGCAACCTTGAGGTGGAAATTAATAATGATAAAAATAATTACTGCCCCACTCCCCTCGCCCACTCCTCCCCGACCTAGTTTTCATAATGGAGAACGATAGCCCCCAGTCGCACACTATGTGTATCTGTGTGTTTAAGTGTGTATTAGTGTGTCTGTGTGTGTTCACATAGAGGAAGGGGTTGCAGAATGGCCATGGTATAATAGGGATGGATGTAGGACAGGACCTACATGAAGCAAACACCGAGGCCATCAGGTACAGGGATGTGTGTTGCTGTTAATAAAGACTGCTACAGGTAAAACAGATGGCTCTCCTGGCACACACTAGCTGCTTCAGCCTCTCTCTGCCTATTGTGCATCAGAAGCACTTGTGCTGGTGTTCACTGTATCTTAGAATGCTGGGAACTTGTGCATGTTGTTTTGGACAACATTGTACTGTGACCGTTGTCTGCTAGCAGCTTTGGTCAGAGAAAGCTGCACACACATATATGCACACACACACATTTTATAATGATGAACTATGACACAGTTACTTTCATTTGTGACCTATAGATTGTTAGATTGGATTTGTGTCTGTGTGTGTGTGCTACAGACACATTCTTTCTAATCTGATGCTACCTCATGGCCCTGTTCAGACGCAGACCTCTCCGAGGACAGAAGCATTAAATGTTATTAACAGTGCTACTGTTGGCATGCAGACATAGAGTCCGTAAAACTGCCTTTAACACATTAACAGATGCGTTCTACCTGTAGTAGTAGTTCTACCTGAATATGTCAACCAAATATGTACAAGCATATTCATTCAGATGACAGTGGACTGCACTGTGACAAAAACTGAGCCAGGAGGTTTTTTGCATCAACAAACCTGTTATGTCAATGCAGTGTTCTCAGTGAAATGAAAGAAGAGACTTTGACACAGAGCTTTTGTCTAAATAAGCGGGGCTAATTAAAAATAATGAGCTGCGTGGGTTGTCAGTATAGCAGCCATGTAAACCATCCTGTAGAAACAGCGGCCGTCCAGTTCACTATTTGTGTTACATTGTCCATCCGGGATATAAACATATTTTTATATAAACAAAATAAAGAGGCTACGGTTTATGAATGTTATAGTTTGCTGGGGTCAGTTGGTGTTGCAGGGGCAAACATTATACTAGACATTTGTTGTTATAGATCTCTAAAATGTTCCACTGGAATTGTTTATGTAGTTTCCTGGGTAAGGCCTGCTCCCCATCCTGACCTGTCAATGTTTTAGCAGAAAAGCTTTGAGGCCAACCAAAAGTCTGCTGGTAAAGGTGGTCCCTATCCAAGCCTGAAAAGCCTTCTTCTTAAACTTTAAAGCTTCATCCACTGCTCATGTTCCCTAGCAGGTACTTCAGTTGCCACTGTGACAGGCACTGAAGACCTTCTGGAGCTTTGAACTTGGTCTTTTCACGTTCCATTTTCCCAACCTCCCTGCAGCAAAAATCCCCCTCAGGACTCCCACGCAGTCGCATAATGAACGTCTCTCATTCTCAGAAAGGGTCATAGGGTCACAGGACTAACAGTTGGGAGCTGCGCTAGAGCTGTTTACTGTGGCCAGTGGAGAACTACTGGTCTCAAGTCACAACAGATCAACAGAAGGAAAACTAGCAAACTCCTGACTGTCCCACTCTCTCTGGACTTGGGGAAAGTTTGCCCATCTCTGGCAATGGTCATTGAGGTTGTTAAAAAGCTCCACAGTGGGTATGGGCCAATGGAGGGGGAGATTTACCCTGAGATGTTGATAGCTTAGCAGTCACATTGTCAGTGTAATATTCATAAGACAACCACATCAGGACCGCCACATCCTACATGGGCTTAAAGTTTGGTGCCAGTTGAACATTTTGGAATCACCTGTATGAATGTGCCAATTCTCAAAAAGGTGGGAGTTTTATTTGACCCAGAGTGAACTTCTCATTTAGATTATCCACTTATTTCTGTTTAGGAACACAAGTTTAACACAGAATACAAGTAAAAACTTGAAGGTTACATGGTTTTTCAGTGAAGGCTCCGGACTGTAACTACAATATGGCAACGTTTACAGAGTGGAATGCTATTGAAGCTGCACATAAGGACTTAAGCACTTTAAGAAATCTCACCGGTGAGTTAATGCAGTTAGATTAATTAAAACTGCTTAATTAAGGCAATGAGGGGCTGGAGGGTGGCTGTGGACCTGGTTGAGAGGAACATCATAGGACTGAGATAACCTCTGACCTCACTCTTGAGTCTCAGCAGACTGATCCACCTAACTGACCTTGTAGAGCAACTAGGGAGGACACACACTGTTTCTGGAAAGTTACTGCCTATAGTTGGACCTTACACTGTTTCTTAGTGTACTTTCTTTTTCATTGCTGTTCTCACAGTGCTGTAGTGCACATGCTTGATAAACTGGCGTACTAAAACAAACACCTAACGTTTCAACACACCTGTTCCTTGTGAAGCTGCTGTCACGCTTTCCACATCACTTCATTCAGCCCTTTGATGTTGTGTTGTCCCATGGGCATCAGAGGCAGCAGGGGTCTGGTCACAGTATTACTGTGGCCTCCATATGAGAAAATGAGTTGCTTTCTCTTTTAAGCAACTGTGATGACTTATTTCTTTAAGATTTTGGAAGAGATGTATTGCTGTATGTAGTGCCCATGGAGGAAACAAAAAAGAAAAAAAAAACCTGAAACACATGATCTCATCAGACATAAATTTTAGTTTCTCAGTGGAGAGTGAATTGTGAAAGACTGTAAAGATGATGAAGAGAGCACTGAGCAGTCAGGACAGAACAGAGTGCTAAGTTCATTTCTGCCTCAAAATTGATGTTTTTCCCCCAAAATCAGACTGTAAATGTATATGAAGCATCTCTGTAGTTTATTTGTAGGCTATTTGTAATATACATATATCAGGCTAGCCACCATAGATAGAGACAGAAATTGACAAAGGGAGTGCAGTTCCCCTTTAAAGTTGCATAATATTTGTCTTTTTTGTCCAGCCTTCTTGGATATCTGTAATTCTTTGTGGATAAACATGCTGACTAGAGCTGGCCTGGGAGCAGCAGCTGGCCTGGCAGGTGAATTACTTCAGTTGAGCCAAATATAAATCTTTCTTCACACTGAAGTGAAGAGACACACTAAATAGGAGATAGGAGTACCATACATGAGATGCAGTGCATTCATTGTATGTGTGTTTATTTGTAAATACATTTTGCTCCTATGTGTATATCTGCTTGTGTGTGTGATCCAGGTTTTAGACTGTGAAAGCATCTGGCCATGCTGGCCTGGCTGTGTGCTCCTGCTGTGGGTCAGTCAGGCTGTTTGGACTTGAAGCAGCTGATAGTGTGTGTGTGCAGCTTGCTGGCTTGGGAGTGTTTATGTCTGTAATAGGCACTTAACCACACAAACCCAGCAGGCAGCTAAAGAGAAACACCAGAAGAGGTGCTCAGTGGTGTTAACAGCAAGTTCTTTAAGTCCCCCCCTTTACTGTGATAGTTTATTTTATGTGGTTTTTCTCTTTGGCCTTGTACCATGGAAGGTATTGCATCGCCACTGGGAACATTTGTGTGTTTGTGATGCACTTGGAAAATTAATCTTTTTGTATCCACAAGGTCTGCTGAGAGAGTAACTGTGGGGGGGCATAGTGTATCACTTACACACAGAGCAAGAAATGGATGAGCAAAGGAAGAAAGAGACATCGAGGGAATGCATGGCTGTAAAATGTAAGGGGTGAAGATGTGTTTTTTTGTGGATGAAAAAGGAGATGGTGAGATAGGGGAGTGTGTGCACAGTGTTAGAGAAATACTTATCCATCAATTGGTGTGCAGAGACTGGTGGAGGAGAGAGAGCAGCATTATGGCTTATGTCCTCAGTGTAGTGGTGGGTTAATCTAGAGCAGAGAGACAGCGCGCAGTGCTCTGACAGGGAAAAAAGTTGGAGAAACCTGTGGAAAAGGAGATTCTGATGGAAAACCCATGAAAAAAGCAACAGTGGAGAAGAAGAAAAACAAATCTGAGTGCTGCTGAAGACAGGAGGAGAGACTGAGAGGTACAGGGTTGGAAAAAGAGGGAGAGCGAAGCGGGTTGGGGGGGCGGGGGGAGAGAGCAGCAGAGAGAGAAGCAGAGAAAGGGAAGGAGAGGGAGGTGAAAAGAGCGGAAGAGGGAGGGAGAAAGGAGGTGTGATAGTGGGTGGAAGAGGAGGAGACAGTCTGGTGGATGGGCAAAAAGACAAAGGAAAAAGAAGAGAGTGAAAGGGATCTGTCAGAGGGCTGGTTAGGGATGAAGAAACTAACAGATGCATAGAGATAAGGCTGCCAAGGTCTCAGGAGAGGGAAACAAGAGTGCAATGTGGAGTAACACAGTGGTTTAGTGAGAGGTAAAGAGGAGAGAAGAGGGGGGAGGAAGAGATTAAGGAAAAAGGCAGAGTGATAGACTGGCAGAGAGTGAAGAGGGAGGAGAGAAGAGCTGGATGAGAGAGAGGAGGGAGGCCGTCTCATAGAGCGCATACAGCACGCGTGGAGCTGGTGTTAGAGCGAAAGAGAGACAGAGAGAGGGCGGGAGGGAGGGTGGGAGGAGAGAGGGAAACATAGGGAGGGGGTGAGGTATTTAAACGCCTGAGCAGGACAGCACAGGCGAAGCTCTGAACTCCCCGAGAGTGAAGGTAGGACAGGGAGAGGAAGCAGGAGAACAGAGCTCTACAGTTTTCCTCACAGCCAAGCCCACACACTTACACACATAAATCTGACACATACAAACACACAGAGAAACACACACTCTCACGCACGCACTTTTGGACTTTGGACTCATCTGTGGACTCCAAGAGCTGTCCTCTGGAACTCTACCTGTGCCTTCCTTGCTCCCACTCATCACTCTCCTCACCTCTTCATCCACCTCCAGTCCCCAGTCCCTCGCTTGGTGAGGGCAGATGGCCATGGTGCGGGCCTCTCTCGGGGGTGCCTTAGGCTGTGCCCTGCTGGCCCTAGTCTTGGGGAGCAGCAGCATGGATTTCGGGGCGCCCCCTGCAAGCTTCTACCCCCGTTTCAACCCCTTCTTCTTCCTGTGCACCCACCACGGGGAGCTGGAGGGAGCCGGGGTGGCAGAAGGTGGGGGAGAGGTGCTACTCACCCTCCAAATTACTGGCAGCCCCACTGTCTACACCCCTGGACAGGAGTATCAAGGTGAGCACACCCCCTATGGTGTCCACTTTTCTTTACTGCATGCTGAAGAGATTGGGATCTATTGTCTCAGTATTTTTTAAATCTGTAATGAATAACATAAAAAGAAGTGTTTTTAATTGATCTGATTGTAAATTTTACTGGTTGTGAAAATATAACTTGTATTATTTTAGAAAAAAATCATTTTGTGAAAGAAATTCACAAAGAAATGTTGAAATTGTAGATGTTTTCTTGGAGAATGCACATTGCTAAATTTACATTAAAAATGTTAAACCAACTTCATGATCAAGAACTATACAAACGTGTAAATGAATACATTCTCTTGCAGGTGTTTTGCTTCACACATGATGTACTGCTGTGGTGTGTGCATATAGGAGTGTGCAGTTTGTGTGGGGTGGCTGTTGTTGGAAACCAGCATTTATGTAACTGTAATAAGTAGTGATGCTGAGTGGGACTCCTGTTCAGAGCTGTGAGCAGCTTTGGTGTTTTACTGAGCTGCGATCCTGATGCTCCATGTGTAGGTGGCTTCTCCACAGGACTAACAGCGCGATCCCTCCAACTGAATGAGAGTGAGAGTGTGAAAGCTGCGAGTGGTCAAACAGAGCACCATAGAAAAAGAATCTCTGACCGATAGAAATAAAGATTAAGAAATCAGTAAACCATGCTTGAGTTTAAGGGGAGACCGAGATTAATGTCCCCTTTCCCACACTGATTTGCTGGCACCTGGTCCTGGAAAAAAAAATCCCCTCTGACCTCCCAAACTGCATCACCATTGCTCAGTCACTCACTCTCGCCACTCACTTAACACTGGGGACAGTGACCCACACAGGCCACCACAGACCGACTAAGGTCACATTCCCATGGAACTATCCTGTTCTCTAAGAGTTGGATGTATACACATGTTATGTATATTTCTGATTATATCTAGCTTCCTAAATACACACACATTTTGTGTGCAAATCTTTTCCCAACCCTGTCTTTATAGTATTCTACCTAATCTGATATGGCAAACAGTGGATTTATTACACTGTTCTTGCACTCTTAACAACTGCATTCCATTATCATGGCTAATAAACCTCTTGATTTCAAAAAGGATATGTGCGGCGGTGTAATTGTATATAGAAAGAAAAAGGATATGAGAGGGCCAGGAAAACAGAGCAGGAAAGGAGAGGAGTCTGGAAGAAGCAGTATTATCCTCTGTCTGAAAACAACAGCCCGGATCAACCCTTCAGTCAAGCACCTTTAACTGGGGCTGGGCTTTTAGGGAGAGTGGGTGGGGAGAGATTTGAATAACTAGCTGGTGGATGGGAGGGATAGAGCGCATGGAGAGGTTTAAATAATTAGCATTAGAAATGTGGTGGACTGGGAGGAGGGAGAGATTTAAATAGGGCCACGGCTGGGATCGGATGGAGTAGGGGGAGATTTAAATGACGATGAGAGGATTGAGCTGATAAGATACCAGCAGCGGGGCTCGCACGAAAAAATGACAGGGTTCCAAGCTGCTCACTTTTTTTCCTCCGTCCCATGTTTTGGCACATGATGGCAGCTCATTGTTAAATTTCTGGGGTTTTGACTGAGTTTGCTTGAGGATGGATGGATACATGGCAAGTGAGCAAGTGAAACGTGGCGGGCTGTGCGCTTGGTTGTGCAATCAGGAGAAATCCCAGTTTCTGCCTCTTTTCCACCTCTCTCTCATCCTTTCAAACCTTAATGGTTACATCCATCCTTCCATGTTCTTACCACGGCCACTGCCTGGCTCATACTGGTAGGAATTGGGTGGTTTGAGGGCTACGTATACAGACTTGGATTGAGGGTAGACATGTATCTGCCTGCGCTGCCGAAAACAGAATAGAGAAAAAGACAGAGAGGGAAAAACAATAAATCACATCTTTTGGTGATGTGAAGAAAAGACCAAGGGAGGTATTATTGTGACATTTTTTGTTCATCTCTGCAAATGAACTTGTGTATTTCAGCATGCTTCTTTTATTTAGTTCGGTCTCAATTGTTTTTCCTCATTGCGTTTTATGTGCTCTCTGGGCTTTAGTTTTGGATTACATTTGGTTTAATCTTCTAAAAGCAACGTGTGATCTAACCACTAAAAGAGCTGCATGTGGAAATGGTGGGCGGAAGGCATTAGAGATGCTGGACATGTGGTTGAAGGGCTGTAGAAAAGAAAACTGAAGAAAGAGCGTGAAGGAGAGAGGTTGTCAGTGGCGTGGGGGGGAAAGTTGGAAAAATAAAAAAAGACAGATGACCGCTTATAAAAGAGACAGGAGGTGAGAGTCTCAAAGAACCACCTTAGCATTCGGTGCCGAGCAAAAAGGAAGATGGTGGTGAAGATGTGGTCAATTTGTTGTACAGTAATTGGGTTTCTGACCTGACCTCAGTGCTTCTCGCTTCTCTGTTGCTTTTGAGTGATAAGACCATGTGTGGGCAGCATACTCTGTGTGTGTGTGTGTGTGTGTGTGTGTGTGTGTGTATGTGTGTGTGTTATAGACGAGATTACTGCGTTTAACTATGAGAATGAAATGACCAAGAGAGGTTGCATTACTCTCTGTGTGAAATGTTTGAGAGGGTGGGTGTATTGGCAGGGTCATAGTGGACAAAATGAAAACAGAAATACTGTAGAGACACTCTGAACTGCTGGGAAACAGAAGGGGGAGAAATGAAAAGATTTGTCGAGTTTTGTCTGCTTGCATTCAGACTCTAGGGTCAATCCTTGTACCAGAAAAATGGAAACCAAGTGTCACTCACACACTCTCACATATACTGCCCACACACAGCCTTATCTTTCAGAGGAGAGAGAGAAGCAGAAAGAAGTAAGGTCACTCTGGGATTTGAGCCTGTCCTCTAAATAATCAAACGACCCTTTTGAACCACTTTTGCTACACTCAGGAAGCAGTTCTTTAAGCTTTTTTTTTCCATTTTGTGTCTGACCTCTTTTAACACTGCTCTGGGAATGTGAGATGTTCTCCATACAGCAACCGCATGTTTATAGGAAGAAACATCATAATACAAAACCCAGAGCCCTGTTTCTAAACACAGTTAATCAAAAAGTGTTGTTTTTCCATTCCTCTTGTTTTGTGTCCCCCTGCTTTGGAAACCTCACATGAACGACAGTGTTCAAGAAGGGATGGTGACACAGCACCGGGAGAACAGGAAGAGTCAAAATTCCTTCAAACAGACAGTATAAGAAAACATGGCCTCTCGAGTAAAGCACACTGGATTCAAATCATGAGTAGAGGGGACATCATTCTTCTGTTTTATGTAGTCAGATTAGAAAGCACAATGGAAAAGATTGGTGAGGAAATAGAACGGTAGTGTGGTGTCCTCTGCAAGTCAGTGGAGAATAGCTGGAAAAATGGAGGTGCATGAGCAGAAATGGGGCCAGTGAGATTGATTGAGTGTCTTTGTATGTCAAGAAATTTGTACCCTTTTTTTTCCTGTTGATTTCATTCTACTTTGATGTTTGTGCACTTTAGATGAAAGCTGCAGTTGTGTTTATCATGCCAGTGGTTTCAAGCGCAGTGCATGTTTGGATAGAGCACATTGTTTTGTCTGCTGTCAATTAGTCTGTTATTTTAAAAAGCTTGGGTTTGTGCTTGTAATGACAGTATATGTATTTGCATATAGTGTGGAGTTTTTGTGTGTGTTTCCACATGCAGGGCTATTGATGTCAGTGTAAAGCACTGAATGAGCCACTCACACAAGTCCCTGCTGAGGCATGCAGGTTCAGGTTGGTAGCGTAGCTCTCTCTCACCATATTCATTGTTCCTACTCACTATTGAAAGCCAAACAATATTCAATGGGATTCAGCAGTGTGTCTCAACCACACTGCCACAATAGAAAACAGGAGGCGAAACAGAGGTGCAAGGGAAAGTGACAGAGGGTAAAACAAGAGAGCTGCTTAGAGAACTAGTTGACAGTACAGGCTGAAATGGCCATTGCTAATCTGTCAATGGTCTCTACCACAGTCCCTGTTCCATGGGCCTTTTCATGTGCAAATGATTGAATAGGCCTGAGAAACAATCAACATTTCAAGGAGATTTGGATGTTGCCACTAAATGACATTCTTAATGGGAACTTGGAGATAAATTCATCCCCACAAAATGCCATCAGCTCTTCCTATGATAACCTATCAGATTAGACATTGTGAATTACTTCAGCAGCTCTCCTGCCAACCACCAGAAACAACTCAGTGTGCCTTGCAATGGGAAAAAGGCCATTATCTATCTGCAAAGTTGATTACTTGTCGTGGTTGGGGGAGTTTCTCTGTGAGTGTGCTGTTGACTGATGCCTGTAGAACAACAAGTCAGCCACGTTGAAGTGAAGGTCACAGACACAAGGCCCCAGTAAGGCTGTAGAAAAGCAGATACAATCTTGCCATACACCAGGTCGTATCAGTAAAGCCACAGCGAGATGTCATGGAAACACAGGGCCCATCTTTGAGTCTCCACAAAAGCTGCTCACAGCTGTCTATGTCTTAAGATTGAATGCCAAAATGTCATCAATCTGCTGTGACTTAAGCAGCCCAATGGATGTCATCATCACCTTCTGTAGCACTTAACCTCAGAGGGGACCATTAAGGGTCTGTTTTCTGACCTCTGACCATTTCTTGTCAGTGCTGCATTGCTTTGAGCTCTGTTCCTGCAGAGTGATTAGATGTGGCTGGTGTCCCCAGTCTTCTTGTCGAACAATCTAGTTCTCTTTCAGTCTCTGTTCAGCTTAACTGTAGTGTTTTACATTTATCTATTTAAAAGACCAGGAAAACTCTTAAGTATTTCTTACGGTGCAGGAAGCATTGGTCAGTGAACCATCAAAAGACTGGCCTAGTTTTCATGCAGACATTCAGTTTAGGGGAGCAGGGACACTGAAAAACGACATAAGAGTGAGGAAAGAGTGGAGGAGATCGGGGGTAATGGTTTAATAGGGCTCTCTTGTGAGCAAAGGAAAAGCAACATGCGGATAGCACTAGCACTTTCAAGTGGTCCAAACCCATGCATTCATTAGCTTCCCAGCTCTTCAGCCTCTCTGCCTCCTGCTGCTTTGTCTGAATAGGTCACTTCACTGAGTAGAGGGAAGTGTGTCAAGTGTATTACTGTTTGTATGGGCTTGCTGGGTGTGTTTGGATGTTCTGTCTTTGTGGACATTGAATGATGAACCATTTAAAGACCATTGTATTCACTCAGATATGCCAGTTTCCTTTATATGAGGGAGCAGATGGGCGAGAAATGAGAATGGATATTCATTGGGAATCTTCCCTTTGTCACACATGCATGCTTGGCCATGCACACAGCACTCAGATCATAGTAGGTGATCCATCATGACATAGAGACAGGTCAGATGTTCCGGCGGCTAAACACAAATGTCCTGATCAGCGGGCTATTACAATTCTTTGTATCAATGTAACAACAGGATATGACACGATAACATGAACAGGAGGTTGGTATTTTCCTCCTGTCAGGTGCTAAATGGCTGTGTCAGGTTGTTTTCACAGGAACATGCTCTAGCTATTATAACATACAGTACAAACCTATGGCAATGTAATGATGCTACAACAAACTGGCAGTACCAGACATATTCTGTGTCTCTACCTTTGTATTCACTCATAAAGAATTAGAGAGCTACAGCAGCTCAAGAGAATCTCGAGCCATGATAGTTGAGATGGGCCAGATGCCACCTATATTTATGGAAAATTGATTTACTGCATCAGAGCATCGGCAAATCGCCTCAGATAACAGTGACATTGTTAGCCTTTGCCAGGCTGGTGCCAGAATGATGGCAGCATGATGCCAGGTGTGGTAGAAAGAGCTAAAAATGAAGGCAGTGAGTGGATCCATGCCAGGCAGAGGTGTGTGCCTGTGCCAGTCTTATCTGGGCAAGCGGCGAGGAGCTCTTACATTTTTTATTTTCAATTTCCTCAACGGGTTCATTTTCCAGCCAAAACAAGAAAGCTCTTAACAAGCAAATGTGAGTTGTGTTTTCAGTAACTTTCATGAGTGGGCAGACGAGTGGGTGTAAGTATTTTCAGGATGTTGGAGTGTGTGCTTGCCTGTTGGGGGTTTGCCTGATTTGGAGTGCCTCTCTGTTGATAATACAAGCTGGGGTGTGCAGATGCTAGACTCCTGCTATCCTAGTATGTGCTTGTTTGCTCCGTTTCCCTTGTGTCCCTTTTCATGTGTCTGGAGGTTTAAATTTTAAATAGCACAAACACTAACATATTTCACTCCTACCACAACTTTAGCAACATGTAAGCCATCCAAAATATGGTGACATAATGTGTTTTTCCATGCCTGAAGCACAAAGCATGTGGTTGTGCTGTTGTTGGTTATTTGCTCTCATTTCTGTTGCTACTGAAGATTAAGTATGATGAGGACTGCTGTATTTTGGTCATTGTTAATATATCAGTCACTATGGTAAACCATAGTGGGAAACAGAACACCAGCTCACAGAGCCCTCATAACATGCTCTAGACCCTGAGGGTGAGGATGAATCTCAACCACATTGTTTGGTGCCTGAGTTTTCCAATAGAAACACCACACCAGGGACGCACCCTTCCACAGTCTATTTAAATAATTTTTTATTGGCACATTACAGCCGCCCCCCTCTCCTCTGCCTCTTTGATGTCTATTTTCAACTTACAAACAGGTTGTAAACATAATTCAACATAATCTTTTGACTCCTCAGAAAGCTCAAACTCCAAGTCTTTATATGACACCAAGAGCTCTGTGTGTCTATGCAAACTCATGCTAATGTTCCCATCCCAATCTGCTTCATAACAATGGGCCAGTGTTCATTGTCCTTAAGGAGTACCAAGTGGCTCTAAGCTGGATTTTAAAAAGTGATGGATCCTTTTTAAATCTTTCTTCTCTCCTCCCTATCCTTCGTGCTGGACGTGTTGTTCTCATGGGGTGGTTTCCCAGCCACTGTTGATTGGCGTGTCAGCTTTGCTGATGGCCTCTTCCTTTTAGAGAATGGAGCTCCTGTTGGAGGATTGTGTACCTCCTCCTCCTTCGTCTCCTCCTCTTGCTCTGGATCCTCCTCCTGGCGGCTTCATTGAGAGAGCTGTAATCCCTGCTTGGGGGCCAGTGTGTCGTCTGTGCTGATAGCATTCAGAGGGCCTTGTAGCGCTCCAATGGACTCACTACAGAGGAGGCGGCATGGTGCAACTGGCTGGGTGCTGGGCACACGGCGCGTGGCACAGGCGGATTAGCCCAAGCCCTACCCCCCATTCAGCACCAGCCTCTTTCAAACAACCAGACCCACTCTGCCCAGAGAGACACAGCAGGCTGGCAGAGGCAGATTACACAGCCGTGTACACATATACAAGCTCACACACACCGAAAATGACAGCATGGTTGAGGGGGTTGGTGTTTACAGGGCCCCTGAAAATACTTAATTTCCCTAATGCTCTGTTGTGAAATTCCACATATCGAATCTCATACCTCTAACCCCCACAGGTCCATGTGTCATCAGTGAGCTCTGACTCAGGATGAGAACATCCACAGAGATTCTCCCAGTGACCAACAAAAAAGATTAGTACATTTATCTTGCTTTTTTGGTTTATCAGCAAGCTTTCTTAAGTGCAAGCTTACCTTTACCTTGCACATATCATCAGTCGTATTTGTCCCCTTGAAGCAGGACATAAATCAACTACTAGTGACATATTAGATAAACCAAGGTGTACCCAGTGGACCACTGAGTCTTACACCTTAGTGGATTAGGTGTTTGATTGCACCCTGCCTTTCAGGCCATCTATGATTGGTGACTGAATTTCAGAACACTCTAGGTCTAGACTGAAGAATAAGTGAGACTTCACCTTCCTGTCTCACTGTACTCTACAGAGACTGACTGTGCCCATTTAATGTAAGGGACAGTATTCCTCTATCAAAGGCTGTTCTCTGTCCTTAGTTTTGCTTTTTCCTCCTCATGTTCATCACCTTGTGTTCAGTGCTCCCTTTCATAAGAACCAAGAGTATGAAAAGAGAGCAGCTCATAATCACACCTCAGCATTTACCATAGCTCCCTCCCTTTGTTTATTGTGTAATTTATGATCTTTCAGTAAAATTGCAAGGATACAGTGTTAAAGATAAGTAACCTGAGGGAGTGAAGGGAGGAAAATGCATGTATACTTAACCTTTCATTTAGTAGCATTCATGCCAGATGAAGGTGCTTTGGAATCACAATGGGAACAGACATGATGCACCCTAAAACTAGTATACCTTTATCAAGATACATGGAAATATGTTGTCAGCTGTAAGTGACTTTGTGCTTGGAGCTGTGAAATAGGCTGAGCCAAATTTTGATCAAGTGAACCTACTATAGATCTGCTCCTACAACCTGCAGAGATCTTGAATACAGCAGTTTTGGTTGCAAACATAAATACCAATACAAGCATCCTAGCACAGACCTGTTTGTCTTAACATAAACATCAATGTCTTTGTCAGTGACTCAACACATTTGTTTTTGTGCAGACGTCACTATGTCATGACAGCAGAGGAAATAGAGTGATAGAGTCATTGTGTGATCCCTGCCGTTGAGTGAATGCAGAAGTCTGAGGTAGAGGTTAAGACAGAGAAGACGTGTGATAAGAGAGGGGAGATGGAGGGAGCGTGACAGTGTTAATTACAACAATGAGTGCATTCTCACCAAACTGAGTCCGGTGTGATTAAGACTAGATGTCAAGGGAAATGCTCCCCATTGATCCACTGCAAGTAGAGACCATCTAGTCTTTCATTACTGCAACCAGCTTGTTAATTAGAAATCAATCTTTCCCCTCTGATCTGTGCAGCCCCCTCCACACCACTGTGCTACTCTCTTTCCACCCAAACATTCATACCCAAAAGCTATGGAGGCACGTCAGACTTTGACTAATGTCAGTACTTTTTCACTTAGTTGGCCATAATCTGTAATTTTCATGCCAAGAAAGAGCAGGGAGCGGAGAGAAAAATAGTGAGGCACAATATCCTGCCTTCCTTTCCAGCTCACAGGACGTCTTTGAGTTCTTTAAAGAATTTGCCAAACTCTAGGATTGCTTTAAAATTGAGAACTGAATTCATAGTTGGCAGCTGAATGTTGTCTTTCAACTACATTTGTGTACAGTTTTATATTTTTAGGATCAAATCTTTATCTTTAAAGGAGACCCATGTTATATCAGTTAATTTATTTTGAATCTGTAACAAATAATTTGGTTTAGTCAATCTATTGATGTATAATATGATTATGTAATGCACTATTCTTCTGAATGAAGGAAGCATCATCTCTAAAAACATTATATTGTACTAGATTCATTTTTAGTGTTGAGAGATTTTTATGTCTCCTCACTGTACAGATAAGAACAAGTGATGTAATGATGAAAATATTGTGTAAGTGAGAATGAGAGTGTGTGTGGAATAGATGCTGAAAAGAACTGGCAGAGCGTAGATGTAAAGTGAACCTCTATGTAAAGTGACAGTTCCATTATTCATATTAGAGCTATTATATCTGTGAATGTGGGAACGTGGTTAGGACTGCTGTCAGTCTAGAGAGCTGGAGGCAGCTTGAGCCTATGTGTGTGTTTGTGCTCCTGTGTCCACACTTGCACAATAGTACGTGCTAACGGGCAGAGCAGATGTCTGGTTTTGCAAAAAAGAGATGTGTCCAGATGTTTCAGGGCAGTAAGCACTCAAGACTAGGTACAGATGTGATTATGTTAAATTAGGTAGCTAGACCAAT